>NC_046320.1:72568701-72881592 GCF_009819535.1 Lacerta agilis
ATAATAATAATTTATTATTTGTACACCGCCCATCTGGCTGGGTCTCCACTACAGCAGCAATGCTGGCGTGGGGGAGGGGCTTGGGTCATTTATTAATTAACCTAATACATTTGGTCGTTGCTTTGCTCTTTATTAACAACAACAAAGTGCAAACATAAAAAAGGGGGGGATTTAAAAAAATCCTTCCAGTAGCACCTTAGAGAGCAACTAAGTTTGTTCTTGGTATGAAGAATCAAACATTAAAACCATAAAGCACCAAAGGCTGAAAGGACAAAGAAATATGATGATGATGATGATGATGATGATGATAATAATAATAATAATTGTACCCCCCACCCATCTGTCTGGGTTGCCCCAGCCACTCTGGGTAGCTTCCAACAAATGACGAAACCACAGTAAAACATCACACGTTAAAATCTTAATAATAATAATAATAATAATAATAATTGTACCCCCCACCCATCTGTCTGGGTTGCCCCAGCCACTCTGGGCAGCTTCCAACAAATGACGAAACCACAGTAAAACATCGCACATTAAAATCTTCCTCATTCAGGGCTGCCTTCAGATGTCTCCAGAAAGTCAGATAGCGCTTAATTTCTTTGACATCTGACGGGAAGGCGTTCCACAGGACCAGCACAACTACTGAGAAGGCAGTTCATCAAGTATTTACTGACACGAGGATTCCCTAACCATAAGGATATATATAAAAACAGAAGTATTTGCTACCTGCGAGTTCCATTGTTGTTGAGAATAAGGGCTATATATGGTCTTAAGTGAGCCAGACGTTTGCATAGACCAGTGGCATCGAGTGACCATGTGCCTCAGTATTTGTAGAATAAGAAATGAAATCAGGCCATAGGTGAAGAAATGTGGTCATTTGAGAATGAATGAATATACTTTATTCGGTCACAGACCAGCATAAAACAAGATATTTGCATTTATAAAAACAATGTAAAAAATATATGTTTAAACGGGTACTCATTACATGATGAGGGCATATTCAACATATCCAGCCCGACTTAAACCATGTCCTTAAAATCATCGATTAAACATAGATATAACTAAGAAAATTTAGACTCTGGTATTGGTTCTATGAGATAGGCTACTAAAATATAGATCCAACAATATTTTAGGCCACTATTTAAAGTTGATTTACACCACAGACCATCTTTCGACGTATATCTATCAAGGCTGCACAGAATCTGGCGACAGCGTAAGTGATTTCTGGGCTTTCATCCTGTAATAGCAATGAGATATTATGTTGTTCTGAAAGCCCAGGAAACTTATCTAAAATGGGTTGGATAAACCTTGCTCGGACGTCCGTATAATACTTGCAGTAGAAGAAGACATGTTCTAATGCTTCCTGCTGCCCCGCACCACAAGGGCATTTCCTTTCTTCATGGGGTATCTTCTCATACCGGCCTTCTTGCATTGCTGAAGGTAATGCCCGACATCGGGCCAAAGTGAATGCCCTTCGCTGCTTTGGAATTTCAAGATTAGCTACATATGGCATTTGGGTGGTCAAATATCATCTATTTTCACTAATCAGAAATTTTGGGGAGCTGGCCAAGTCAGCTTGTCTTTGAGTGTCTACCACTCGCTGTTTAATAGTGTTTCTTGCTCCTTCATACCCCATGGTAAGCAGGGTTTGTGGATTAAATCCCAGGGTTGCTATTATTTTTCCCACTGCTCCTTTCCATGTTGTTTGGAAGTCATCTTTGATGGTCAACAGAGCCTGGCCACTCATTTGAGCTCTGCACTTTGGAGACTTTTAGTAAGGGTCATTTGACAGTGGAAAATGGTGGCCTCTCCTTCTTTGGAGGTTTCTAAGCAGCGGTTGGGTGGCCATCTGTCGTGGATGCTTTAGCTGAGATTCCTGCATTGCAGGGGGTTGGACTAGATGACCCTTGGGAATACCTTCTAGCTCTACATTTGTATGGTTCTAACAGCACCCTGGTGCATTTAATTCCGACCTTCTCTCTTTTTTTGTAAATTAATTTTTCATTAATAACAACCCAATGGAGGCCACACTAACACAATGCCAAATCACAATACAGTCAAAAGAGCCAATTAAACAGTTCCAAATTAAACATCTTTGAAAGACTTCCCGTGTTCCAGCTATCAGGAGTTGATGTTATTCCTTGATCCTGCGCCAGTTCTCTTAATTAATTCCGACCTTCTCAGGCCCGGAGCGGCAACAGGCCAGTGCGGAGATCCAGCCGGCGTCGAGGCAGCCAGAGGAAGCTCACAGACAACCAGCTGGAGTCCATCCTGCAGAGACGTCGCCGGATGGTTGACTGCCCAGCGCACGGCCAAGTCCCACAACTGCAACCAGTCGTGACCACAAAACACATCACGTCCATTGGGGTTCGGGAGGCCACAGCGGGTATCCACTCTGCTGCAGACCCACATCTTCCCACAAAAAGCTCTGGGGATCTTGGCAAAAGTCCAACAGGTGGGCAAGCTTCTTGCTGAAACCAGGGTGGAATCTAGACACGTATTTAAAAAAACAACAACGTGAAAATGCTTTTAAAAAAAACCTGTTTTGAAAAATATATCAAATTTCCCATGGCTCACCATCGCCATCTAGTGTTGCATTTGTATAATGCACTTTACAACACATTTTTTTAAAATTATTTGCAGCTGTAGAGCTGATTCCTGGCTGCCCTCATCAGCCAGGAAGGAACAGGGAGCCCGTTCCCAGCAAAATAGCTGTCCCCGGCTCCTCATTACTTTTGCCAGTTGTTGGCGAAAGGTGTCAAGATGTTGTGAGTTGCCAGAGGGACTTGGCACTGCCAGATTACCAAATAGGTATCGGTTTATAGGCACCGCGGCAACGGATCAAAATAATATTGATTCGATCTTGCAAAGAAAATTGCAGAAACATATTAGGAGACAATTTGCAAAGAGATTACGACTGCCATAGGGCCTCCACGGGGTTCAATCCAGCACTGGGAGATGGGGATGTTTAACCTGGAGGAGAGAAGACCAAGAGGAGATAGGAGAGCCATCCTCCAACACGGGAGATGGCGCAAGCCTGTTTTCTGCTGCTCCAGGGGGCAGGACCCAAACCAATGGATTCGAATGACGAGAAAGGAGATTCCAGCTAAGCATTCGGAAGACCTTGATGATGGCAAGAGGTGTTCAGCGTTCCAACAGTCTCCCTGGGAAGGTGGTGGACTCTCCTTCCTTGGAGGTTTTCAAGTAGATGTTGCAACAGGGTCCTCACTTACCCCACACAGGAGGGAGGAGAACCCAGAACAATGGTGCGCAAGCCCTTATGCAGATTTTTGAAATTGCCCAACCTGTAGCTGGGCCACCCCCCAAAACATCATACATGCATCACAGAAGGAGGTGGTCTACAACAGAAATCCTGTCTGCCAGGGATACCTGACAATGGTTAGTGATTGCTTACTTGGGCAGCCTGGCCATTCTTTTGTGATGGTAAATGCGTTAATTCCTGACCCAGATCACAGGCTCACTCTATTCATACACAAAGATGTCCTAAAGCAGGCATGTCCAAATGTCCTAATTATATGGTTATAGAACCCTTTGTGCACTTTCCCTTTGCCATACCACAAGTACGCATGCCATCCAAATCTATTATCATGCCTTTCAAGGTTTAGCAAATCTGTATTTTCTAATTTAATCCAGTCCCGAATCAAAGCAATACAGGCAGCCTCATAGTTTCAGGCTGCTTCAGGGGGGATCCCAACTCACTGACGTGAGCGCGATCCTTCTGCTCATCTGAAGGGGCACTACTTTCCTGGCAGACGCAGCTCTTTGCATCACATGGAGCTGCTCTGAGCTGCGACACGGGTCTGTGAGAAGTTCTACAGGTGGAGCTTTCAGCTCATAGCAGCCTCACATGGTGCAAAGGTCAGTCCTTCTCAGGAAAGGGAGCTGATAAAATTGCTTGTAGATTCAGGTGGGTAGCCGTGTTGGTCTGACGCAGTCGAAATAAATAAATTAAATAAATTAAAAATTTGTCCAGTAGCACCTTAGAGACCTACTATGGTAAGTTTGTTCTGGGTATAAGCTTTTGTGTGCATGCATTAAGCTTATACCCAGAACAAACTTAGTCATTCTGGTATCTGAAGAAGTGTGCATGCACACAAAAGCTTATACCCAGAACAAGCTTAGTTGGTCTCTAAGGTGCTACTGGACAATTTTTATTTTTTTAAAATTTATTTCAACCTTGCTTCCAGCCAGGAAGGAAAAAAACCCACACAGAGAAAATATTTTCTCAAAGGCTGTTGTACAAGTCTTACTATGATCCTGGGATTGAAGCACTAGGTCAGTGCCACTAAAGTAACCGTGTCAATGTAAGTAGGCTGTTATTTTTAACTGCATTAAATCCCTGAAAGCGTATTTGGAAGAGTATTTGAACAGCGTCATGCAGTTGATGTCCAATGACTGACTTTCAGTAACGATTGACTTTCGAGTAGCTAAGGGATGGAATTATTTCTTAAGTATTTGCAGCATCAGCAAATCCTGAATTTTTAAAAAGCTTAAATTTTTAAAAAATGTACATAGATTGTTTCAAAGGTCACAATGGGATAGATAGGTGCTCATGTCGAGGACAACCAATCTATAAAACTAGTCTTTTAGCTTTTCTCTTGGTATAACTTGTGGTTCTAACCCTCCTTTTGTCCGGTAGTTGGCACAGACTATGAATGATCCTGGGAGCTGAGGATATTCTGAGATTACTCATCAGTTGTGAATGCCTTTCTTTAAGGTTACTATCAGTTAGGAATTGTGTGTATGTAGTTAGTCTGCTCATTCCGATTCGGTTTTTATAAAGACCTTTGATATTTGTTAGCCTTGTTTGTGGCGCAAAATGTCTCAGTCGCTTTTATGTTTCTCTGGGTGTGCATCATATTTGCACAATTCTTTTATCAAGTGCTTTTAAAAGTATCTTCTAGTCCAATCCTCTTGCAAGGCAGGAATATTTTGACCGCTCAACCCACAGAGCTCCCTTCCAACTCTCTGGTCCTGCGGATAAAGACATGCCCCCCCCCTGGACCCACAACCGGGTGCTCAGGCCATGCATGCAAAATAACCAAATAAATTCATACGTGTGTGTGTGTACATGTGGGAAAGGGGGCTGTGCCACTGGGTGGTGGTGGTTTTTACAGTATTTTGATTCTGTAAAGCAGGGGTGGCCAACTCCCAAGAGACTGCAATCGACTCACAGAGTTAAAAACTGGCAGTTTTTGGGGGGGTTCAAAGTTGTTGAGCTTTTTTTAAGAAGGAGGAAGGCCCATTTTGGGGGAGTTTGGGTCAAAGTTGTTGAGTTTTTTTCAGGGAGGAGGTAAAATGTTGAGCTTTTTTTAGGGGGGCCACAGTTGTTTAGGGGAGCCAATGTTCTACCAGTGATCTACCGCAGATGTTCAGTGATCTACCAGTAGATCACAATCTACCTGTTGGACATGCCTGCTGTAAAGAATTGATGCTTTTGGATTGTGGTGCTGGAGGAGACTCTGGAGTGTCCCATGGACTGCAAGAAGATCAAACCTATCCATTCTTAAAGAAATCAGCCCTGAGTGCTCACTGGAAGGGCAGATCCTGAAGTTGAGGCTCCAGTACTTTGGCCACCTCATGAGAAGAGAAGACTCCCTAGAAAAGACCCTGATGTTGGGAAAGGTGGAGGGCACAAGGAGAAGGGGACGACAGAAGATGAGATAGTTGGACAGTGTTCTCGAAGCGACTGGCATGAGTTTGGCCAAATTGCGGGAGGCAGTGAAAGATAGGTGTGCCTGGCGTGCTCTGGTCCATGGGGTCACGAAGAGTCGGACACGACTGAACAACAACAATTCTCATTTTATCCTGTGAACCACCGTGAGACCTGCAGGCATAAGGTGGTATATATTTAATAATAACAATAATAATAATAATAATACAATAGATGTATTTATACAATAACATGTAGACACACACACACACAGAGAGAGAGAGAGAGAGAGAGAGAGAAGAGAGAAATGCAAAAGTTGCTTAATGAAGAACAGCAAACCAGGGTAGCAAATTACATTCTTCCATCACAATGATTCTCAGGAGGCCGGCGGTGACATACGTTCTTATCATTCTGGGTTGCCATAATTAATTAATTATTAACTAATTTTAATTAATTAACTAATGGGGGGGGCAAAGTGTTTTGCAAAATCTCAAAAAAACAGAAAAGAAAACGAAAAGAAGTTTGGGGGTATTTTTACAACCAAGGGGATTCTCCGAAGGGCCGCCTGCTCCTCCTCCTCCTCCTCGGGAGGCAGGCGAGCGCGGTCTCTCCCTCCGCGGCGGGGCCTCGAACCCGCGTCTCCCGGGGGCGCCAGGGGGCGGCGCTTCCGAACTGTCCCCGCCCCTCCCTGCCGACGTCGTCGCGCCTCTTCCGGCCTGCGCGGGTTGCCCCGGCAACGGCGCCGCCGGCGCGATGTCGAGGCCCAAGCGCGGCTCGCAAACGCCCGGCCGCCTCGGCGCGACCCCAAGGCCAGTGGGGGCGGGGAGGGGAGGGGCGGGGCAGGAGGTTGGGGGCGGGGCCGAGGCGGGAGGGGGCGGGGCGGACGCCGCTCTGGCGAGACACACCTCTCGGCTTTCCCCGACGCGCGTCTCCCTCTCTCCCTCCAGCCACCCCTCTCGGCCCGGGCAGGTGGTGCGGTCCTGAGCGGGTGCAGGCGGAGCGGGGCTGTACCATTTCGCGCCGCAAGGGGGGGCCGCAGTCACTGAGCATGTTCAGCCCTCGCTGGGAAATTGGGCTGGGGGTCCTTGCCTAATCTCCCACCACCAAAATAGATCCTTTGGGGCAAACATATGGGACCTCCACGTCCCCTCCAAAGAAACACCCTCCTTCCTCCTAAAATGCCTCCTTCTTGCATGGAGGGGGCTGTTTGGGCTGCATCAAGGGAGGGGGGTTCTGCCAATCATCGTTTTGGCCACAGCTGCCTTTGTTTGTTTGTTTGTTTGTTTGTTTGTTTGCATCCTGCTCTCCAGCCTTAAAGGCTTGCCTACAGTCAACCTCTGAGATTCTAACCTCAAGGAAAGACACGGCACACGAGGGCAAAGGAACAGGGAGGGAAGAGGAAGATCAAAGCTCCAGCGCCAATCTCTAAACCGTGGATCCTATACTGGCCATTTTAGGGGCAGGTGGTGCCCATCTCCCTCCCACAGAGGCTGTCCTTGGGGATTCCCATCATAGAAAGTAATGCAAAATGGATTCACCCATTCCATACTTTTAAAAACAACCCCTAAAACAGCAATTTAACATTAATTTTACTATTTAACAGTGTACTGCAGTCACATTGACTGAACTGGGTTCGACTCAGCCACAAAAGCAAAGCAATGAAAGCCACAAAATCAACAACGCAAAATAAATAGCAGAAACAGACAGACTTCAGCGTAACACTCAAAACGGAAGCGTGGAGCTCAAAGCGAAGCATGTTTGGCTTCTGAAAAAAGTTCCTAAACCAGAACACTTGGTACTTCTTGGTTTGCAGTGTTTGGGTTCCAAGTTGTTTGAGAACCAAGGTACCACTGTGCGAGATTCTGCAAAATGTAGTGTCATCAAACAGGATCTGGTGGCAATATACATGGTCCATATGCAGACATGAAATGAAACCCAAATACCAGGTAAACTGCAAGGAAGTGAATTGTTGGGAGGTAGCGACTTGAACTATTTTATGGCCCAGACATAATGGTTAAGTACAACGAGGCTACAAAACATGGGCCCTGTTACACCAAGGGAAAGTAATTTGAGTATTCAGACGCCCCTGTGTCAGCCCTATTCCTGCAGAGGGCAGCGGAGGGGAGAGGATCCCCGGTGCAGCAGAGCCAATGATGGAGCGAGCTCTGTCTCCCAGGTCCTTGGATTTCGCAAATGTGTCCAAAGGGGGTGATTGACTTGGCCATGCCTTTGTCATCTTCTTCAGTTTTGTCCCTAGAAAGGTCTCTAAGCAGGCTTCAAGGATCCTGTCCAAAGACTCGCAGTACGCAGCCAGCAGCGGACAAGTTCACTGGCTCAAGATTTGCATCCAAAAAGCCGAAAGCCCGACTCAGGCCGACATTAATGTAAATATCACCTCGTTTGTACAGATTTGGGGTGCGATTGGGGGCACATGGAGTCTGATCCACACTTTGGAACTCCCTGCCTATTGAGATCCAGGAGGTTCCTTCGCTGTATTATTTTCGGCGCCTGCTAAAAACAGTCTTCTTCCTTAGGCAAGACTAGCCAGATGCTCAGAAAGCGGTGTGCATTTTAACCTGTTTTAGTGTTTTAACTTTTAAAAAATACTATTGTTCTAAATCTTCCTTGATTTCATTGGTATGTCCTTTTGTAAACCCCTTTGAGGTTTCTCCCCTCCCCCCCCCCCGGGAATCAAGCAGCATATAAAATTTATGAAAATAAATAAATTGCCTCCTCAAGGTCCTCAGCGAATATACGGGTGTTAAGTGTGCAAATTCGAGGTTGCTTTATAAGCTGTTCTGGCTGCAATTCCAGTGGGAGGGAGTGGATTCAGCAACTTGGCAAAGGATGGCATGGGGGCCAGGCAAGAATAGATAAAGGGGCAGATCCGAACCCGGACTTTTCTGGCGGTGTTGCCAGAGAGTAAGGCTAGGTTAACACTCACTGTGTGTCCAGTGTTGGGTTTTAAATCTGTTGTGAACAGCTGGGTGGGGGGAGATTTGTGAAACGCCCCTACAAACAAGGACTTCACTGCGCTCCATCGTGTGACTACTGCATGGACTTGCTCTCTGTCCCATCCCAGGGGGTCCCCCATGGATAGAAGAAATCCTCTCTGGAAAGCAGAGTGGAAAACTGAGGGTTATACTCAGAGTATGGGACGTGGGTGGCGCTGTGGGTTAAACCACAGAGCCTAGGGCTTGCTGATCAGAAGGTCGGCGGTTTGAATCCCCGCAATGACAGGGTGAGCTCCCGTTGCTCGGTCCCAGCTCCTGCCCACCTAGCAGTTCGAAAGCATGTCAAAGTGCAAGTAGATAAATCGGTACCGCTCCTGCGGGAAGGTAAACGGCGTTTCCGTGCGCTGCTCTGGTTCGCCAGAAGCGGCTTAGTCATGCTGGCCACATGACCCAGAAAAACTGTCTGTGGACAAACGCCGGCTCCCTCGGCCAATAAAGCGAGATGAGCGCCGCAACCCCAGAGTCATCTGCGACAGGACCAGGACCAGCACTAGGGCTTCTTGTGCCCTAGGCGAACCACCTTCTGGAGCCCCCCACCGCCAAAGAGAGGCCGCGCGGCTCCCCCCGCTCGCTGCGCTCGAAGACGGGGCTGGGTGGCCGGCTCGCAGCCCGCCCGGGAGCAGCATGGCGCCACGCCACCAGCCCCAATGGACGAGACAGGGCTGGCTAGCCCGTCCCGCCCAAGCCTGGCCAGCGCCCCCTCCATTTTGGCGCCCAAGGCAATTGCCTAGTTTGCCTAAATGGATGTGCCGGCCCTGGACAGGACCTAATGGTCAGGGGTCCCTTGCCCTTACCCTTTATCACCTTAGGTACAGGCAGGATTTTTAATGGCTAAGAGCCCCTGTTTCAAGTCAAGGAACCATATACGCCACCTTGAGCTCCTTGGTGAAAGAAAACGACATAGCAATGCAATGATATAAATAAGAATAAAGTAGGATAAGGCAGTGATTAGCCTTATCCACATGTTTCATGGCTGAATTGAGTTTTGAACTCCATTCACAAGGCTGCTGTTCCTGCACGGATGTTTTGTGCTGGACAGAAGTCCCCGCAGAGGTTCCTGAGATGCCACTGGGGCTCAGAGAAGCGCATCGGTGGACAGAGGCTGGGAGTTGGTGCCTGAGTGGAAGTCACAGAAGCCGCCACCGGCCACCGGCCCAGTCCTCCCGTTTGTCTTGTCTCCCTGCCAGGGCTTCTCTGCACTTCACACGGCAGCTTTGTACGGGCGCCTGGACTGCATTCAGATGCTGGTGGAGAAATTCAAGGTCGACGTGAACCTGGCCAGCCTGACGGGCTGGAGGCCCATCCACCTGGTGCTGAGCAAGGAGAGCCGGGATGCGGCGCTGGAGTGCCTGCTGTACCTCATCAAGAAACAGGCCGACGTCAACGTGTGAGCTGCGCGGCCCTTGCCTCCTCCTCCCATCGTGCCCTTGTGCGCACGCGGCTATGCGCAGGAGGGGCAAGTGCAGGCAAAGAGGAGCCTCGTTCCTTTGCTTAGTTCCATGGAACCGAGTAGTGGGATTTCCCTGGAGGGGGAGCAGCAGTCATTCAGTCACGGGGCAAGGGGGCAGGCACAGCGGAAAAAGGGCTACGTCAGGCTTCCTCAACCTCAGCCCTCCAGATGTTTTTGGCCCACAACTCCCATGATCCCTAGCTAGCAGGACCAGTGGTCAGGGATGATGGGAATGGTGGTCTCAAAACATCTGGAGGGCCGAGGTTGAGGAATCCTGGGCTAAGTGATGAACAAGCCCCAATCTCCGTCGTTCACGGCCAGCCCTACAGAGGATGGGGAGCATTTCAGTCTATGCTTAGAACAGGATCTGTGCTTGGATCAGGCCAGTGGCCCATCTAGTCCAGCACCCTGTTCTCACAGGGGCTGAAAAGTGGCCGCATTGCCTGCCAATTAGTTTCTGTCCCCAATTCAAAGTGCTGGTTTTGACCTATAAATCCTTAAATGATTCGGGACCACAGTACCTCAAGGACTGCCTCTCGCCATAGGAACCTGCCCAGACTCTGAGATCATCCTCCGAGGCCCTTCTTTGTGTGCCTCCTCCTTGAGAGGTCCAGAGGGTGGCAGCACGAGAACGGGGCCTTCTCCGCAGTGGCTCCCCATTTGTGGGATGCTCTTCCCAGGGAGGCTTGCCTGGCACCTTCACTGTACATCTTTAGGTGCCAGGTGAAACCATGCTTCTTCAACCAGGCCTTGGGCTGATTGACATCCAATGCTGTTTTAAATGTGTTGTTGGAGGGGGGATTATTGGTTTGACTTTGTTGTTTTTATTACCTATTTTGTGCTTTTTATATTGTAATTTAATAATAATAATAATAATAATAATAATAATAATAATAATAATAATAATAATTTATTTGTACCCCACCCATATGACTGGGGTTGCCACTCGTTGATGCTGTGAACTGCCCTGAGCTCTACGAGCATAGGGCAGTATACAGATTTAATAATGATAACAGTTGCCTCTGGGAAAACCGCAAGCAGGATCTGAGCGCAAGGGCAAATATCCCCTTTTGTGGTTTCCAGCAACTGGGACCCCAGAAGCATTGCTGCCTCCAATTGTGGAAGCAGAGCAAAATCGACCTGGCTAGTAGCCATCGATAGCTGTCTCCTCCTTCATGAACTTGTCTAAAGCTTTGGTTTCGTTTCATTCGCTTTATATAATGACTAGACATTAAACCCGTTAAATTAACGGGCGCTGGAACATATGTGGTCAAACATTTTTAAAAACAGAGTTTGAGCAATGTTTGTTTATGGTATAGATCGCACCAGTGCTTTGTTTTTTCAAAAAAAAAAAAAATGTTTCTCCTACAGAATTCCAGAGGGGACTCTGCCTCAATGTTAGCAACGTCGGGGACATGCGCAGAGCTGATTGAGCGGCTCTCGCTTATCTCGGGTTTTTTTCTAACAACGCGAGAGCCGCATGACGTAGCCAGCTCTGCGCATAGCGTCCCTGTTGCCCTAGCAACATCGGGAACACGCACAGAGCTGACCGAGCAGCTCTCGCTTGACACTTGTAACGGCCGCTGCTGCTTAGAAGTAAGTCCACGCGAGTGCGCACCTGCCGTGTGCCTGCGCACACCCGCCACTGCAACAGTTTCGCCCGGCCGCCCGAAGTCTCTGCGCTCCAAGTCCCAACGGCTGTCTGTGGGGCACATGCGCAGTAGCTCAATCCCACGGACACAGGGACTGGGCGCAGAGACACTTGCACTTTATTACAAAGGATGAGCGCTCACAGGTTTAAGGCCTTTAAAACTGGAGGAGCAGAGAGCCCTTAGTTCTCTGGGACAATGGCCTTTCCGCCCTTCACAACTGCTTTGCAATTCATCTCGGGCAAAGTGTTTTGGTGGAGCACTGGGCGGACTTCCGGAAACGTTCTGCAGCTGACTCCGCAAAGAGCGATGAAACCCCGGGTTCTTGTTTTCCAGGCAGAACCAAAGCGGGGTGTCTCCGCTTCACAAGGCGGCCAGCGAGGGGCGTGAGAACTGCATCCACGCCCTGATCAGGGCCGGGGCTGATGTGCATATCAAGGACTACGAGGGTCAGAAGCCCATTGACCTTTGCCGGATGTGGGGCCACAGGTCCTGTGCCAAGTGAGTATTTGTATCGTGGATGGAAATGATTTTTTTAAAAAAATGTTGCTTGCGGGTTGCGAGAAGGAATCCCAGTTCTGCTTTGGGGAAGGAGCAGAGCACCCGCGTGGCCTGGGACCGGCAGGATACTGGCGAATGTGCACCCAGGGAGGGAGCCTGGCTTAGGAAGATAAGGATCAGAGGCAGGGGAAGCTTCAGAGCTGGAGGAAGAGCGGGAGGAAGAGGCAGGCCTGGCAAGTGAAGGACCTTCTCCTGCACCACTGTTTCCCAGAACCAGCAGGGGATTGAAGGGAGAAGAGCACAGGCAGTTTCCACCCAGGCTCAGTCTCCGGCCAGGGGGGTAGCAAGGTAAACTGGTACCTGGGGGCAAAAAAAAAAATGTCCCCCCCCTCCAGGCATGGGAAGGTCAGGTGGTACCCGGTGCGGAAAAATTATTGTCAAACCCCCCCATTGATCCCCCCCCCGAAAAATGGTTTTACGCTATTTCATATTTTCCTACAAAGGAATAATAACAAGTAATAATAATAATAATAAACTTTTATTTGTATCCTGCCCTCCCCGGCCGAAGTTGGGCTCAGGGTGGCTAACATCAGATACGTAACATTGGTATAAAAATCAAACAATAATTAAATTACCTCCTAAAAACATCTCAAAATCAAACTAAAGTCAAATTAGATGGCTTTCCACAGGGTTAGGGTTGGGAACAGTAAGTGCTCCACTGAACTGAAATTTCAGCCTTCGCGACATAGGAAAACAGCCAAGTGAACAGCTATTTTGGTGGAGGAGGGTCAAGATATTAACCGATAGGCGTGAAATTTCATATATAGCTATATAATCCCTAGTATAGTAAGATAAGACCTCCGGAGCAGGCATTTTAAAAAAAAAAATTCAAAAGTTTTTTTTTTCCAAAAAAAATTGTTCCTTGATAATTTGTCACCCCCTCCATTATGGAATATGGGGCGGATCGCCCCCTGCGCCCCCCCTTGCTACGCCCCTGTCTCCGGCTACATGCATGCAGCCCATCGGGGGGAGTTACATAAACCGGTGGAGGGGAAGTGGTCCCCAGATGCTGCAACTGCTCGATAGAGCGTAGACTCGGGAACTGCTGCCTAGACGCAACGCTGGT
This sequence comes from Lacerta agilis, assembly GCF_009819535.1. Classification (NCBI taxonomy): domain Eukaryota; kingdom Metazoa; phylum Chordata; class Lepidosauria; order Squamata; family Lacertidae; genus Lacerta; species Lacerta agilis. The sequence goes on from NC_046320.1 coordinate 72,582,116, forward strand.
GTGCATGCTTCTCCAGAGCTGTAGAAGCGGCTGTTACCTTGGACAATAAAGGGTTGACTCTCTGCCATGTGCATTCCTTGGCTGGGGAGCACATTTGACCCCCAGGTTCCGTCCCTGGCACTTGGAGGGCCACTCGGTGGTGGAGCTTCATGCTCCAGCACTGTGGGGGGGGGGAGCAGACGGGGGCGGGGCTGGTGCGCGTCCCGGGGGCGTGGCGCGTGGGCGTGTTTTTTTTTTTTTTTTTTTTTTTTACAAATCATATTTATTGTGGTTTCCAATAAAACAATATCATATGAAACATTCCAAATTACATTCCAAATTATTTCTCCAATTATAAAACAAAAAAAAAGGTTTCAAATTGTCCAAATTATTACTTTAAATTTTATTTAAGGCTTCCCATGCTTCAAATTCCGGAGGCTCTATTATCATAAATTATTGCTTTGCTTTCTCTTCCAGTGTTTTCACAGCCGCTGATATATCCAACAAGTAAGATAAGTCCAAACAAGCAGTATCACTGTGTGATTTTAAGTCTGTACTCCACATTCCTTCTTTCGTTTTGCTGGTTGAAATCCAAAAGTCGTATTTGTACAGTCGCCATTTTCTTCTTTATTATATTTCATATATTTTCCACTTTTAAAAGTCCCGATCTGCACCAGGTTATAAATCTTTGGAGGTTAGCCATCTCACTTATAAATCGTCACGTAAAAAGAAAAAGAAATGCAGCCTTGTCCCTCCTACGATCTCACGTTGCAGTCCGGGCATAATTCTAACTGCGTCATTTCTTGGCAGTCAACCAAATTCTTCCAATTAAAGTCCGTCAATGTCCAAGGGATTCATTTCATACTTCACACATTTATAAATTATAGTTCATATATTCTCCTCCATACTCAGTTTTTCAATCATTCAAATCTCACTTGTTATATAAACGTTGGGTCTTCTGGGGGGTATTTGCCCAATATAAAATCATACAATCACATAGTCCAGGGCTCCTCCCCCCCTTCTGTCCCGTTTCACATATTTCACATACCGATAGTCGTAAATTCTCATCCTCTTCTTTTCAAACAGTGGCTGGATTCTTTAGCAAAATACTTTCTCCTCTTTCGTTTGAAGCATGCCCAAGGCGACTCACTAATTTATATTTCTTAGCGTTGGGAATCCCGGACGGACAGGCCGGTCGCAGGAGTGCCGAACCTCAGGGGGGCTATCTGCCCTGACTCCCCTGCCCATTTTCCCGAAGGGTCAGAGCAGGTTTTGGAGCACCGTGGGCGAGCTGCCCTTCCCACATGCCTGGGAAGGTTGGGAGGCTGCATACTCCCAAAACAGCCTCAAAATTCCCCATGGAGCTCGGGAGCAGATGGAATTCCGACCATACCAGTCCGTGCCGGAAGCGGAAGCCGGCGCGTGGGCGTGTTGCCCAGCGCAGGCGGGGGGGGGCCCAGCCGCGATGGCACCCTACCGGGATCACGCTGACGGGGGCTGTGCGCTCCCCCTGCACCCCTCTTCCTCTGCCACTGGGGCCACTGCTGCCACCCAGTGCAGACAATGCTGAATTGGATGGGTCAATGATCCGATTCAGAATAAAGCACCTGCTACGTCCCTGCGTCTATTTCCCACTTCATTCCTGGCACAAGCAAGAAGCCTCTGGGAAGCTGGAGCTCTTACGTATGATGCTCAGAGCATCATAGGAGAATAAGGAGAGTCTGAGTGCAGGATCAGGCCAGTGGTCCATCTGGTCCAGGCTCCTGTTCAAGCAGATGCCCCAAGGGGAAGCCCAGAAGCAGGGCCTGAGCCCAACAGACGCTCCCTCCCCCTTCCTGTGCTCTCCAGAAACTGGGGTCCCTCCTTTGCTCAGCCAAGTGACCTTCTGCGTCCCAAGTCCTTCTGCAGGCTCTCGGTGCCTCTAGAAACATCTGTGCAGCAAACGGTACGGATACCAGCAGGGGAGCTTCGCGATGTGGGGCGATGACGCAGGTCTTGCAGGTCATCCGAGACAGGTCCTCCTCCTCCTCCTCCTGCACACATCCAGGGTGGTGCTCTACCTCCGCAGGTGTCTTGCCTCCGCCATGTGGAAAGCAGACAAAGCGCACTTTGTCCAGGAGGTTGCCAAACTGAACAAGATCAAGGAAGAGTGCGAGGTGCAGAAAATCGAATTCCTTAAAAGAGAGCAGGTAGGAAGCAGCACGGATGGGCACAGGCAAAGCCCCCTTGGTGGTCGTTTCGGTTACCGGTGCTCCTTACCCCACATACTTTGGCTGGGCTGCAGGGGCGTCGCTGGGGAGGGGCGGTGGGGGCGGTACACCCCCAGTGACAGGGTGAGCAGCGGCGGGTGGGGGTGACAAGCGGCGGCCCCTCCCGCCACTCCCACTCGCCGCCGCTCCCTCCGTCACCCCGGGAGCAGCAGCACACGGATGGGGTGCTTCTGCCGCTTTTTTTCGGCGGGGGGGGGCCCGACCAGCGAGGTGGGGGTCACGCTTGTCACCCCCTCCTCGCTGGTCACCACTCCCAAGCCGAAAAAAAGCCTCGGAAAGGGGGAAATCCCCCGTTTCTGTATACACGTGCGTCGTGACGTCATGATGACGTCACGGCGCGCGCGTCGTGCCCCTCCCCCAGGGGGTGCCTCTGCGCTGCCACCGCCCCCATCAGCGCAGAGGCTAGCGACGCCACTGATGGGCTGTTTAAAAGAGGTCAAACCATTGGGGAGTTACAGCGCCGTCTCTGGCTGTAGAGACCAATAGGGGAGAGACATGTTTTGTTGCAGCTGGGGCAAATGAAGGTGTCCAGTTTTGCTGCTGCAGATACACATGCAGGCAATGATTGTAAACCAAGGTCAAGGGCTTAGCAGATTTGAAGAGGACGGACTGTGCCCCTTCGCCCACTGCCTTGTTTGTCCTTTCATTACAGATGGAGATAAATCTCAGCAACAAACTGGCCTTCGACCAGTGGCTGGCCAAAAAGCATTTGCCACCCCCTCCGGCCAGGATCGTGCGCTGCCTGGACACGAAGCGAAAGTCTGTGCTCCCTCGCAGAGGAACCAGGAAGAAGACCAGCCCGATCCTCTCCTTCGAAGAAACAGTCCCGCCGAGAGTGGATGACACTTACCTGGTGCAGAAGGACCGGCGGTGCCGGCCGTGGAACGTCAGCACCAACTTAGCCTCCCTGCCAGCCACCTGCATCAGCCGGCCGGAGATGGTGCGGCTGGGCATCCACCCGGACCCGCCTGCGGAGCATGACTTCACCTCCTTCCTCTTCCTCTACAAGAACGGCTATGGCAAGCCTGAGATCCAGGTCGACGGCATCGGCAAGGTCCTGGACATGCCCGACCTGCCCTTTGAGGTCCTCCAGAAGAGCCTCTATCCCGACACCCGGGCGACCCGTTTGGATGTCCCGGGGGACCTCAGGGCCCTTCACATCTTCGGATTGCGGCACAGGCGCCGCCCCGGCCCAGAGCATCGCTGGACCGATCAGATGGCGCTGAGCTTGAGGCAGACGGTGGACCCCGCCCTTCTGGGCACGCTGAAGGTCCACCTCGCCACCTACAGCGACCCCCAAGTGCTCTTTCCAAGGCTGGAGTCGGGCAGCGCCAGTGGCAAAGACATCTCCTCTTCCTCCTCTTCCCAGAGCAAAGGCAGCAGCCACCCAGATTCACTCGTGGGGTAGTTCACTCGCCCAGCACAAAAATATGAGCCAGCCCCAGTTCTGCAGCAGAGCCCAGCAGGGCTGGGAATAATCTGCATTGAAACAGTTTGATATGAGAACATTTGCACCGGGGAGGGTGGGTTGGGGCATTAAACCGGCTTATTTAATGCTTGTTTTTGTTTCCTGTGTCCTGGATGAAGGCCTGGTGGTTCAAGGGTTCATGCGTTTGGTCAGTGTCATCCCTACGTGAGGCCGGATCTTGCATCTAATTTGATATTGCCGTTTCTAAGTCCTTGTGAGAATCATTGGGGCAAATGGTTCTCCTGGAAATCGCTCACTTAAGCTGGCCTCGAGTTACAATACATTCAGAAGGTCAAGGGACTGACTCTGAGCTCATGGAAAAGAATCTTTGAGGAACGGCTAGTTACAATCCCACCTGTGTCGTGGTCTGAAAAGTGACTGGGTAAGCAGAATCACATACAGGTGAAACTCGAAAAATCAGAATATCGTGGAAAGGTTCATTTCTTTCAGTAATTCAACTTAAAAGGTGAAACTAATAGATGAGATAGACTCATGGCATGCAAAGCGAGATATGCCAAGCCTTTATTTGTTATAATTGTGATGATTATGACATACAGCTGATGAGAACCCCAAATTAACAATCTCAACTTTGGGGTTTTCATCAGCTGTGCGCCATAATCATTACAATTATAACAAGCAAAGGCTTGACATATCTCGCTTTGCATGTCATGAGTCTATCACATATATTAAACTCCAGTAGCTAATGAAAACAATTGCTTACATAAATGGATTTTTCCACAATATTCTAATTTTTCGAGTTTCACCTGTATCTGGCTCCTTTCCATGTGCCCAAGTAAGAAAAGCTCGTGAGTCGTATCATTCATGCTTGTGCCCCACCCTCCTTCCACTGGAATCCGCCCACTGTATCTTCATAACAACCCTTCAAGGCAGGCACAGTTAAGAAATGGCAGCTGGCGAGAGAGGGAATCGAACAGCTAGGCCATCCTGGCTCCACTTTGCTGTAAGCACAAGGCAGCGTGAGAGGAGGAAGCCCAGCATGGCAGCAAACGTGCAGGAATGTGGCGCCAGTGCAAAAGGAAATGAAAGGCTGCCCAGGGCGACACCAGCAATTTAAGCAGGGATTTCTTGGCAAGTATGCACTGCGCTCCCAGCCACACAACCCTCTAAAAAGGGCTGTGAGCCCTTTTGAACTAAACATAGTTGCACAGGGGCAGGGGGGGGGGCCCCAGCAACCTACAGGTGAACCTCGAAAAATTAGAATATCATGGAAAGGTTCATTTCTTTCAGTAATTCAACTTAAAAGGTGAAACTAATATATGAGATAGACTCATGGCATGCAAAGTGAGATATGTCAAGCCTTTATTTGTTATAATTGTGATGATTATGGCGTACAGCTGATGAGAACCCCAAATTAACAATCTCAACTTCGGGGTTTCCATCATCACAATTATAACAAGCAAAGGCTTGACATATCTCACTTTGCATGTCATGAGTCTATCTCATATTTTAAATTCCAGTAGCTAACGAAAACAATTGCTTACATAAAACAATTGCTTACATAAATCGACTTTTCCACAATATTCCAATTTTTCGAGTTTCACCTATAGATGGCTTTAAGAGGACTATATGAATTCCTGGAGGAGAGGGCGACTGACAGCTGCTAGGTCTGGCCGATATCTGGTGTTCAACATCGTGAAATATCACCAGCTAAACATCACAATATGCCAATACGTCACGACGTCTGAATTAAAGATGTAGAGGCACTGAATGACTTCACGGTTTTTCCCATATTGTGATTTTTGCATAGCACGCAGATCATAATTTGCGATATATTGCCAGGCCAAAAATTATGAAACCGATATGGACTTCAAGCCGGTTTTGGGCGATATATTGCTATATCGCCCAGCCCTTATGGCTACTAGCCATGATGTCTGTGCTTTAGTTCCAGTTGGAGGCAGCGATGTATGTGAATCCCAGTTCCTGGAAGCCACAGGAGGGGAGAGCGTGGCTCTTGGGCTCGGATCTTGCTTGTGGGTTTCCCAGAAGAGGCATCTTCTTGATGCCTCTTCTTGAGAGCCAGTGTGGTGTAGTGGTTAAGAGTGGCGGACTCGTAATCTGGGGAACCGGGTTCGCGTCCCCGCTCCTCCTCATGCAGCTGCTGGGTGACCTTGGGCTAGTCACACTTCTCTGAAGTCTCTCAGACCCACTCACCTCACAGAGGGTTTGTTGTGGGTAAGGAAGGGAAAGGAGAATGTGAGCCGCTTTGAGACTCCTTTGGGTAGTGATAAAGCGGGATATCAAATCCAAACTCTTCTTCTTCATCTTGGTTGGCCACCCTGAGAACAGGATACTGGACTTGATGGACCACTGGCCTAACCCCTGGCAGGCTCTTGTGTTCTTATGTATGTTCTTAAGCACACACACACACCATAGCTGTCAAGTTTCAGATTTGAAAATAAGGGATCAGCACCCTCAGTCTACGGTTCTCAGGGACAGTCCACACCGCGATAATCCTGCCAGGCTACAAATTAATTTACACCACGAAAGAGCTCCCAGGAAAGAGAAATCGGGGCAGAGAAAAGAAAGCACTTATTCACGCAGCACACGGTTAACCTCTGGAACTCCCTGCCACAGGGAGCAGCGATGGCCACCAACTTGGATGGCTTTAGAAAAGGATTAGGCAAATTCATGCAGGAGGAGAGGACCACTGATGGCTTCTGGCCAGGTTGGCTCTGCTCTGCCTCCAGTTAGGGGCAGCAATGCTTAATCTGAGCACCTGTTGCCGAGAAACATTCGTCTATTTTATCTTCTTCTGTCTGTTTGTTGTTAGGTATTTCTATTCCACCTTTTTCTCCAAGGAGCTCCCTGGTCCTAGTCCTCATTTAACCCCCACAACAGTCCTGTGAGGTAGGCAGGCAGGCAGGGCTGAGAAAGGCAGGGACCCAAGGAGTCCCCAGACTCCAACTCTCCTTCCCGGAAATAAGGGAAATTTAAGGGATATCAACAATAAGGGATAGCAGCGGGAAACGGCTTGGAATAAGGGAGTTTCCCCGCAAAAAAGGGAGACTTGACAGCTATGACACACACACAGAGGATCTGCACCGAGGCTTGAAGTTGCCTTACAGCGAGTCGGACCCTGGGGCCCTTGACGCTCTTGGCTGCAGCTCTCCAGCAGCTCAGGCCTTTCCTAACCCTGCTGCTAGAGAGGCATGGGCGCTTCTCATGGGCCAAGCTAGTACCAGGCCCCTGAGCTGCACCCTCCCCCATTTGGCATGGCTTCTCCACCTCTGTGCTCTCTCATGCATCAAGAAGAAAGCTCCCCTTAAACGGGCCTTCTCATGTCCCGCTTCTAGGACAAAGGGATGCCTTCCAAACTTTGCACCTGGGCGGATGACATACAAACATCAGACGCTTACAGTCGTCTTGTAGGGAATGTCTCCCCCCAAAGAAAGCCTTGGGAGGGTTTCAACAGGCAGAGAAAGTATGTACCCGTAGTAGTACTTTTTTGTACTGTGTTGCTTGCACCCTCTAGAGGCCAGGAGTGTGCAGAACACAAAAGCCTCGAGGAAGCTGGCTTTCAAAACGTTTTGCAGCTGCAAAGCGAATTATTCAGTACCGCAAGGGTCAGACACAATGAGCATCCAACTCCACTAGGGAAGAGTTGTGGGGCGGGTTCTTTTCAGTTCGAAGACATTCTGTAGTCAGGGTTGTATGGCATAGGGATTAAAGCCTACAGAGGATGGTCCGCTCAGAGCACTGGCCTCTTACGGGGCGCAGTCTAGTGTACAGCTGCCCCACCTTTGGGGAAACTGAGGATTCTTAAGAACACAAGAAGAGCCGGCTGGATCAGGCCAGTTGTCCATTTAGTCCAGCTCTCGCAATGGCCAGACAGATGCCCATTATGGGAAAACCGCAAGCAGGATTCGAACACAAGAGCCCTCTCCCTGCCGTTTCCAGCAACTGGGATTCGGAAGCATGGCTGCCTCCAACTGTGGAGGCAAGAGCATATAGCTGTCATGGCTAGCAGCCTTCGATAGCCCTCTCCCCCATTAATTTGTCTAATCCTCTTCCAAAGCCACCGAGGTTGGGGGCCATCACTGCCTCCTGCGGAAGGGAGTCCCACAGTTTCTTCCACCACCTCACTTAGATTTGTCTTTGGAGGAACATACAAGCAAAGTAGGAAGGCTTGTAAGGAGCCCAGTGTGCCCTTGTCCCATGCCCATGAAACTCCCTGCAGCCAAGGGGGAGAGCCACTGCCACAGCAGAGTCTGCAGCCTGGATGAAGTCCACCCACCCTCTTGCATGGCACAACAGCCAACACTAAGGCTGGGGAGTGGGCTGTCCACATGGGGCATAGCACCATCTAGCTTGAATCGCCCAAGTGTCCTCCCATCAGCGAATGGAAACTCCCGCATAAGGCTTGGGAGGTTCTGGCAAGAGATTTAACCTTCAGCCACTTAGCAAGACCAGAGCCTGCAAAAGATTCGGGTGCAGGCAAGAAGACACAAACTTCTAGGCTTGCCAGGCGTTCAGCAGCTGCACACGGATGTCTGCAAAGTCTTGCCCTAGGAATGTAGGAATGTGTCTTGTGTTAAGTCAGGCAGCTGGGCCCATCTCAGCATCAACAGAAGGGGTGGAGACTGAACAGTGCCGGCCCACTCACAAAGCAGGGTGAAGCAGGCGCCGGAGGAGACAGCATCCCTGCCTCACTGCTTCTGCCACCACCAGAACGCTCCGCTCTTGGTGAAAGGGACGTTCCAGCGGCAAAAGGAGGGCTGGGGTGGTGCAGCAGGGAGGGTAGGTTGGGGTGAGAGGGGTATGCCAGCATATTCCAGGTTTGCCCCTGGGGCTGAGGGACCTCTTCAGCCAGCCCTACTCCCTCCTAGCGCTGCAGCAGCAGTTTTGTCAAGCCTAAATGTGCCGTTAAGTAACACTGTGCAGTGCCAGAACCACCACCCCTTGCCCTAATTAGAAAACAGCCTCAGCTCCAGCAGCGCTGTTTGTCAAGCCTAAATGCGGCACGGGCGGCTGTCTTTGGCATGGGACCATACTTGCAACACATGGGGAAGGTTAACCTCCCCGACTTCTGTGTTGCAGCATCCCTGCATTGCAAATAGGCTTTTTTTTGGGGGGGGGAATACTGCAATAAGTTCTCCCCCACCACCTGATTAAGGTTAAGAGTGCTGGATTGCGTGTGACGGAAAGCATGGCTGGGGGGGTCATATATGTGCATGCAGGCGGGCACAGGTGCCTCTGTGTGGGTGTCCCTGCCCACGCCTTCTGCCAAGTCAGGCCAAAGGGTCTACCTCACCCCAGAATGGACTGCTCTGGCTGAAAGGGGCTCCCAAGCACTTTCCTAAGCCAGTTATTGCAGGCTCTTTAGGTGAACACTAGGGCCCTCATCTGGGACTTTACATACGCACAAACCAGCCCCAGGAGTGAATGTAACCCCTGTATGTATGTCAGAATGCCAGACGGGGGAGTCCGGATAAGGTAGACTTGTCCTCCCCCTACAGCCAAGAGGCTGACATGCTGGCAAAGGCTTAGCTTCCCCTCCTCTGCTGCCTATGCAGAAGGAAGTGCCTGATAGAGGGAAGATACACACACACATATTTAAAAAACCTGCTCCCAGGGTTCCAAGGCAAGGAGGGGGAAAGCAAATACACCACCTCTGGGTTGGCCCACAACACACCTGAAAGTGGCAAGCGTTGGGTCCACAGTGGAGATGCTTCAGCCCACACCAGAAGCTTTGGCTCCCGCCCAGATCCCAGGTAGCCCCTTCCAAGAGGTCCGGCAAATGCTCGCCTTGCCTCCAAGTCCTTGGGCCGAAGCAACAGCCCAGAGAGGAACACCCCGCCATCCCAATTACTTCCGCCAGGCACCCGTGAGAGGAGAGAGCAGCTCGCCCTTCTTCGCTTTTAAGGCAAATTTCACCTAACACCTTTATTAACACAGACTGTGTGCTCAGACAGAAACCAAAACGTCCATTAATTTAAGAGAGAACAACGTGGCATTGTCGTCAGCATCCACAACACAGCGGGTGGCAGCAGCACAGCCCTCTTTCTTCAGAAACCATCTTCAGAAACCATCCCAGAATACTTGAGGAGGTGCCTGCCCACAGCTTAAGAAACCAAATGGAAACCGGAGGAACCAGATTCCACACCTGGACAAAAACAAAAGGCCCTTTGCACTCCAGGTTTCTTATTTGCCCTTCTCCCGATGTTCTCAGGTATTTGTGAAGCTTGATTTTCACTCAAGGAGGCGTTCTTCCAGGTTATTAAAACCGCTGAATTGGGGGGAGGAGATATGCCAGCAATCTTTTTTTTAAAACGGGGCTTTCAATTTATTACCTTGAGTGCTGCAAGAACAGTGCAGCTCTAGGAAATCTGTGCAAATGATCATCCCTAGACTGCCAAATGAAGTTATGTCTACAGCCTCCAGACACACCGCCCCCCCAAAGCATCCTTGAAAGAAAGGACTCCCCAATCAAAATGGGGCAAAAGGGGGTTCCCGCTTCCTAGTCACTGAGGCGAGGATCCATTTGCACAAATGCTGATCACAGATTTGCCTCCAAAAAACGAGAGAGAGAGACACGTCGAAGTCTGGGCTCCTGCCCGCACCTCCCCTACAAAGTCACGATATGTTCTGAACAAGAAGTGTCTATGAAACGCCAATCTCTCCTTTGCTTCTCCGTGGATTTCAACAAATAAAACTCTTTGGAAGAATCTTGGCAGTGGGGAGGGCTTGGGTGTGTCGATCATAAAGTCCATTCAAACCCCGGACAAACCTCGGAACACCTTCACACCAAGGAAGACACGAGTCCATGGACAAAAGCACCTTTTGCAAAATGTTTTTGGCTTTTCAATGTGAAGAAGACGGCAACAGCCCACTGCGGGGCTCCATCTAGTTTAAGAGACGCAGGATCCATATTTGGACAGGGCTGCTGCTTCCTTGGCCACACACACTTCACAAGCAGGCTGTCAAGGAAGCACAACCACCCCAGAGAGTGGGGCCAGCAATTTACGGTCTGTTCCGTCCCAAACGCGTCCCTTGGACAGGCGAAAGGGTGAGGGGAGGGCCGAGGCCCAGGGACCTCTCGCTTCACTTGGGTTGAGTGTGATCCCTCGTGAACAGAAGACGCTGAGGGGCGGCTGGGAGGAGGGCTCAATACATCTTCTGGCGGCTGGGCAAGATGGCTTCCTTAATGAACGAGAAGATGACCAGGATGCCAGACCGCTTCCCTCTCTTGCCTTTCGTGAAGTAGTTCGATACCACATCGTCTGAGGAAAGAAAAACCCAGGGAGTCATCACATCATCAAGGGGGGGGGGGAGGGAGGGAGGGAGGAAGGGAGAGAGAGAGTGTGTGTTCTGCTGTAGCTGTTGCCTTCAAGCACTGCACTATGAGACTTGTAGTTCCTAAGAGGCATCGCTCAACAGTCCTGATTGGGAGTGTACCCCTTTGCCTAGGAGATTTGATCAGCTGGCTGGGCTGAAGGTAGGACAGGGCATTCTCTTGGCATTCTGTGCATCCACATATCCAGAAAGTCAACTTTCTGGTCCTTAAAGTGGCATCGGCAAGCTTAAAGTTTCCTAAAATCTAAAGCAGGGGTCCCCAAACTAAGGCCCGGGGGCCGGATGAGGCCCAATCGCCATCTCAATCCGGCCCGTGGACGGTCCAAGAATCAGCATGTTTTTACATGAGTAGAATGTGTGCTTTTATTTAAAATGCATCTCTGGATTATTTGTGGGGCATAGAAGAAGAAGAAGAGTTTGGATTTGATATCCCGCTTTTTACTACCCGAAGGAGTCTCAAAGCGGCTCACATTCTCCTTTCCCTTCCTCCCGCACAACAAACACTCTGTGAGGTGAGTAGGGCTGAGAGACTTCAGAGAAGTGTGACTAGCCCAAGGTCACCCAGCAGCTGCATGTGGAGGAGCAGAGACGCGAACCCGGTTCCCCAGATTACGAGTCTGCCGCTCCTAACCACTACACCAAACTGGCTCTAATTCGTTCATATATTTTTTCAAAATATAGTCCGGCCCCCCACAAGGTCTGAGGGACAGTGGACCGGCCCCCTACTGAAAAAGGTTGCTGACCCCTGATCTAAAGCGACCAGTCCAACCCCAACCATTTCAGTCGCCACCAGCTCTGACTTGCACAGCTGCCGCCGCCTCACCCCATTCTTTCCAGCAAGTTCTGCTATACATCTAGGGCAGGCATGTTCAACAGGTGGATCGTGATCTACCAGTAGATCACTGGACGTCTGTGGTAGATCACCGGTAGATGAGTGGCTCCCCCCCCCAAGAAGCTAAAAAACTTTGCTCCCCTAAAAAAAGCTCAAGATCTTTGCTGTGCACCCCCAAAATGACCTGAACCACCAAAAATAGGGCTTTCCTTCCTAAAGAAAAGCTCAATGTCACTTTCCTCTTCCCTAAAGAAGCTCAACAACTTTTACGAGAACCTCCCCCCAAAACAGGGCCTTCCTTCCTAAAAAAAAAGCTCAACAACTTTGACCTGAACTCCCAAATGTGGTAGATCACTGCCAGTTTTTAACTCTTGAGTAGATCGCAGTCTCCTGGAAGTTGGCCACCCCTGACCTAGGGAATGCAAAATAATAATACAACTCATTTATTTCAGCCGCAGAACCTGCTACAGAGTTCCCACCATTCTGGTTAGCAGGCTTCCCAACCTAGTGCCTGAATCATAGAATCCTAGAGTTGGAAGAGACCACAAGGGCCATCCAGTCCAACCCCCTGCCAAGCAGGAAACACCATCAAAGCATTCCTGACAGATGGCTGTCAAGCCTCCGCTTAAAGACCTCCAAAGAAGGAGACTCCACCACACTCCTTGGCAGCAAATTCCACTGTCCAACAGCTCTCACTGTCAGGAAGTTCTTCCTAATGTTTAGGTGGAATCTTCTTTCTTGTAGTTTGAATCCATTGCTCCGTGTCCGCTTCTCTGGAGCAGCAGAAATACGTTTTGGACTACAACTCCCATCATGCCAGCGGCTGCCGTCCACCAAGGCATACCATTTGGTCCAGAAGCACTGGCTTGCAGCACCTGTCTGGGATTTCAGGCAGGGGGCACCCACAGCCTCACCTGGAGGCACCAGGAGCTGAACCTGGGACCTTTAGCACAGAAAGACTGTACTTCTGCGGCTGAGCTGAAAACGTCTCCTCCCCAGAAATTCCCAAACACCTGCAGGACACCAGGCCGGGGGAAGGCAGAGGTTGTAAAGGCCGTGCCTGGGGAACTCACCTCCTGGTTGCACTGTGGAAGGCAGCACATTCTCCCCAGCTGACAAGGAAACAAAGAAGGCAAAGGGGATTAGCCACAGGCAGAAGGTGAAGTAGGCAAGCACCTGGGGGCGAAACATGGGAGAGAGCATCAAGAAGAGTTGCAACCAACCCTCCTCTGCAAATAAATATGTAAAATCCACAGGGTCCCAGAAAGCCACATGAGAGATCCACGTGCCTTTGATAAGAGTCTTAGTACCCAGGACTGTGTCCTCACAGGGGCCAGCCAGATGCCTGTGGGAAACCAGCAAGCAGGATTCGAACTCAAGAGCCCTCTCCCCTCCTTTGGTTTCCAGCACCTTGTATCTGTTGGCATATTTAAGCTGAGCAACTGCGCAACAAAAGGTTGAGGAGACTGTAAAGCATAACTAGGAGTGGATTTAATAAAAGAAAAAAATAACAGAAATTACATTAGCTATAAGAACATTACAGAAACATGACCCATCCAGTGACCCACCACCCAGGGTACTGAGAGAGGTACGCAGACCTCCTTATATACTGTATCCGATTGCTGATATGCCTTAAATCAATACAAACTTAACATCACCTGCTGTACTGCCCCACAGCTGCAAAACTAGGTCAGTTCATTTCCTTCTTTCTTTTAAAGAGATATTTCTGTGGAACAGTAATGAACCTTAAAGTGTAACATTCAACAGTATCGAGATGCACTGCTGCCTCCAAGGCAGGGCAGAGCCATCCTGGCTAGTAGCCATCAAAAGCCCTCTCCTCCATGAATTAGAGGCAGTTTCAATAGCTAGCAGCGCAAGTGTGAGATCAGATGGGAGAGATTGATCCCTTTCTCTTTTTAGCAGAGAAGCTACACACGCAACACGAAATGGGAGCATTTTGGCGTTGCCCAAAGTGATAGAACAGAGCTGGCTGCCTGCTGAGATGGCGACACCCTTCAGATTGCAGTAAGGGTGCTTTAAGATCAACATCAAAACCAGCAACAACCCAGAGCCAGCATAAAAACACTTTGCCATGAGACTCTCAAGCCTTTCAGCTGTCTTTTGGCTAGGTCCAAAGGAACTAGAAAATGTGGTGCAGACCCAACAGGGGAAACCCAGCCAGATGGGAGGCGTATAAATAATAAAATTATTATTATTAAAAATTATTATTTACCATGGCAGCTCACCTCTGCCCTCCTCCCCAATGCCCAAGCTCCACAAGACAGCCAGTGGCATCTCTTACCTCTGAGAACGGGTAATACTCTTCCGCAAAATACTGGAACGCTAAATAGTGGTTCAGCACAACCAACACTGCCAATCAAAGAAAAAGCAAATTACAAGATGAGAAGCGGCACCTCCAGCAGCATACCGATTCAGCCATGCCTCCCTCCTGCCCATCGCCACCAATTCCATCGGTAGTTCCTGCGATCGAAACTCCAACCCCAGAAATCTGTGAAACCTCTGAGTCTTGGGTTCAAACAGAAGCAACTGAACGGAGTCACTATGCAAAAAAAGGAGGGGAGAAAAACACCCTAGTTTCGTTGACGAAGCTGAATTATTATTTCTATGGTACTTTCAGAGTTCAATGTGTTTTACAGAGTAATAAGCAAGAAGGCAAGTTTGCATTGTAAATGCTGATGGGTGGGGGTGGTAACAGGAAGAATATGCACATTTAACCTTTGCTTTAGTGAAGGGTGGAGCTCCAAGGACCGAACATTGACCTTAGCACAGAAGAGCAGTCCAGCCAGAGGAGATAAATGAAGCAATCCCAGCTTCATTCGCTCATTATATGAGGCCAACAGCCTCCTCCAGTCTCCTCCTGCAGCTGCCTAAACCTCCAGAACAGATCCAACACCAAGGGAGTGGCCAGTTGCTGCACTATACCGTGGCATCTATTTGGGCTGTCCAGCCTTCCAGGAAGCATTCAAGCAGCCAGTCTCAGCCCATGGAGCCTTAGGGCCTGTCTACATGCCAGCACAATTTCCCAGATCAATCCATTGCACCAACTTCCATGTAGGGATTCCCCCTGAAGGGACAAGCCTCCTGCTCAAAGACTCCCACTTCCTCCCAACTGGGAGAGCAAGGACACAGTGACAAGCACAGAGCAATTTGCTCCTTGGCCACGAGATCGATTCCAGCAAGAGCTGAGACCCTCCAGATTCTGACGAGATTCAGCAGAGGCAGGCTGTTTTGACACTAGAGGTTGTTGTATCTGGTGCTCAGCACCTGAAAGGCACTCACCGCAGGACAGGATGAAGTTTGGAGAGGTGAGCATGATGAAAGGGAAGGTCTGCAGCAATCCAAAATAGACCAGGTTGGTGAAGAGGCCTACTCCCACCATGAGGCCCGGGAAGTGCTCAAAGAGGTACAGCCCAACCAGCACAGCTGTGGAGAACTAAGAGACACCATTGTCAGTGAAAGCCGTTGCCACGGGGAAAACGTCAGCAGGCTGCAGAGAAAAGGAAGATCCCTGTCTGGTTTCTCTGTGGTCTGTGCCACCCTGCCAGCTCTACATCCGTTTAGATGCACATGGAAAACTAATCCCCTCTGGGGAGCTTACACAAATATATGCAAGCTTAGTTTAGAGCAGACATTCCCAAACCTTGCTTCCATAAACTCATTCCCAGTGCCACCCACCCCACCCCATAAAAAGCATTACAGTATTCACAATAGCAGTTTGCACAACCCATGAAGGAATGTAATCACGCAATAAAATTCAAAATAGCAACAATTAATTTCACAATCCCTCAAAATCCAATTAAAACAATTTAGTTTCATTAATTCAAGAAAATGGATAAATTTAATCCAGTGATACCAGTTTTTCAAAGCCCGAGAATCATTTACACCTCCATCGCCCTCTGCCTGCCCTTGCTTCTTAGCCCCAAGGTAATCCCACTTTGAGAACCACTGGCATAAGAGGGTACCAAAGAGAGAAAGGGCCTTTTCTGAAGTGGCTGATGGAATGCTCTCCCCAAGGAGGCTTGCCTGGGGTGGACACAGACTTCTTTCCAGCACCAAGACATTTCTCCCAAGCAAAAGTGAACCAGTCACTTATTTCTGTAAGTCGCTTTGAGACTTCTTGGGAAAAGTCACCATGAGCACAATCTGAACCACGCCTGCAACAAAAGGCCTACTGAATTCAGTGGGGCCTGCTCCCAGGTAAGTGGGGTTAGGACTGCAGCTGAATGCATTGAATAAATATAAATACCGCAGTAATAACGTGAAAGGAACAAAGCAGCTGTGAGAAGCCAGCAGGAAAGACAGCAAGATCGTAGAAGCTGTTAGGCTTGTCGCAACAACTCTTTTTCAAGTTCAGCTTTTGTTTGGAATGAGATGCTTGCCAGGCAACTCTCTCTCTCCGTCCCCAATAAGCCGTCTGAGGAACTCCTCCCCCCGGCACTTATTTTGGCCTTCCTGGTTTCACTGTGCCAGCCAGGCTTGCACCACTGGATGGCATCGATAAGATAAGCGCAGGGAACTCTTCCAAAGGCAGCCAGAGACTTACCCAGATCATGTACTTAATGATCCTGCTGGTTGCCACTGTGTACTCTTCTATCAACTCGGCCAAGTAGTACAAGCCAGCCGCTGGAAGAGAGAAGAAAAGGAGCTGGTTGGGACACAAACACAGCCGGGGTGTGTGGGTGGGTGAGTGGGTGGGTGCATTGAGACCAACAATTCCTACAACTTCTCTGATTTATGAACTCCAAAGACAGTAAGAAACACCAGGTCTTGTGCCTTTGGTGGATCCATGGGAAGTGGAGTTTGGGGTTTCACATGCCCAGCTCACATCAAGCGCTGAGGCCAAATACAGTGGTACCTCTGATTGTGAACGGGATCCGTTCCAGAGCCCTGTTTGCAACCTGAACAGAGCGCAACCTGAAGCGCTGCGTCTGCGCATGTGCGAAGCGCCGAACCCAGAAGTAACCCGTTCCAGTACTTCCAGGTTTGGCACGTTCGTAACCCATGCCGAACGCAACCGCAGCGGATGCAACCAGAGGTATGACTGTACTCAGTTTGCAATCATCGACACCTCAGATTTCAAATCTCTGAGCTTTTCCAGAAAACCAGCTTGCAGCACAACAAATATGCGATTGTTACTCTTTTTAAAAAGAACTCAATGTCTTCCCTCAAGATCCCTCGTCTTAGCAATCAAGGATTCCATTACTTTCAACAGTTAGACAGCAAGCAAAACAATGCTTTATTCTGCGAGCTTTCCTTATAGTGCTTAAATTTCCTTTGCCATGTTCTTTCCATCCTCAGAGGGTTTATTCAGTGCCAGCTTTGGACAAAGTCTCTGGAGACAACAGGACAGAATGAGTGAAAGTACAGAGGTGGAGCAACTTCAGCCACTGACCGAAAGCGACACCCTCACTTCATCCTAAATTCATGCCCCTCCTGCAGGGGTGCAAACTAAGGGGCTTCTTCCCGAAATCCGGCAAGCAAGGCATGAAGGCCTTCCCCTGCGTTGCCCCCAGCAACCGATAATCAGAGAGAGACCAGCTCCTCCCTTGCCGAAGACCAGGGATTGATCCTCCATTAATTGCTCTAATCTGCTTTCGAAGGCATCTAAACCCAATTGGCCAGTCCCTAGGCCGCCTATTTGCGGCAATGGACCATGCCAAGTTCAGGAATAAATCTGGGAGGATGGGAGGGAGGAGCGGGCCTTAGCGGGAGATCCCAAGAAAAAAAGAGGATTAGGAGGGAAGGCAGGGCTAATAATAATAATAATTTATTTACACCCCGCCCATCAGGCTGGGTTTCTCCTACACGGCAGGGGGCAGAAATGCTTCTGCACAGCAGCTGTTGGAAACCGCAGGAGGAGAGACGGGGCTCTTGCGGGTTCCCATAATAGGCACTTGGTACTGCTGGAGGAGACTCTTGAGAGTCCCATGGACTGCAAGAAGATCAAACCTATCCATTCTCAAGGAAATCGGCCCTGAGTGCTCACTAGAAGGACAGATCCTGAAGTTGAGGCTCCAGTACTTTGGCCACCTCATGAGAAGAGAAGACTCCCTAGAAAAGACCCTGATGTTGGGAAAGATGGAGGGCACAAGGAGAAGGGGACGACAGAGGATGAGATGGTTGGACAGCGTTCTCGAAGCTACTAACATGAGTCTGGCCAAACTGCGAGAGGCAGTGGAAGACAGGGGTGCCTGGCGTGCTCTGGTCCATGGGGTCACGAAGAGTCGGACACGACACTGAACAGCAACAACAAAAGTGAGAGCAGGAGGCTGGACTGGATAGGCCGCTGGCCTGACGAAGCTCAGCTGCTTCTCAGGGGTAGACTGCCCCTGCACGGGGAGGCTCCACGCAGGCGCAGCTGCCCGGCCACGCCCCCTCCCCGCGCCTTCCTCGGGCGCGAGGGAAGGGAGGCCGCGACCGCCTATTGGCCAGCCAGAGTCGGGTCGTACCATCGCCGTTCTCGAAAGGGGGGGAGGGGGAGGAGAGAGGTTGGACGGGCCGCGGAGGGAGAGACCACTTGTGGGCATGCGGGGGGGAGGGAGGGGGGGAGTGGGGTCGGGCCCCGCCTCGCCTCGCCCCGCCCCGAGGGGCCTCCTCACCGATGCCGAGCGTGACGAAGGCGGCCTGGATGAGCAGCGCGAGCCAGCTCAGCGCGTACATGAACCACATCGTCGCCGTCGCCGTCGTCGCCTCGCCTCACCCGGCGGATCGGCAGCGGAGGCTCCGCCCCGCCACTTCCGGCCGAGGAGGAAGTGGTCGGACACGGAGGGAGGCGGGAGGCGCGGCAAAGAGGAGCGTCGACCGAGAGAGAGAGAGAGAGAGAGAGAGAGAGAGAGCGCTGCGGGGGCCTCTGGCGGCTCGGAGGACGCACTGCAGGGGGAGCTATGCCTGTTTTTTTCTTTTTAAATAATTTTTATTACATATATATATATATATTTTATAAGAGAACAACAGAACATCCAAAAGAAAAACAAGACATACAAACAAAACACATACATTTCACAAATCATTACACTGAAATTTTCCATTCTATGGTGACTTCCCCCAAACCCCTCCTCTGAGCTTCATTGTGCATTTCTCTCCTGTAGCAGGTTCTTTTTCTAGACATTTAAATTGTAAATAATAATAAAATCAATACTTTGCAAAACATCAAAGTATATAAGTCACTGATAACCTAACTGTACTTCCATAAGGGTATTCTGTATGTTGCAACATTTCTTCAAATACTCTTTAAATTTCTTCTAATCTTCTACTTTCTCCTCTTTCTGGTCACAGATCCTTCCAGTCATCTTGGCGAGTTCCATATACCATATATACTTGAGTATAAGCCTAGTTTTTCAGCACACTTTTTGTGCTTTAAAAGCTGCCCTCGGCTTATACTCAAGTCAACCATTCCTTAAGAAGTGTACAAGAACGGCGGTTCTTTACTCTCCCCAGGCAGCTTGTTCCATTCCTGAACTGCTCACATAAATGCAAACTTTAGACCCCAGAAGGCAGAAAGCCTATCAGTTAAGGGGGTATTAAAACCCCACAGGTGCTCACTTTCCCTGGCTCCTGCTTAAACAGGACAGGATCTGAGCCTTCTCTGTATAACACAAGGGAACATTGCGCTGTGAGTTAAACCACAGAGCCCTAGGGCTTGCTGATCAGAAGAATGGCGATTCGAAACCCTGCGACGGGGTGAGCTCCACAGCAGCAAAGGAGGAAGAGGAAGGAGCAGCCCAAAGGGCTGCTTTGGGCTGCTCGTTCCTCCTCTACCACAGTGGCAAAGGTAAACCGGCTTATACTTGAGTCAATAAGCTTTCCCACATTTTTGTAGGGAAATTAGGTGCCTCGGCTTATGTTTGGGTCGACTTATACTCGAGTATATGCGGTATTCAAGCATTTTCATTTGCCATTCATTTATCGTAGGAATATCTTGCGTTTTCCAGTACCTGGCTATTAATAATCTGGCTGCTGTTGTGGTTTACAAAAAGAATGTACCGTCCTTCCTTGGGATCTCATCTCCTACAATTCCAAGCAAAAAGGCTTCTGGCTTTTTAGTAAAAGTGTTTTTAAACACCTTTTTCAGTTTGTTATAATTTTTTCCCCAGAAGTCTTTTATCTTGGGGCATGTCCACCACATGTGGAAAGGGGTGCCTTCTTTTTCTTTACATTTCCAACACTTAATATCAGCTGAGTAATGCATTTTTTTGCCAATTTCACAGGTGTTAAATACCATCATTTTTAGCATGTTCTCTTTCAAAACATTACACGCAGTAAATTTCATACCATTTTTCCACAGTTTTTCCCAGTCCTTCATCATAATATTGTGACTCACATCTTTTGCCCAATCAATCATAACTGACTTCACTTGCTCATCTTTCATGTGCCACTCCAGCTGCAAATTATACGGTTTCTGCATTGCCAGGGGGTTGGACTTGATGACCCCTGGGGCCCCCTCCTAACTGCACTGCCACAATGCTTCTGCAATTAAAGCGAGCACCAGGCTCACCAGTAATGTTGACCTTGTGTCGCTAACAATTGTTGTTGTTAATTAAATTTCTATACCACCCTTCATCCCGGAATCACAATATAAAAACACAAAAATACATGCCATGATAGCAAACAAAAATAATTTAAAAACAGTTTAAAAGGCCACAGATTGTTTAATTAAATGTTCTTTCTTTCTTTCTTTCTTTCTTTCATTCATTTTCAGGAATGAGTAGATGCAGAAGCAGAAGTTGCCTGTTGAAGAAAGTGTACTGATACAATTGCATTGCCCTGTTAATTACTTGCCTCATTCGGCAAACAAACACACACAGAATTCTACTGCATCTTTTTAAAAAATGAAAGGGAAAAGTGCAGGGGATCAAGGCAGCTGTCGTATAAATATTGCAATTTCTAAACTGGATCAAAATTAGTTGCAATATTGTCCAAAAAGCCGCAGAAGAGTCTTCAGCAGACGTTTAAAAGGAGGAGGGGAGAAAGTTCCTGGGGTTTTTTCCCAAGTCCACGTTGACCAGCCCAGAAAAACAAGATCAAGTGATGACCTACATGTGTGAAAGAGCTGCCACGGACTTAGCACCACGGGGGCCTCTGTCCTTTTTGTGGCCCTCCATTTGTACCATGGGTAGGGAAATATAAGAACATCCAGAGGGTCTTTGGGCCTACCAGGCCCTCCATATTTTTGACCCTCAGCAGGATAAAGCCCAGTTAATGTGATATTTTCAGCTGAACCCAGGAAGCAGCTTGGGGTGCCCGTCTCCAGCCGCCTGGCATGTGGAGTAGCTGATCCTTAGCATACTTCTTGGTCCAGCCCCAAGCCGTCACCCCAACCGGCTCCTTTCTGGGTCTCCAGCAGATGACCTTCTGCATCCGACCAGAGCCCCTTAAATGTCACGGAGGCAGCCTCTGCTCTGGGTGAGAAGCTGGAAGGCAGGCGTTCCTTTTCCTTCCCTCCCTGCGACAATCACAGCATTTCCCCTTCGGGAAAGAAAAGCCAGAGAACATTGGAGGCACAAGCCAGGAAAAGTCCTTTAGAAAAGGTAAAGGAACATAAAATGCACGTAATTAGAGACATTTGACAATCGCACGGATGTCAAGGCGGATCTGCATCTCCGAGGTTTGAGACTGGGATCATGAAGGCTGGAGAGGAGCAGCAGCAGCAGCAGCAGCAAACTCAGCTCCACGTTGGCCTCATCCTGAAGCCCGACAGCAGCTATTTGCACAGCTGGTTGCGCAGGCTGGCTGGGCTGCTTGGAGATGTAGGCGAAAACATCTGTGGGTGGTCCAAGTTGGGGAAGGCCGCCTTCCAGGCCCTTTTTATTTATTTTCGTAAAACGTATGCACTTCTTGATTGCAAAAACCAACCGACCTCAAAGCGGTTTAGCAAAAAGGTGGAACAAGAAAATTATCCACGAGAAAAATTAACCACAATAATTTAAGACTTTGGAAAAGTTAAACCACCAATCATTTAGAAACAGATTAAAATGTGCAGCAGTTTTCTAAACATCTGGCACGGCCTGTCTGGACAAAAATATTTTTAGCAAGCGCCAAAAAGAGTACAGTGAAGGCACCGCTGCCCGGTGTCAATAGGCAGGGAGTTCCAAAGTGCAGGTGCCGCCACGCTAGAAGACTGAGTTAGGAGACTGAGAGGCGATACAAGAGACACCTTCAGATATCTCAAGGGCTGTCACACTGAAGATGGAGCGTGCTTGTTTTCTCCTGCTCTAGAGGGCAGGACTCGAACTCATGGCTTCAAGTTACAAGAAAGGAGATTCCGACTAAACATCAGGAAAAACTTTCTGAGCTGTTCAACAGTGGGATGGAAGGTGGTGGACTCTCCTTCCTTGGAGGTTTAGAAGCAGAGGCTGGGTGGCCATCCCTCACGGATGCTTGAGCTGAGGTTCCTGCCTTGCAGGGGGTTGGACTAGATGACCCTCGGGGCCTCTTCCAACTCTACAATCCTATGAAATGTCAAATGGGTTTTATGGGGCACCCATTCTGCAGATCAAAGAGGTCAAGTGGTCGTATGTGGGGTAAGGTTGCTGAAGCCAGAGCCAGATGGAACGCCAATCAATCGCTCCATCTTGAAAGGAACGGCTTATCCAAGGGAAGGAACTGACTTCCTGCCTTCAGCTAGGTTCCAGAATTTCCCGGACATATCCGGAATACTGCAGTATATTTTGCAGTAAGTAAGTGAGTAAGGATAATGCCTTACTTGACTGCATTTTCTGGGTAGCCTGGCCATTCCTTGGAGATGGCAAATACTTCAGTTCCTGAATCTCTTACACATATTGACAGTTTGCTCAGCTGAACAGAAGAAGAAGAAGAAGAGTTTGGATTTGATATACCGCTTTATCACTACCCGAAGGAGTCTCAAAGTGGCTCACATTCTCCTTTCCCTTCTTCCTCCCCCACAACAAACACTCTGTGGGGTGAGTGGGGCTGAGAGACTTCAGAGAAGTGTGACTAGCCCAAGGTCACCCAGCAGCTGCATGTGGAGGAGTGGAGACACGAACCCGGTTCACCAGATTACGAGTCTACCACTCTTAACCACTACACCACACTGGCTCCACACTGGCACCACACAGATCCTTGCCTCAAATATCTGAGGTCAATCAGACACCTGGTTTATATACTTAACATATGTGTTTGCCTTGTACATTTATGAACATTTATTCTATACAGTATTTGAGACCTTCGAATTCTTGTAAGAGAGCAGAGTGGAGACCAAAGGTGCACAAACTATTCCAGAAGGAACAGGACATGTCCCCCACCAGAAATACCATCCCTCCCCTAACACCTCATACAAATGCAATAAATAAACAAATGCCCTGACTTCCTGCCTTCAGCCAGGGTTGCCATACGTCCAGAATTTCCCGGACATATCCAGAATACTGCAGTCGGCAGGAGGGTCCTGGCGGAAACTGGTAAAATGTCCAGGGAAATCCAGTTACAGGTGGGTAGCCGTGTTGGTCTGCCATAGTCAAAACAAAATAAAATAAAATAAAAAATTCTTTCCAGTAGCACCTTAGAGAAATCCAGACATGGGGCATGTCGGCAGTGTCAATTTTCCATAAAACTAGCTCAAAAACATTTTGCAAATGTGCCAGCTTTTCTGTCCAGATTTTCACTGTTTGAAATAGGGCAACCCTACGTCAGCTTGCCCGGGCACAATCCTGCCCTGTGCTTGCCTTCCTTCCCCTTGCACCTTGCACACTCCTTGCACCCAGAGCACCTTCCCTTCCACTCCCCGGCCTTGCCGCTGATGCCATTTCCAGGCGCTCGCACCCAGACTTGCTTCTATGCACCGACTCCACCCTTGGGGGGAAAAGGAGATGGGGGGGCAGCAGTGGCGACGAGTACCGCGCTTGCGAGTGGCACTCCGTCTGACCCCACCGGAGAGGCTAACGCAGAGGGACGTTTGCACATGCCTCTGATCTTCCCTGACCCGGCTTCAACATGGGTCTGTCTCTTTGGCACATGTCTTGCCTCAATGCTTGTGGACAGAGAGCCCTCGCGTGGCAGAAAGATCAAGGGCACCGAGGAGGATTTGTGCCAGGCAAAGCTGGCACACGGGAGGTGGGGGAATATGCCACGGATTACCATCAACGATGAAACGGGAGGGATGGAGCTGAGGTGTCAGGTGCAGGTGAGTCGCCCCGGAGGGATACAGCCAGAGTCCCTCATGACGCACCAGGCCGGTTACCATGTATATCCTGCCATGACGTCATTGGGCAAAACAGTCTTAGCAACCATGAGGACTAGAATCTGTGGAGTGCAGTCATATGCAACATTCCTTATTTCCCTAGCGTGGGCACAGGCAGGGGGACATCCAGTCAGTGTAACTTCCAGTTCCACTGGTCTGGAGCATCCTTCCCCCCGCATGTGACCTGGGAGATGGGCATGGTTCTGGCTGACATCATAAAAGAGCCAAGTCATGCTGCCATTTTCTCAGGCCAGTTCCATCTATTCTTGCTTGCTCTCTTGTTCTAACTTTTGCTGCCATGCTGCTCTCCTGCAGCCCTTTTGTTATCTTAATGTAATTTTGCTGTCTGCTGGCTCTCAGCCAGCAGCACATGAGTTCAGTCTCCATATGAGATGAACTCACAGTTTCTTTCTGAACAGGGGCGTCGCTGGGGGGGGCGGTGGGGGCGGTACGCCCCGGGTGACGGGAGGGTGGGGGTGACAAGCAGCGGCCCCTTCCGCCACTCCCACGCACCGCCGCTCCCTCCGTCACCCCGGGAGCACAGCCGAGCGAGCACCCCGTCCGTGCAGCGCTGCTGCTCCCGGGGTGACCAGCGGTGCGTTGGGAGTGGTAGGAGGGGCCGCCGCTTGTCACCCCCACACGCCGCCACTCGCTCCGTCGCCCCGGTAGCAGCCGCGCATGGTGTGTGCGGTGCTGCTGCTCCTGGGACAACGGAGCGAACGGCGGCGCATTGGGGTGACAAGCGGCAGCCCCTCCCGCCACTCCCACGTGCCGCTGCTCCCTCCGTCACCCTCCGCGGCCTCCCTTTGAGCCGCAGAGTGAAAAGGCGGCTCGTGGGGCTGCCGTGCGCGATCGGCGGGGAGCCTTTTGCTGCCCCGGGTAGCGCGGAGCCTTCCTCCGCCACTGTTTGTGAAACAACCAAGTAAACCCTGCCTTTTAGGGATCCTATTGTGAACTGAAATGTGAGTAAACTTTTTGTTACTTTACTCAGAAAGACTCTTGTGCCTCTCTTCTCTTAATAGGGATTAACGGGGGGCGCCTGGAAATAATTTTAACTAAGAGATTCAAACAAATCTGCAAACTAGCTTCCAGCTATATTGAGGGGAATTTGCTCTGCTACATCACTTACTAGCATGAATGAAGGAAGGATAATACTTATGCAATATATCCTTTCCTACTATCCTTAACATTCCACAGAATCATACTTTAGAGGAAGGCCTACAGCACAGAGGTGGGACGTCTGTGTTGCATGCAGAAGCTCCATGATCTCTGGGAAGGAGACACACACACACACACACACACACACACACACACACACGGCTCTGCAATTTTGGAGGGCTGCTGTCATTCAGGGTATGCAGTACTGAGCTGCGTGGTCTGACTCACTATAACATACCTTTCATGCACTGCAGAACTTATCCTTGCCCCATCCCATGATTAGCAGAAGCAGAAGACTGCGTTCTGAATGCAGCATATGAGATGTGCAAAAATGCATTATTGATACACATTGCATAATCCATCTCTTATGTGTATGCAGAGCCTGAACTGCCTTGGCATGGAAGATGCACCCATCTGCAATCTCTCACAGGGGTTCCAGCTACACCCCTGGGGTTTGGTTTCCTCAGAATGAAAGTCAGCAGGGACCGTGGCGTCTGGAGCGTGCATGGTTTTATTTATTTACTTCAGAAGATTTACTCACTGCTTGACTCTGGTTTTTTGCAGTTTGCAAAAAGATAAAGCAATAAAATCAAGAGAGATTTACAGCCCTACTTTAAAACACGCAAAAGTTAAAATACTAAAACAGATTAAAACTGCTGCAACTCTAGGGCATCTGGGTGGAAACTGTGAGAACAGGATGCTGACCTTGATGGGCCATTGGCTCAATCCAACCAGCTTTTCCTATGCTCTTCTGCTGCTCCAAATGTTGCAATGCAGCTCTCCAACCAAAAATGCATGTACAGTGGTACCTCGGGTTAGACGCTTCAGGTTACAAACTCTGCTAACCCAGAAATAATGCTTCAGGTTAAGAACTTTGCTTCCGGATAAGAACAGAAATCGTGCTCTGGTGGCGCAGCGGCAGCAGGAGGCCCCATTAGCTAAAGTGGTGCTTCAGGATAAGAACAGTTTCAGGTTAAGAACGGACCTCCGGAACGAATTAAGTACATAACCCCAGGTACCACTGTATTGGGGAGGAGGAAGATGCACAAACCAATAAAACGAGTGTGCATTTGTGAAAACGACAGTACAAAAATGCATTCTATTAGAGGAGATCGCTCGCAAGTTGTGAATGTTAGGTAACACCAATTTCTTTATTTCTTTATTTATTATTTCAAAGATGGAAGTTGGAAAAGACAAGTTTGACTTACTGAGAGCATATGATTAGCCAACATAATTTATGCTTTACCGTGGTTTTAAAATTTGTTGGAAGCCGCCCAGAGTGGCTGGGGCAACCCAGTCGGGGGGGGATCATATTATTATTATTATTATTATTATTATTATTATTATTATTATTATTATTATTACTACTACTACTTTGGGTGGGGAGAGAAATGGAGAAGGGCCAAAATGGGCACTCATTCAGCCCCTACTCCTGGTCTTCTGCCTGTGGCAGCTACCTCACCCTGCCTCACATAAGGACTGGCCCTGTCTGTCATGATGATAGAAATAGTTGTGGGGTTGCCATATTTCAGAAAGCCCCCCCCCCCCCGCAAAGTTTTGGAGCAATTTTTTTTATTTCAGCAAAAAAAACCTGCTTCCACAATGGGTTGCCATACGTCCAGGTTCTCCCAGACATTTAAACCAGCCGAGGAGGAAAATTCCACCCGGATGAAACTTTTGGCGGCCGGATCCCCGTATTGCTTGGGAAATTCCGGACATATGGCTTGGCTCCTTGGCTGGGCATCTGCGGAGAAGCCTCCCTGAACCCCCTGCTCTGCCGCCCACCCCAGCCTGTCGAGGTCATATATATATGACCTCGACAGGCTGGGGTGGGCGGCAGAGCAGGGGGTTCAGGGAGGTGATCATAAATGTACAAGGCAAACACATCTATTATAGAAACCACGTGTCTGAAATACTGTAGTACAGGAGAGCAATCCTGAAGCCATTTTGACTTTCCCAAATTGACCTCAAATATTTCTCTGCAATGAGGAAGGAAATGGGAAAAGCTTTCCAATTATCTTTGGGCTGTAGGGGCTTACACCTCCCTTTGCAAATACAGCCTGTGTTATGTACGGAGCTGAATCCTAGAACAGTAGGATCCAGAATGCAGCAGTCTGATTGGTCCACAGGAGCAGCCAATCAGGCTCCTGGAGGAAGTGAATCCGCAACCTGATTGGCCTACAGGAGTAGCCCAGAATTAGCCAATCATGTGGGGCCAATTGTGTAAATAATGTATATACAGCAGACATTTCCTTGCTACTATCAGCTGAGTGCTCACTAGAAGGACAGATCCTGAAGTTGAGGCTCCAGTACTTTGGCCACCTCATGAGAAGAGAAGACTCCCTGGAAAAGACCCTGATGTTGGGAAAGATGGAGGGCACAAGGAGAAGGGGACGACAGAGGATGAGATGGTTGGACAGTGTTCTTGAAGCTACTGGCATGAGTTTGGCCAAACTATGAGAGGCAGTGAAGGATAGGCGTGCCTGGCGTGCTCTGGTCCATGGGGTCACAAAGATTCGGACACGACTGAACGACTGAACAACAACAACAACATCAGCTGAATAAAGAGCACAAAATTCACACTTGACTCCGAGTATATTTCAGCCTGGCAAGTATCTGTTCAGCTGAGCACACTATCAATATACATAAGAGATTCAGGAACTATTTAGGGTCTCCAAGGAATGGCCAGGCTACCCAGAAAAGGCAATCAGATAAGGGCTTATCAGGTATCCTGGCAGACAGGAGAGAAGCAACACACTCAAATTTCTGCTGGGGACCATCTCTTTCTGTGATGTTTTGGGGGGTGGTCTTGAGCTACAGGGGAGGCAATTTCAAAAGTATATAAGAGCTTGCACACCGATGTTCTGGGTGCCTCTGCTCCCTCCCCACGTGGGGTGAGCGGGGGACCCTGTTGCAGCAGATTAATAAAGATCAGGCTTACTAGCTGCTTTGCTTCTCAATATTCTCTGGCTGGCCTCTGTTATCTTCTCCTACCGATAGAGAACCTACATAAGGACTCTATATGGGCTCTTGGGTACCCCATAAGGTGGAAAGGAGCAGTATTTTTCTTAGAACATGACCAACGGAGAAGTGGCGCCATGCGCTGTGGCGGAAGAAGGCTGTGGGGCCGCGGGGGAAGAGGCGACACAGCCCTGGACGCCAGGCCCGTCTGCTTACTTAGCTAACCGCATGGCACTAACGCCATTGTTCACCGGCCACTGGGCTTGTGCCGCTAGCCTGTGGCAAAGGAAGGGGGTCCTGGATGCGCCAGGTCTTTGGGATGCGCCGGCTGTTGGCGGGACTTTGCGTTCCCCTGAAACACACACACACACACACACACACCCCGCCCAAGGGAAGACAGTGCCACGCACTCTCTCCATTCGTGTCGCTTGCTCTCTGCCTTCTGTGGCTCCACTGATGCTCGGCGAAGGCAGAGTGCGCCAGGGAGGGAGCGCACCAGCCAGCCTCGTGTGGAGGAGGCCTGCGGAGCAGAGCAGCCGTGCGTGGCAGATGGCGCCAGAGCCTCCAAACAGGAACCTTCTGGGATCAATCCAAAGCCACAGCGACCTAATGAACTCCCCCCACCCCCCAGGACTTAAAGGGACACAGCCCCCTCCGTCTACCTACCCAGCACCCTGCCGTCCATTTCTCTGAAGAAATATCTGGAGAAGTGCGCATGCACATGAAAGCTCATACCAAGAACTCAGTTGGTCTCTAAGGTGCTACTGGAAGGATTTTTTTATTTTTTATTTTGTTTTGTCTATTTCTCTGTGCACTTGGCTGCCCAGGCAGGGGGTGTCCCTGCCCCTGAGGAACCTACAGTTGGAAGAAACTGGGTGGTGTGGGGTTTTTTGAGGGGGGGAGGGAGAATCAGTGCAGAAAGGGAAGGAAGGACAAAGGCGTGCGCACAAACTGGGGTTTTGTTTGATGGTGGGGTGGGGAGTTCAGCCAAAAGCTTTTCGGACAAGGTGGGTCGAGAGGAAGTGCAGGAGGGTCTTTGATTGGACCGATCGACCCGTCACAAATGCTCCCTTTCAGGGGGAAGGTGGTGGAGATTAGATAACCCTTGGCAAGGGCGCCAACTATAGGGGGCCCGAGAACACGAAAGCTCATACCAAGAACAAACTTAGTTTTTATTTTATTTTGTTTTGACTATGGCAGACCAACACAGCTGTTGTTGTTCAGTCGTTCAGTCGTGTCCGACTCTTCATGACCCCATGGACCAGAGCACGCCAGGCACCCATATCCTTCACTGCCTCCTGCAGTTTGGTCAGACTCATGCTAGTCGCTTCGAGAACAGTGTCCAACCATCTCATCCTCTGTCGTCCCCTTCTCCTTGCACCCTCCAACTTTCCCAACATCAGGGTCTTTTCCAGGGAGTCTTCTCTTCTCATGAGGTGGCCAAAGTATTGGAGCCTCAACTTCAGGATCTGCCCTTCCAGTGAGCACTCAGGGCTGATTTCTTTAAGGATGGATAGGTTTGATCTTCTTGCAGTCCATGGGACTCTCAAGAGTCTCCTCCAGCACCATAATTCAAAAGCATCAATTCTTCGCCGATCACCAACACGGCTACCTACCTGTAACACAAATTTTTTGTTACACTTTGGAACTCCCTGCCTCTTTGCACCAGGCACATAGCTGTCAACTTTTCCTTTTTTTGCGGGAAATCCCCTTATTCCAGCGCCGTTTCCCAATGCAAGAAAAAGGGAAGGTTGACAGCCTTCGCTGCAAATCTTTCCACGCCTGCTAAAAACATGTTTCTTTCGGCAAGGCTACCTGAATGTTCAGAAATCCGATGCGAGTTTCAATCTGTTATTTTAACTTTTCAAAAGTCCTGACTTGATAAGTTTGCCTCTTCTTTTGCAAACTGCTGTGAGGTTTCTGAGCGTGGATTTTATGAAAGAAATAACACAAAACAGGTGTGCTGGCTGAAGCTGATGGGATTCGGAGGGCAAGACGTCTGCAGAGCGTCAGGTTGGGAAAGGCGGATGCGGGAATTCTGGGAAAGGAGCCGGAAGCGGAGAGGAAGAGCCGAGTCCTTAGGGTATCAGGGAGGAGTACCCTTCCTTTGCCAGGTCTGGGCTGAGGCCGGAAGCTGCAAGGAATAGATCTGCTGCTCTGCATGGCCCACGAGGCTCCATATGGGTCTGGGCCCATGGCGGGAAGAGACAAGGAGAGGGGCTCCCGTTGAGGATTACACAGGTGTAAGGGAGGAGCAGGTATATTTAAACTCCAGGAGGCAATGATGGCCACCAACCTGGATGGCTTGGAAAGAAGATTAGGCCAATATATGGCAGGACTGCCATACGTCTAAGGTGGAAGTAATGTCCGGGGGGGGGGGGGATTTCCGGGAGGCAGTGATTTGTCCTGGACCTTCAGCAAGTAAATCAAGAAAAAAGCTCCACAGTTGAAATTATTGGCAGGAATACAATGACACTTGTAAAGTAACATGCATATCAGAAACTATGATTATATAAAAGATAGATTACAGTAAAAGATGCAGGAAAAATATATATTAAAGAACTGGAACCCAGGGAGGGAGGGAGGGAGGTCTCAAGGTTCAAATGGACCTTTTTTAAGGATTGAAAATGTTATGTTTATGCTGTACAACTTTTATGTAAAACTAATAAAGATGTATATAAGAGAGAGAGAGAGAGAGAGAGAGAGAGAGAGAGAGAGAGAGAGCTAAACAATTTCAGTGGTTTCCTAAACAACTTTTGGGATATCCTGGTTTTTACTTTTTGAAATATGGCAACCCTAAATAAATAAAATAGGGAAAGGAGTACGACAAGGCTGTATATTGTCTCCCTGCTTATTTAACATACCGGTATATGCAGAATTCTTCATGCAAAAGGCTGGACTGGATGCAGGGGCGTTCCTAGCCCCTTGGCTGCCCGGGGCGGGAAGCCAAGAGGCACCCCTGGGGGCGGGGCTTCAGGACTCTTTGCACCCAAAAACGCTCCCCAAGCTCCCGCCCGGCATCCCCGGGGGCGGGGCATCGCGGCGTGTGCGTCATGACGCACGCACACACGGCGACGCCCCGCCCCCGGGGGGTGCCGGGCGCAGGCCTTTGGAGCCTCTGCAGCCCGCGAAAAGCCGCTGGAGGGCGGGGGCTATTTTGGGTGCTGCCGGGGCAGAGCCGCAGGAGCGGCCAGCGAGGGGGGTGACACCCCGACTCGCTGGCGGCCCCTGCGGCTCCACCCCGGCAGTGCAGAAAATAGCCTAAAAAGAATTAAAAAAAAAATTGTAGGAAAAAAGCCCAGTGGGCGGGGCAGCCCCCCCATGTGTCACCCCCAGCAGGGGTGCTGCCCGGGGGCCCCCCGCCCCCTCCGCCCCCCCCCCTGCGACGCCCCTGACTGGATGAATCCCAAGCCAGAATTAAGATTGCCGGAAGAAATATCAACAACCTCAGATATGCTGATGATACAACCTTGATGTCAGAAAGTGAGGAGGAACTAAAGAACCTTTTAATGACAGTGAAAGAGTAGAGCGCAAAATATGGTCTGAAGCTCAACATCAAAAAAACTAAGATCATGGCCACTGGTCCCATCACCTCCTGGCAAATAGAAGGGGAAGAAATGGAGGCAGTCGGAGATTTCACTTTCTTGGGTTCCATGATCACTGCAGATGGTGACAGCAGTCACGAAATTAGAAGACGCCTGCTTCTTGGGAGAAAAGCAATGACAAACCTAGACAGCATCTTAAAAAGCAAAGACATCACCTTGCCGACAAAGGTCCGTATAGTTAAAGCTTTGGTTTTCCCAGTAGTAATGTATGGAAGTGAGAGCTGGACCATAAAGAAGGCTGATCGCCGGAAGAATTGATGCTTTTGAATAATGGGCTGGAGGAGACTCTTGAGAGTCCCATGGACTGCAAAAAGATCAAACTTATTCATCCTTAAAGAAATCAGCCCTGAGTGCTCACTGGAAGGGCAGATCCTGAAGTTGAGGCTCCAAGACTTTGGCCACTTCATGAGAAGAGAAGACTCCCTGGAAAAGACCCTGATGTTGGGAAAGATGGAGGCCACAAGGAGAAGGGGACGACAGAGGATGAGATGGTTGGACAGTTTTCTCGAAGCGACTAGCATGAGTTTGGCCAACTGCGGGAGGCAGTGGAAGACAGGAGTGCCTGGCGTGCTCTGGTCCATGGGGTCACGAAGAGTCGGACACAACTAAACGACTCCTCAACAACAATATCTAGAGGAGTGGGCTATTGCTCTGCCTCCACAGCTGGAGCCCCCTAACGCTTCTGAATCCCCGTTGCTGGAAACCACAGGAGAGGAGAGGGCTGCTCTTGTGTTTGAATCCTGCTTGTGCATTTCCCCAAATGGGCGTCTGGCTTGCCCCTGTGAGAACAGGATGCTGGGCTAGAAGGGCCAGTGGCCTGATCCAGCAGACTCCTGTTACGTTCCTTCTGATGTGGGGGCAGAGGGGGCCGGCGCCCTCATGCTTCTCCAGGGCGGATGGCAGAGGCCGCAACGTGTCTGCGTGTGAGAGATGCAGAGCCGCGGAGGAGACAACGCAGGGCGGCACTTGTGTCCCTGATGCAGTCACCCCGGCCGCGCACTGACTTGGCGGTGCCGTTGCTCGCTGACCGTGCTCTGAATGGCAACGCCCCTGCGTGGTAGCCCCAGGGCAGCTCAGACCCCTTTCCCCCCACCCCGGCGCCCTGCAGGCAGCTCCAGGCCATCGGGAAAGGTGGCACACCTCACTCGGGCCCTGTCAGCCTTCCCCACTCCCTCCCTGGCATCAGACAGCACTTGTCGCAAAACACTCTCCTTCACACATGGGGTGCCTCTCCAGGAAACGCCTGTGCTCAGCCAAACAGACAAAAAGACTGCTGGGATCAGGACAAAGGGGAATCGAGTCCCAGCATCGCTCTCTGACAGCGGCCAAACATATGCCTCAAAGAGAAGCCCACAAGCAGAATTCAAACGCAAGAACACCTCTCTCCTCCTGTGGTTTAGGGCAACTGGTATTCGGAAGCAGTGATGTCTCCGGCTATGTAGGCAGAGTGGTTTCTTGATGCCCTCTTTATTTTCATAGAATCGCGCAGCTGGAAGGGACCCCAAGCACTATCTAGTCCAGCCCCCTGCAATGCAGGAATCACAGCTAAAGAATCTCTGGCGGATGGGCATCCCATCTACGTCTGGGAACCTCTGGCGGAGGAGAGTCCAGACAGTCCATTCCAAATGGCTTTTCCTGCCAGGAAGGTCTTCCTAATGTTTAGTCGGAATCTCCTGCCTGGCCATTTGATTGTAACGTTGTTCCTGATTTTCCTTTGCGCGCGCACACATCTGAGCGCTCCTTCCCTCTCTCCCTCTTTCCCCCTCTCTGCACCCTGTCTCTGTCTTCAATTTGGGCTGCTGCATAAAACATGATGACCGCATCTGCGTCCTCATTTTGGAGGGTCACGCAAACTGTGAGCTGCCCTGGATCTCCCCGAGGGCAGCTTGCATCTCAGGAAGGTTGCTGAGGCAGTGGAGTCACTTCCGACCAAAATAAAGTCCCGGGTTCAATCCTGGGGCATCTCCAAGTAGGGCTGGGAACGCTCACCGTTTGACACCCTGGAGAGGCACCGCTGGCCAGAGTAGACAGAGTGCTGAGCTAGATGAGCCCGTTTGTTCCTTCCATCATTATTCCACTTTTCCATGATTCTTCTCCCCCTCTTAATCCCCACAACCACCCTGTGAGGTAGGTTAGGCTGAGAGGCAATGTCTGGTCCCCAAGGATACCCAGTTAGATTCATGGCCAAGTGGGAGGATTCGAACCCTTGTCTCTCCCAGGTCCATTCCAGGACTCTAACCACTACACCACCGCTGTCTCCCTATGGTCCGACTCTCTATGCTTCCTGTCTTCCTTTGCTCTCACTGTGGATGCATGAGAGGCTCAGGGTGCCAAAGACACAAACTGATGGGGCGCCCTACCAAGTCAATTTGGACTTACAGGTTGCCCAGAGCAGACCCAGCGAGAGGGGTCTCCTGCAGGTGGTCTGTCTCCCTTGGAGAGGCAGGTTTGTCCCAGGACTTGGAACGAACCAATTTTGTCTAAGGAAATTCACGAGGTCATCCAGCAACCTCTTAAGCACACCTAGAAGTAGTTCCCTCGACTGCCAGGTAAACAGAATGTGAATTAAATTAATTTTGTGGTAGAACTTGGAGCCATCTCTAAAGCGAAAGGATAAGGCCATTGAACCCAAAGAATGTAAGGTGCCAACTCGCCCACACTTTGCAGAGTAATACACTTAATGCCCCACGGAGGGGGGTTGATGTCACGGACTGGCTGGATGGAGAGGAGTGGCGGGAGCTGGGGAACCCCCAAGGGAACCCCCAAGGGAAGAAGGTTCAGAGCCCGGGGATCGGTGGTGGGACGGCAATGAGTGAGAGCAGTGAGAAGACTGGGGAAGGAGGTGTCCGAAATGGAGAGACAACAGGACCAAGGGAGCAGGAAGAGTCTGTGGCAAGGAGCAGTCTGGAATCAGAGGCAGGAAGGGGGGGCAGAAGATAGAGGTGAGGTCAGCTGCTGAAGAGTGCAGCGAGTCTCCCCCTCCTGCTACATACAACCAGCTACCCTGGTCTCCCAGAACACGGAGAGGGATGAAGAGTGCGGAGCAAAGAGAGACAAGAAGAAGGAGTCTCAGGTTGCTGGGGGAGGAATAGGTGAGACAAGGGGAAAGGCAGCCACCTTCAGTTGGGGCAAGGAGGAAGAGCTGCTGGGATCATTCACCCTGTGCTGTTTGGTTTTCTTTGAATAAAGAGTTAACTTCACTCACACCGGCAGTTTTGTCGCTGACCTACTCCTGAGAGGTGAGGACAAACACCACCACAGATATAGGTTCTGCCCTCTAACCTATGGAGGGGAGAACAGAGGCTCACATCAGATATCTAACCAAATTCAATGGGCCGCTTTTAGCATCTCTACGAGACTTATATTGGAATGGTTCCCTTTTGATCTCAGCAGGGCTTACTTCTGAGTAAACATGCATAGGATGGCTCCCGTGAGCTTGCTCTCCTAGGGGGAGGGGCGTTGTGTGAGGTCACAGCACCTGGGGAGGGCACATGCTGGGAGTTGGGGGGGTGCAGAGTGTGAAGGAGCCCTGTGGGCTTGGCACACCGAGGGAGAAACCTGCTCCATTGGCCACGGCAAACAATGTCACCGCAGCATGAAGGAACAAGCCCCATGGACCCTGACCCTGTGAGGCTGCAGGGTCGCCGAGATGTGCCCCCTCCCCAAAATGTGCCAGGGGTTCCAACTACTACTGCCCCCCCCACACTATGCCACTGCCAAGGGCTACTTCCTTCCATTTCAGACGGAGCTCTTTCCAGATACGCAAAAGTCGGGCTGCAGGTGACCTCTGAGCTACCCTTCTGGTGGTCCAGTTTGGATGGAGGGGGTGTGTGTGGAGCAAGGCCCCTCCAGAGAGGCTTCTGCCAGAAAGGGTGGCACAAACCAGCG
The DNA here is from genome assembly GCF_009819535.1 of Lacerta agilis. Classification (NCBI taxonomy): domain Eukaryota; kingdom Metazoa; phylum Chordata; class Lepidosauria; order Squamata; family Lacertidae; genus Lacerta; species Lacerta agilis. The sequence goes on from NC_046320.1 coordinate 72,617,805, forward strand.
CAGATTATTTGCAATCTCTCCGGCGAATCAAATCCCTCCTGGACTTCTAGATGGCAGAAGAGAAGAAAACAGACAGAAAAACAAGACTCCGCTCAGGAGGAAAAACAACTGTCAGTCCTTGGGATCCCCTGACACCCGCAGAGCTGTGAGCAGCGCTGGGAGGCACTTTGCCCCCACGTGCCAGCCAGGAAAGGGTGGAATCGAAGGCGAGGGTGAACTCCTTTGCCAGGGAAGCAGGACCTTTCCATCTGCAGACCTGTCTCCTGCCTCCCCTGGACTCCGAAATGGCACAGTGGCCAGGCATGGTGGTTCTCTGTTCTGCCTCCGTAGTCAAGATACTACACAAGATACTACTAGTCAAGAGGCAGCAAAGCCCCCAGAAGGCAGCTCCTGGGAACCGCAGGAAGGGACAGGGCCCGTTTGCCATGTGGGGTGTGAAACACAAGAGCAGTTAAGTACAACGCCCTCAGGGTGGACACAGAAAGGGATGTCTGGTCCAGCCAGTCGGAACTTCCTGTTTCTCCTATGCTGGGACAGACTTCCTCTACATGTGACTGAAGGTGGGTGTGGCCTCACCTGTGTTCAGGTAACAAAAGCAAAAAGGGCCAGATGCCATCTCTCTCATAGAATCCTAGAGTTGGAAGAGACCACAAGGGCCATCCAGTCCAACCCCCTGCCAAGCAGGAAACACCATCAAAGCATTCCTGACAGATGGCTGTCAAGCCTCCGCTTAAAGACCTCCAAAGAAGGAGACTCCACCACACTCCTTGGCAGCAAATTCCACTGCCGAACAGCTCTCACTGTCAGGAAGTTCTTCCTAATGTTTAGGTGGAATCTTCTTTCTTGTAGTTTGAATCCACTGCTCCGTGTCCGCTTCTCTGGAGCTGCCTCCTTGGGGCAAGGAGGAAGAGCTGCTGGGATCATTCGCCCTGTGCTGTTTGGTTTTCTTTGAATAAAGAAATGAAGTCTTTTGATTTCATTCCTCAAGCAAGTAACACCTGCTTAGCTAAAGATGCTCTCTCGGCCTCCAGCTAAGAGAGGACAAAGGGAGCTATCTCCCCTAGGAATAGTCTCCAGCAAGTATGTAACTTTTACTAACCTAAGTCTGCCTTCTGGGACCCTTCTGTGAACAGATGTCTGTAAGTAAACTCTTTTGATACTTTTATAAGAACACTGTCGTGTCATATTTTAGGAGGGATTAAGGGGAAAATACCAGGAAATATTATTATAGAGGTTTTAGCGAACCTGAGCAACGCATCTGCTGTGTGTGTTTAAAAGGGGAATGTAAACTCTGCTGATATTTTTGAACTCGTTAACACAAGTTGGAATAGGATATAATAAACAATGTATCCTCTCCTGCATCCCTGAACATTCCCACATGTCAAATATATGGAAGGGAGAGGAAGTGATGGGCAGCAAAGGAGAAGTGGGAACTGCCTACACTGCATGGTGAGCATCTTTCTTCTGAGAGAAGGATGCAGGACACACACACATACACACACACACACACACACACACACACACCTGGGCTGGAAACACCCTGGAGTGCAATGAAAACACACACACCCCAACCCCACCAATCTGTCGCAGCAAAGCCAAGAAAATGTACTGATTTACGCGGCACATAGTTAACCTGTGGAACTCCTTCCCACAGGAGGCAGTGATGGCCACCAACCCAGATGGCTTTAAAAGAGGATTAGACCACAGCTGTTTGGCCATGGAACAATCTCCCTTGGGAGGCAGTGGGCTCTCCTTCCTTGGAGGTTTCTAAGCAGAGGTTGGATGGCCATCTGTCATGGATGCTTGAGCTGAGATTCCTGCATTGCAGGGGGTTGGACTAGAGGACCCCGGGGGTCCCTGACAACTCTATGAAATTCACAGAGGAAGAAAGGGCTGTCGATGGCTAGTAGCCACAATGCCTGTGCTCAGCCCTTCCCAGTTGGAAGCAGCAATGTTTCTGAATGCCAGTTGATGGAGACCACAGGAGGGGAGAGCTGCTCTCGTGCTCAGATCCTGCACGTGGGTATCTGGTTGGCCCCTGTGAGGACAGGAGGCTGGAGGCGATGCTCCAGCAGGGCTAGTCTCGCTCTTTTACAGTTTATGAAGGGGAGACATCGTGATGTCGTTTGAGAACGTTGATCGGGGGGGGGGGGGGAGACCTTTATCCAGCTCAGATGGCTCCGTTTCCACAGGAGAGGTGCAGGAGCGGTTTGGACTGGATCGCACCCTGAAGATGCTCCCTGGCACAAGCAAAGATGCCAGGGGACACGCAGAGAGCCTGCAGACCACCTGTCCTCTCCAAGGACAGGTGTGGGAGATCACCTGTGCCCTTGTCTATGGGACGAGCTCCATCCGGCCGGTGGGCAAAGTTTGCCATGCCCCTCCCAGGAAATGTGCAGGGCCAAGGCCGGGTCGCCATTCTTTATGCATGCGTGCCCTGATGCGGCCTGACATGGAAACTGCATTTGGTACCTCGCACATAAGTGATCTGAACTGCCTGCTATTTTCGTTGACGATAATTTGCTCCGTGTTTGCGTGCAGTTCATGGCTCGGTCAGCCTTGCCTGATACTATATTCCCGTTTGTTCCACTAAAGGTTTCGCTGTCAGCTCGGCTCAGCCTCGACGGGCTTGATGAACCGTGAATGCACCGCGACTGGGGACCGGGACACGTGAGCTCGCCGCAGATGGGAACAAGCAGGACTGGCGGGGGGGCAGAGGAGAGGGAAACCAGGAGCGAGCCAAGCAGGGGGCACGGGCGGCCATAGGAGTGGGCACTAAACCCACGGCCAGCACCACCGTTGAGGAGAAGTCTGGGGACGGTGGGCAAGCAGGATCCGAGCAACGAGAGCAACTCTCCCCTCCTGCATGATGGAAATTGCGCCCAGAATCCGAGTCAGGTCAGGATTCTCCTGGCCCTGAGCTGGAAATATTCATTTTCTCCACAAGGGGAAATGGCTCCTTGCAAGTGGCACGTCTTCCCATTCCACAAACTGCCATTAGGCCAGGTGCCTCAGCCTCTGGGGCTGGTTGTGAGAGCGTAACCTGCTTCAGACTGCTCTCCTCCAAACAGGTTGGTCTACACCTGCCATCGGTTGCGGCCAGGATGGCTGTACAATGTGGCAGCGCTCTCTGTGCGTGTTTGGGCTGGGGCTGAAGCGAGTTCTTTTCCAAAACAGCTGGAGGGAGAAGGCGCTTAGGGCAGGTCATTGCTTCCAATTCTCTCAGGTCTGGAATAGTTTGAGAGATGGCGAAGACAGCATCACAAGGAGGTTTACCAGAGTTAAGGGGCTACAATCGGATGTTCTTAGGAGTAAGTCCTATCAGACATAATCAGACTTCCTTCTGAGCAAGTAGGTGTAGGAGATTTGCAGTGGCGGGGTAGATGCCTGCCTCCTTGCAGGGTGAACAGGCTTGTTTCCTTCTGCTGCTTCAGAGGAGAGGACTTGAACAAATGAAATTCTAAGAAAGGAGATTCCAACTATTCAAGAAGAGCTTTCTGACGGTAAGAGCTGTTTGGCAGCGGAGGTGGTGGACTCTCCTTCCTTGGAGGTTGTACAGCAGAGGTTGGATGGCCCTCTGTCCTGGGTGCTCTAGCTGAGATTCCTGCATTGCAGGAGGTTGGGCTGAATGACCTTCGGGTTCCTCTCCAACTCTACAATTGGAAGATGCGACAATGTTTGCCAGCATGTGACCAATCCAGATCCAGAAAGTGGCACCTGTACTCTATGATTCCTTCACTCCAGCATCCCCCAGATCTATCCCAGATCAGCCCTAAAGGCTGCCTTTCTCCTCCTTCCAAGGTAACCTGCCTGCCAGGGGCATGTGAATCCTCTCTCTTTCTCTCTCCTCTCCAGGCACCAAGTGTCTAAATCAACACTCAAGGGCATCTGTTCAAATCCTGCACAGCAGCCAAGCTGTTGCTCCACAGAAGAGAGCAGGGGTGTGGGCATACATCTCACTGGGGTTCCAGAAATCCATGCAACCGTTCCCTTTCCTCCAGACCCCCTGCAGTCGCTCTCTTTGGCTCTGAAAATACAGGGGTGTGGACACACATCTCACTGGGGTTCCAGAAATCCTTGCAACCGTTCCCTTTCCTCCAGACCCCCTGCAGTCGCTCTCTTTGGCTCTGAAAATATAGGGGTGTGGACACACATCTCACTGGGGTTCCAGAAATCCATGCAACCGTTCCCTTTCCTCCAGACCCCCTGCAGTCGCTCTCTTTGGCTCTGAAAATACAGGGGTGTGGACACACATCTCACTGGGGTTCCAGAAATCCATGCAACCGTTCCCTTTCCTCCAGACCCCCTGCAGTCGCTCTCTTTGGCTCTGAAAATACAGGGGTGTGGACACACATCTCACTGGGGTTCCAGAAATCCATGCAACCGTTCCCTTTCCTCCAGACCCCCTGCAGTCGCTCTCTTTGGCTCTGAAAATACAGGGGTGTGGACACACATCTCACTGGGGTTCCAGAAATCCATGCAACCGTTCCCTTTCCTCCAGACCCCCCGCAGTCGCTCTCTTTGTCTCTGAAAACACAGGGTTGTGGACATACATCTCACTGGGGTTCCAGAAATCCATGCAACCGTCCCCTTTCCTCCAGACCCCCCGCAGTCGCTCTCGTTGTCTCTGAAAACACAGGGTTGTGGACACACATCTCACTGGGGTTCCAGAAATCCATGCAACCGTTCCCTTTCCTCCAGACCCCCCGCAGTCGCTCTCGTTGGCTCTGAAAATACGGAGTTTGCTGGGCCCTATCTAGTCTAGCACCCAACAGCGGCCAACCTGCAAGCCAGATATGTCAACGGATGACGGAGCTGAGCGCGAGGCACCGGGGTTTGTGGTGGCAATAGGAGCAGGCAGTAAACCCATGCTCTGCAACACGACCAAGGAGAAGTCTGGGGACTGTGCGGGAGAAACTAGCAAAGGGTGCATGCTCCATGCGCAGAGTGCTGGCCCTGGATGGGAGTGAAAGGCCTTCCAGACCCGTACTCTGTCTTGGGCAGTGGTGCGCCATGCACCCTGCAACACCGGGGCAACGGGAGAGCCCGCTTCCCGCAGTGGCCATCCAGGTGCCCATTATGGGAAACCTGCAAGCAGGACCCAGGCACAAGGAGGATGCTTTCTATAGGGCAACTATCCTCCCCTGTGGTTTCCAGCACCTGGGACTCAGAAGCGTTGCTGCCTCCAACTGTGATGGCCACAGCAGAGCCACGCCAGCTGGTCGCCATTGCTAGCCTTCTCTTCCTCCACAAATTTGTCCAATCCTCTTTAAAAGCCACCCAAGTTGGTAGCCATCGCTGCCTCCTGTGGCAGGGAGTTCCACAGTTTAACTCTGTGCTATGTGAAGGACTTTCTTTTCTCCGTCCTGAATCCCGCTGCATCCAGCTTCACCCTGTGGGATGTGATACACAAGTAGCAGTCAAGTACAACATTCCCAGTTTTCCTAGAGTGGACATGCGAGGGAATGTTTGGTCCAGTCAATCGAAAACTTCCTGTTTCCTCCTGACTGGGACATACTTCCTCTTGCATGTGACTAGAGGTAGGTGTGACCTTACCTGTGCAGGTAACAAAACCACAAGGCACGCAGCCCTCCTCCCTCTTTTCCGTCTTCCTTTCGTCGTGTGAATGGCAGTGACTTTCCAGTCTGCAGTCACTGGGATGAGATCCACATGTATATACTTTGTAACTAAGTCTGCCTTCAGGGATCCATCTGTGAACTGAATGTGTGAGTAAACTTATTTTATATATTTTACACAAGATTGTGGTGTGTTTATTCTTTTAAGAGGGATATAAGGGAACTTACCAGGAATCTAATACTGAGAGGCTTAAACAAGCCTGCAACCAGCTACCCGCTGTGCCTTTAAAGGGGGAATGTAAAACAATGCTAAGTTACAGAACTTGCTAGCGCAAGTTACGAAGGATATTAATAAACAATATATTCTCTCCTGCCTCCCTGAACATTCCCACACACTCAACATTCATTCAGCACTGGATGAGCACAAGTTCCTTCTAGCTGCTCTCTGCATGCCATGCCTAACTTTTGTCTTGTTTCCTCTTGTTCTCTCAACTGAAAAAGTTCCAGACAACTTGGCTCTCTGGATTGCAACTTTGCACCGCAGAGCCACGGGCTCCGTCCCTGCCTGGACCTCCGGGAGCCACTAATGCTGTTCAGAGATGCAACATGTAGGCCGTCTCCCCTCGGTCTCTTCCCCCATCCTCTCACCTCCGGATAGATGAGACTCCCTGAATCCCAGCACCATTAGGAAGTCTGCGCACAGCATGTGAGCTTCTGGGAACCCAAAGTGTGGCTCAGGAGAGAGCCGGCGGCTGCCACCGGGTCACTTTTCCTCAGAAGCCCCTTCCGAGGCCTTGCGAGGAGTTCGGCGGGGAGGGAGGGCAAACAGGCACGTCGCCCGGCACTTGTCGGTTGAGATCTTGACGCCCGAGGTGCTGAAATGTTAACGGGACCCTCCAGAATGCTCTGCGACATTTTCTATTCCCTATATAGATAGGCGGCAGCTCAGACCCCGCAGCCGGGAGGCTGCAAACGCGGCAGAATTTCCTGGAGCACTTGGCATGTTCTGGGATAGATGTGAGAAGAAAGAAAGAAAGAAAGAAAGAAAGAAAGAAAGAAAGAAAGAAAGAAAGAAAGAAAGAAAGTTCAGCATTTCTTTCTTTTTTTGGAAATCATTTTCATTTGATTTTTCCAATACAAGATTATAAAAAAACCCTAATATATATCCATATACAGAGATTTCTCCATATCTCAGGACTCCCCCCGTCCTTGGAGTCCCATTTTAAACATTTGAAACTGCATCTTGTTCCAAGCTCTAACTTTTATGTCAGTCCATATTATCCATGGTAATTATCACAATACAAATGAAACCAGAAAGTTCAGCTTATGTTAAGGCTGAATATACACATCAGAGTGTTGCAAGAGACCCCCAAGGGTCATCCAGTCCAACCCCCTGCAGGAATGACAGCTACAGAATCCCTGATGGTTGCCACCCAACCTCTGCTTAAGAACCTCCCAGGAAGGACACCTACCACCTTCAGGAGCCATCCATTACTGTAGCTGTTGCTGCCAGAAAGTTCTTCCTAACGCTTCGTCGGAATCTCCTTTCTTGTAATTTGAATTCGCACCAAACATCTAAAGCCCCCGACTTTGTTCCATGGCTGTGCCTGTCGGATATCCGATCTCAGCCACAGGATCGGACCTTATCGGACGCGAGGAAAATCAGAGGAGAGGTTTTGCTTAACCGAGCTTTGATTCATCGAGGAAGATCGGGTTTTCGCGAGGCACAGCTGCAGAACGAAGCTCTCGCACCCAGGGAAATTAATTGGGACGTGACACTTTCAAAATACGGGTCAAGAGAAAGGGTGGACGAGCCCAGAGTTAAGCCTGGAAGGGTGGATGCAGCCTTCAGCAAGTGGGGTTTGCTTCTGGGGAGAACCACCGTGTGGCTCGCAGGAGGGAAATGAGTGCCCAGCCCGTAAGAAACAGCTCCTCTAAGGCTCCAGGCCGGCCTCTTTCGAGTCGGCAGCAGGGATGACGTGATCCGAGCAGGACCCTAAAATGGACAACAGCTGCAACTTTGCAGGAACCGCTCCCAAAAGAAACAGCACACCTCAGCTATTATGAGTTTTTGGGAGTGAGGGACTAAACCCAGGGGTGTAGCAAGGGGGGGGCATAGGGGGCAGACCGCCCCATTTTCCATAATAGAGGGGGTGACAAATGATCAAGGAACAATTACTGCCCTATTGGGCGGTTCATAAAAAAACTTCTTTTAAAAATGCCTGCTCCAAAGGTCTTATCTTACTATACTAGGGATTATATAGCTATATATGAAATTTCATGCATATCGGCTCATATCTTGACCCTCCTCCACCAAAATAGCTGTTCACTTGGCTGTTTTCCTATGTCGTGAAGGCTGAAATTTCAGTTCAGTGGAGCACTTACTGTTCCCAACCCTAACCCTGTGGAAAGCCATCTAATTAGACTTTAATTTGATTTTGAGATCTTTTTAGGAAGTAATTTAATTATTGTTTGATTTTATACCAATGTTATGTATCTGATGTTAGGCACCCTGAGCCCGACTTCGGCCGGGGAGGGCGGGATATAAATAAAAGTCTTATTATTATTATTGTTATGTATTGAAGTCCTCACCCTAGGCCACTAGGGGTGTGTGTATATAGCTCATTCTGCTGCAGTTTTCACTCACGTCCGCACATGCAAATGAGGGATTGAAAAGTGACGTTCAGGGATTGGGTAACTACAGAAAGTTGTTACTGTTGCTTTGTAGCTGAGTTCTATATAAGCAGGCTGCTGAGCCCTTCAGCTCACTTCTGTTCCAGCCTGAGAATAAACAAGAGCTGTGTGCGAATCACTGTCTCGTCTGCTGTGTCCACCCACAACTTAACAATTATTACTTGTTATTATTCCTTTGTAAGAAAATATGAAATAATGTAAAACCATTTTTGCAGGGGGGGGGGAATCAATGGGGGGGATGACAAGAAATTTTCCGTGCCGGGTACCACCTGACCTTCCTACGCCTCTGACTAAACCTTTTGCAGGCCGGGTCAAGTTCTGAAGCAAAGGTGGGCAACCTGCAAGATCTCTCTGCAATAACAAGAACAACGACAACAACAGCAATAAACAAAATATTAAAAGACCCACAAAAAACCAGCCTCTGATAAGAGCCGGGGGGGAGGAGCTTCAGAAAAAGAGGGGGAGGGAGAAGAAAGGGGGTCCCCCCACCTGCCTTTTGGGGAAGGTCCCTTATTTGTTATTTTATCGATTTACGAATCCCTATCCACGTGAGCTGAGCCCCGAGGCAATTTGCATAACGGTGGCCAAAAATAGCATTAAAAGTCGTACGCGAAACCCTGACAGCTAGAAATAGCTCTAGAAAACGAAGCAGAATAGACACCGAAGGCCTTTCTGCCCAGCTGGAAGAAATCTGTCAAAACCGAAATGCCTTCAATTGTTTCCGTAAAGCACTTTGCACCCGTAGCCAGCCTGCAGCCCCCGAGAAGAGGATGCTGGGATAGAGGGGCCTTTGGCCTGACCAAGTAGAACCTCCCCATGCTCTTATATTAATTGAAGATGACATACAAGCGGGTTGAAGGGTTAACTTGAGCCGAGGCACAGCTGTGCTCACACCATCTCTGGCATTCTAGGAGACCTGCATATTCCTGCATATTCGCAGGGGGTTGGACTGGGTGACCCTGGGGGGGGGGTCCTTTCCGATGCCACAATTCTATGATTCTATGTGATAATAGGGGGTGGCGAGTCAAACAGGGGTGCGGGGGGGGGGAGTCGTTCCCCTGCAAAGAGAGCTGGTTGCCCCCCCCCAGCGTAAAACAACAAGACTGATATTCTTTCCAGCATCTCTAGAGAGCCGCCGGCACATAGCTGCATGACCTAAATGGATTCCCAGATGCAGTTCTTAGGATCATTCAGGGTATTAATAATGCATCACACCCTGGATGCTGCAAAAGCACTCTAGCAAAAAAAAAACCATTCCTTCGGAAGAGGAGGGAGGGAGAAGGTCAGGAACAGCCAGGCCTGCGAAAGCAGACGCCTGGCAGACAGTCTGGACGGCACCATAGCAGAATCTTACAACATGAAGAAAAAACGCCAAGAGTTCTCCTGCATTTTCCAATCCCCATAAAAGAAAGGGGAGATGCTCACATGCCTGTCAGTCATTTGTCGCAGGTCTTCCTCTCCTCCTCCCAGTGATCGTAAAGCACTTAAAAATATATGGAAGGCATACGCCTTCAGCATATAGTATGGTCATCACCTTGCCGACAAAGGTCCGTATAGTTAAAGCTATAGTTTTCCCAGTAGTGATGTATGGAAGTGAGAGCTGGACCATAAAGAAGGCTGATCGGCAAAGAATTGATGCTTTTGAATTTTGGTGCTGGAGGAGACTCTTGAGAATCCCATGGACTGCAAGAAGATCAAACCTATCCATCCTTAAAGAAATCAGCCCTGAGTGCTCACTGGAAGGGCAGATCCTGAAGTTGAGGCTCCAGTACTTTGGCCACCTCATGAGAAGAGAAGACTCCCTGGAAAAGACCCTGATGTTGGGAAAGATGGAGGGCACAAGGAGAAGGGGACGACAGAGGATGAGATGGGTGGACAGTGTTCTCAAAGCGACTAGCATGAGTTTGGCCAAACTGCGGGAGGCAGTGAAGGATAGGCGTGCCTGGCGTGCTCTGGTCCATGGGGTCACGAAGAGGCGGACACGACTGAATGACTGAACAACAACAACAACAACATGGTCTGGCTTGTAGAAATCCTCCTCCTCCTCCTCCTCCTCCTCCTCCTCCTCCTTCTTCTTCTTCTTCCTCTTCTTCTTCTTCTTCTTCTTCCTCTTCTTCTCCCACTACCATCGGATTCCTGTAATAAAGAGAGCAGAGAAATAATTAATAACAAAATAACTGCAATAATAGGATAGCAGTGTGTTATCATGCACCCGATTCAATTCTGAAGTGGGTTTCAAGCCCATCCTGCATTTTGTTGATTTTGAATTTGCTTCCCATTATACTTTTTGCATTTTAAGCTGTCTTCACATTTACAACGGCACCGAAATCCCAATTAAAAATAGTAATTGTGGAAACAGAAACAAAACAAAACCCTGCACACTTTAAAGCAGCCTTTCTCCACCTTGGAGCACCAGATGTTGCTACACTACAACTCCCATCACCCCTAGCCAGCAGGGCCAGTGGCCAAGGAGGCTTAGAGTCAGGCGACCTTTGGGGGTCCCTCCCGACTCCACCGTTCTACGATTTCACGACTTCCCACGAGACTTCTGCTCTGGAAACCTCTGGGTAAAAGCATGCAAGCTTTCCAAAAGCGGGAAGATTTCTCCGGCGTGCGGTTACATCCAGACATGACAAGCCTTCTGCGGTGGGATGGGAGCACGAGGGGACTGTCCTACATCGGAAGCAGGACGTCGGATTCCAGAGCAAACCCTGGGCTATTCCGTAGCCTGGAGGTGAGGAAATTTCCCTGCGAGTTTATTAACTCACTTTCCCTCCCTGCCTGGGGGCTGGCTGGCAAATGTTCAAAATAAACAGAGCTGGATTTTCCACTCTGCAGGAGGCTGTAATTGCTGCAAGAGCTTAAAAAAGTGTGTGTGTGTGTGTGTGTGTGTCTCAGTTGACAGCTTTTGCCAAGTGGGTCCCTTCCAGATGTTTTCGACTACGGCTCCCATCAGCCCCTGGGCCTTCCCCCCCCCCAAAGGCCACTTTTCCAAAACCTGCGACACACTTGGTCCCTTTTGCCTCACCCTCGCTGCCACCAGCGTCTCCGATCCTTCTTAGGCAGGCGCCAGCAAACTTTTTCAGCAGGGGGCCGGTCCACTGTCCCTCAGACCTTGTCGGGGGCCGGACTATATATATATATTTTTTTTTAATAAGATTTTTATTATTTTCCAGTAAAACAAGAAAAGAACATAACATAACATAAACACCAACATTAACACAATAAAAGCACATTACATAAACACAATCGACAAAGAGAACAATTAAAACAAAACCAAAACCAATACATACCTAAACTGGAACACCAATCTATCTCTTACTACTTAACGAAATCTAATTTCTGATCTTCTAAAGGGACCTCCCCCGCTTTCCCTCCTCTGCCTTCAATACTAATATACTTTGGTAACATCCATTTTTAACATTACAATTCATTATCCAACCTTTTATACTATCATAAAAACTTAACATCTTATAATATCATGAAATAATTCTTAAATCAATCTTATACTTCTTTTCACTTAAGCTGCTGCTATTAGTCAGTTACATATCTCTTCACTAGTTCAAAATTCCCAAAATCGTAACATCAAAATCTTAAAGCTTAACATCAAAATCCTAGAATCTTAACACACTATCTTCAGGGTACCATAAATCCATCCTAATTCAATTTTTATCATTTTCACCCTATTCCCCTTCTCACCATTTTTCTGCTCTCTCCCATGCCCCCCCACCATTCATCTTTACATTCCCCTCTGTTATCCTTGTTTTGTGTCATCTTATAGTTTATAAATCTTCTCCTTTCCTCTCCCAGCAACTCCATTTCGCAATTTTGATTTTCTTCCACTCGTGTCTTCAAAAATCTTCTCACCTTCATCTCTGGACTCCCACTCCAGAGACTGGATCTTGTAGCTCCAGTCAAAACAACAGCCCTGTGTCTCTCACTGCACCAGGGCCGTCCATTTACCTGGGGTTGCTGAATCAATTCGTCCCATTTCTCCAGCACCTCCCCCAGTTCCCTGGAGAAGTCTGCTTCCAAGTTATCAAAATTCTCCCAAATCTGGCTGGTCTCTCCTGCTCCACAACAAATTTCTTTGAAATTACGCCCTAACCAGTCCATTTTTCGATTCACAAACTCCAATTGCAGAAGGATTGTTCTTTGTTCCTGGGTAATACCCGGATCTAGAATCAGTTTAAAAGCGAAAGCAAGCATGGTTGGAGAAGACAAAGGGTGTCAAATGTCAGTAATTTTCCATCTTGCGTACTAGTTTTCCAGCGCCATTTTCCCTGAGACAGGGTGCCAAAAATAATTCCAAAAGCCACAGAAGAGATATTTCCAAAATCTTCAACCCCCTCACAGGGGTTTAATCCATTTTCTCTGTCAAAGTGCTTCGTAGCAACATTGTTTCCAGTGATGCAGCTGCAGCCACTTGAAACTTAATTACCTCCTCTGCACAACAAAGGAGAGGGACGGGCTTCCTTTTAACATCCCTCCCGGTTGCCAATTATTCAAATGTAAATCCAATTAGTCCCGCACTTACAGCAGCCGGGGTTCTTCTTTTTTCTTTGAAGTTAGCAGGAAAAGCCTGGTGCTCAGGTCTGGCAGAATCGCTGCTTTGATCTCCTGGGGGGGTGCATCCGCCTCTCCAGTCCCGTGTCGGAGCTCCGCTCGCTTGATTTCCCCCCCTTACGAGGGTCAATCAAGAGCAGAGACGGCACGTCTGGGACCCACGAGGCCGCGGTCCACGGGACGCTCTTCCCGTGGCTTTAAGGGGCCCTTGGCGCAGACAAGGAGACCCCTAAAACCCCCCGGGGACGGGAGCTCTTCAGCTCCGCCTCCGCCATTATCCGGCACCAAACCGGAAGCCCGGACTATATTTTTGGGGGGGGGGGAGAATGAACAAATTCCTCTGCCCCACAAATAACCCAGAGATGCATTTTACATAAAAGGACATATTCTACTCATGTAAAAACACGCTGATTCCTGGACCGTCTGCGGGTCGGATTGAGAAGGCGATTGGGCCACATATGGTCCCCGGGCCTTAGTTTGAAATATTTCTAAAGCTAGCCAAACCAGCCTGCAGGATGAAGCAAAACTGCACCAGTCTCCAACTGCGTTCTGGCTCTGGATTAAGGAAGGGGATCGTTTGATTTTAAAAGGACCCCCCGCCCCCCCCACTACAAGACTTTGGGGGTGGGGCAGGGAGTCCTCAGGAAACCGTCATTAACAAATGGATGGTGTTATCAATAATGAATAAAAGCACAGCTGCGCCACAATCTGCGCGTTAGCTTTGCATAAAAGGAGGGGTTGTTTTCCCAGGGTCCCCCAAACAGACCCCCCCCCCACGCCACGCCAGGCCGCCCTGAAATAATCTCAATTATGGGAGCATGGATCATTTTTAATGACTTGTTTCCTTTGCCGCGGCAAAGATGATAGGCCTCCCTGCCAGCTCCAATTAGTTAATTGCCTTGCATTTGCAAGCTGACTCAATAGCAGCAGAGCCGCTGGTCTACAAGCAGGCTCCCCCCACCGCTAACATTTCCACGGAGAAAAAATAACAAGGCTTTTATTTATTTCTTCAACCCTAAGCGGACGACGAGCTGAGCTGGTAATGGAACAGCAATAATAATAATAATAATAATAATAATAATAATAATAATAATAATATTTTATTATTTGTATCCCGCCCATCTGGCTGGGTCTCCCCAGCCACTCTGGGCGGCTTCCAACAAATATTAAAATACATTAAAATACCACAGATTAAAAACTTCCCTAAACAGGGCTGCCTTCAGGTATTTTCTGAATGTCAGGTAGTTGTCTATCTTTTTGACATCTGAAGGGAGGGCGTTCCACAGGGCGGGTGCCACCACCGAGAAGGCCCTCTGCCTGGTTCCCTGTAGCTTTGCTTCTCGCAGGGAGGGAACCGGCAGAAGGCCCTCGGCGCTGGATCTCAGTGTCCGGGCTGAATGATGGGGGTGGAGATGCTCCTTCAGGTATACATGACCGAGGCTGTTTATTATTATTATTATTATTATTATTATTATTATTATTATTAATATACTGCCCTCTACCCAGAGGTCTCAGGGTGGGTCACAGAACAAGATCAACATATAAAACCGCAATACATATACTCAAAATAAAAACAACAACCCAAGAACACCCATCCCCAAAAGAGCCACACTTTAAAAGGGCATTCTGTTCCAAGGAATCCTTGAAACTGGCTTTCATGCATGCATTTCCTGCAACCCCCATTGCACATCGGTTCTGCTGGATCAGGCCAACAGCCCATCTTGCCCAGCATCCTGTCCTCGCGACCTGCAAGCGCAGGATCTGAGCACGAGAGCAATTCTCCCCTCCGGTGGTTTTTAGCAATTGGGTAGCCTTGCTGCCTCCTCCTCCATATGCAGAGGCAAAGCAAAGCCATCTGGGCTAGAAGCCATGCATAGCCCTCTCTCTCCATGCACTGGGATGTATCAGCGAAAGAAATCTATCCCTTCTTAAAGGAGGAGCAGCAGCAGCAGGTTATCTCACCCTCTCTGAAGACTAAAATGCTCAGCACCTCAAAACCAAGCTCCCACGGTGAGCGAGCTGCAGAGATGCCAGATCTTTCAGAGAGCATGTCCCCGGGTGAAACAGAGTTGGCAAGGAGTTGGCTTCAGCTATCACATGCAAAGTCCATGCGCCACAACGGCCTGCATGCCCATGGCCCCCAAGACGACGGAAACAGCTGTCTCGCACACAGGCCGGAAGTCCAATGCAGCCTCTGCCAACCGGGTGCCCATCCAAATGTTTTGGACTACAGTGCCCATCAGCACCGCTGGGACTGATGGGAGTTGTAGTCCAAACCGTCATAAGAACATCAGAAGAGCTGGCTGCTGGGTCAGGCCAATGGCCCACCTAGTCCAGCATCCTGTTTTCAAAGCGGCCAACCCTATGCCTGTGGGAAGCCAGCAAGCAGGATTCGAACACAAGAGCCCTCTCCCTTGCTGAGGTTTCCTGCCATTGGTATTCAGAAGCATTGCTGCCTCTGACTGTGCAGAGCCATGTCTGGCTAGCAACCGTTGCCCCTCCGTGAATCTCTTTTTAAAAGCCACCCAGCTTGGTGCCCAGCCCTGCCTCCTGTGGAAGCGAGTTCCACAGTCTGCGCTGCATGAAGAAGTCATTTCTTTTATCTGCCCTGAATCTCCCAACCTTCAGCTTTGGATGCCCACAAGTTTGCGTGTCGGGAGAGGGAGGAAAACTTTTCTCCATGCTGTGCACAGTCTTGGAAACCTCCATCCTGTCGCCTCCTCTCCCTTTCTCTAAACTTAAAAGTCCCAAATGCTGCAGCCTGTCTTCCTGGGGGAGCCACTGCAGCCCCTTGATCCGGAGGGCACCAGGTTGGCCAAGGGGAGTAAAAGAGAGTCCGGGTGCAAGGAGGAGGAGGGAGGGCATTCCAGGCCAAGGAGAAGACGATGGGTCTGCCAAGGTCTGAGCTCTGCAAAGAGCAAAGGAGAAGGTGCAGAGTCTTCTGGGATGGATGGAGACGGAGGTGGGGAGGGCAAGACCTCTCTGCCTGAGATCTCCAGAGAGAAGCGTTAGGAGAGTGGAAGAAAGGAGGAGGAGGAGGAGGAGGAGGAGGAGGAGGAGGAGGAGGAGGAGAAGAAGAAGAAGAAGAAGTTATTATTTGTACCCCCGCCCATCTGGATTTGTACCCCCAGCCACTCTGGGGAAAGGATAGGTAAAGGGTAAAGGGACCCCTGACCATTAGGTCCAGTTGTGTCCGACTCTGGGTTTGCGGCGCTCATCTCGCTTTACTGGCCAAGGGAGCCGGCGTACAGCTTCCGGGTCATGTGGCCAGCATGACTAAGCCGCTTCTGGCGAACCAGAGCAGCGCACGGAAACGCCATTTACCTTCCCGCCGGAGTGGTACCTATTTATCTACTTGCACTTTGACGTGCTTTCGAACTGCTAGGTTGGCAGGAGCAGGGACCAAGCAATGGGAGCTCGCCCCGTCATTGCGGGGATTCGAACCACCGACCTTCTGATCGGCAAGCCCTAGGCTCTGTGATTTAACCCACAGCGCCACCCGCGACTCTTGGGGAAAGGATAGCAAGCGATTTAAGAGGAGGAAGGGGGATGAGAGGAAGGCTGAAAAGTGGACCAAACAGAAAATAAAAAAGAGGAGACACATAACCAACACATCACAGCCGCCCACCTGTCAATCATCTGATGTGTCACTGACACCAGGTGACATATTCCCCCCCCATCCAATTTTAATTCTGCAACCTGACTCTGTGCTTGAATCCCACCCCCCAAAAAAAGAGAACCGTCTGGAAGCACCTGCAGACCTGTGATGTCTCTTCCCTCTCTTTTCCCTTCGCCAACCCCCCACCCCACCCCACAAGCGCTTCCCTGCCAGTTCATTAGCTTCCTTGACATCCTGACTAAACGTTTGGGGATTTTGCCCGTTGAGCGGATGCCCCCCTGGGCGGGGGGAGGGGGGGTTTCGCCGCAGCATCTGGGGCACCGCCAGCCCACGCCGGCCTCCCTGCGCCAGGGAGTCACATTCAATTGCTGCTCTTCTGATCTGAGGCGACAGGGAAGCAGGCAGCAAAGGTCAGAGCGTGGCGCCTCTTGGCAGAAAAGGCAGGGCTGGGAAGGCCAGGCAGGAGGGAGGGAGGGTGGGAGGGAGAGGGACCACGAAGCCCCCTTGCTTCTCCCTCCCTTCCCTTCCCTTCATCCCCTTCCCCATCCCTTGTCCTCTCTCCGAATGGGAAGGGCACCAGCAACTGGTGCCAGGCCTGTGTTCGAGATGCGGGATCCCAGGGTGGAAGCTGCCAAGGCAGCTGGCACACAAGACGGCAAAGAGATCTTCTTCTTCCAGGGCTGCCATAAGTCTGGAATTTCCCGGACACAGCTGGGATTCGCCCACCGGAAATTGCACAGAATTTTCAAAAATGGCAGCCCATATCAGTGTCGGGTTTTTTTTTCCTCAGGAAGACATTTCCACAGGCCAGGCCGATGGAAAGTAGCCCAGGTTTGGTTCTTGGTTTAAAAGGACTTCCTTTCTGTCCGCCCCTGTGGTGTGGGGCTGCCCTGGGCTCCGTTTGGAAGCTGCAGCCGCTGCAGAATGCTGCGGCCAGATTGCTGGTGGGGGCACCTGGCCGAGAACGTGTGACACCATTGCTAAAACAGCGGCCCTGGGTTCAAGGTTCTTGTATTACCGTAATTCACAAAGTCCAGAGAATGCCAGGGACTGCCTGAATCATTATAATATGCATTCTGTATTTTTATTTTGTACGTTTCTGCGGTCTTTGGCTAAGGGGTTGGGCAATTTCAAAAGTCCTTAAAAGTTGTTACATACTTTGTTCGGGGTCCTCACCTCCTTGCAAGTGGCGGGTGTGTGTGTGTGTGTGTGTGTGTGTGTGGAGTCTGTTGCAACAGGAAAATAAAGTTCTCCCTTGCTTTCCTCCTACTGCTTTCTGCCTCCATTCATTTTCCTCTGAGCAATATCGAACTTAGGGACTTTTGCTGCCCAACCCTGAATCCCTTGATGGAGAGTTGGGCAGCAAAAGCCAACCCTAAATGTTTCTATAACACAGCTTTGAAGGGGATTTAAACCAGTTCATGAAATGTTTCCCTCCACGGTCATTAACCCCCCCTGATAGCCCAGTGGAGCCTCCAGGTTCAGAGGCAGTCTACCTTTGGCTACCAGCGGCTGGATGCAAACAGGGCTATTGCCTTCCTGCCTGGATTGCGAGCTTCCTGGAAAAGTCTGGCTAGCCAAGGAGGCAGAATTGGAGAGACCTTTAACCTGATGCATCGGCAGCGCTCTTAATGCCATTAATCGATTTCCATTGTTTTAAAACAGCTGTGCTGACTTCCACCTCATTTCCAGGCCCAATTCAAGATGCGTGTTTAAAGCTCGGAAAGGTCACCTCTTTCCTCACAGACCCTCTCAGGTGCTGAGATCGGCAGAGGGGGGAGGACTCTTGGCAGTTCCTCCACCCTCAGAGGCTCAGGGTGATGGTGGTCCAGGGGGAGAGCGTCTTTTCTGGGGCAGCCCCTAAGCTATGGGTCTCTCACCCCACAGACGTGCACCTGGCACCAGTATACCTGAAGGAGCGTCTCCACCCCCATTGTTCTGCCCGGACACTGAGGTCCAGCGCCGAGGGCCTTCTGGCGGTTCCCTCCCTGCGAGAAGCCAAGTTACAGGGAATCAGGCAGAGGGCCTTCTCGGTAGTGGCACCTGCCCTGTGGAACGCCCTCCCACCAGATGAAATAAACAACTATCCGACTTTTAGAAGACATCATCTGAAGGCAGCCCTTTTCAGGGAAGTTTTTAATGTTTGATGTTTTATTGTGCTTTTAATTTTCTGTTGGGAGCCACCCAGAGTGGCTGGGGAAACCCAGCCAGATGGGTGGGGTATAAATCATAAAATTTATTATTATTATTATTATTATTATTATTATTATTACACAGGATGCTGAAGACACAGCTCTTTGGACACTGGAGATGCCATGTTTTTAGGACGGGCCTTACTTTTACGATTGCAAGCTGGTTTACATAGTTTTTGATCTTGGGTTTTAACGATGTAACCTGCCCAGAGACTTTAGGGTGAAGGGCAGGTAAATGACAGCAATGACAAAAATGATTAAATAGTAATGGTAATAGTACGAATGATGATGGTTTTAAAGGAGTCAAAGAATCGCCCTGCAATTCAAGAGGTGTAATGCTGCAGAGAGATCCCTGTTGGGTCACAACACTCATAGAATCCTAGAGTTGGAAGAGACCCCAAGGGCCATCCAGTCCAACCCCCTGCCAAGCAGGAAACACCATCAAAGCATTCCTGACAGATGGCTGTCAAGCCTCCGCTTCAAGACCTCCAAAGAAGGAGACTCCACCACACTCCTTGGCAGCAAATCCCACTGTCCACTCAGATCATGGGCTAAAGAAAAAGTGTTACAAAAATGGAAGCAGGCAAAGAGGGAAGATATACGCTGAGAAGCAGACAATTCACTGGAAGAAAGTTCACCTCCATGGTCCCGCATGCACACAGAAACGCCCCTAAGTCAGCCTTCCTCGGGATTTCTCTCTTCGAAGTTCTGGCGCCTCGTTCCACCCGTCCAACTTTCACGAGATTTCAGCTCCCCAGCTTTTGGCGTCCAAGAAGGGGCTGAGATCTATGGAAAGGTCAAAACCCAGTCTCCCGGCACGTGGGAATTCGAACCCTCTGAGCCCTTGTATTCCACAGGTGCCAGGACCAATGGCAAAGGCACGTTCAAATCGCTGGTGGTGATTTAGGAAGTGTGCAGCACGCCACCCAAGTTCAGGTGAAAATAGCCAACGGCAGCCCTGTTCCCAAATCGGCACTGGAGGGCTGCAATTCCACCCTCTTCCGACGGTTCTGCCCCTTGAGCACCAAGCTCATCTTCCGCAGCTTGCTCCTCCAGGCTTCCCACCCCATTCTCCTCGCCGGGACCTGATCCCAACATCCAACAAACTTGCATCAACCCAAAAGTGTTCCTCTCGTCACAAAGTTCGCAGCCTGTGAGTCCTCTGTGTGGCGTGGCTGAAAGATGCTCGAATGAGACGTCGGATTCCCAAGGCCCGTCATTTGGGGCAAAGAGAGGAAGCTGCACATCCAACTTTGCACCTCCCATTTCTCTGTCTCCAACGGAATGGTCCATATTCAGAATTTTGGGTCGGGGTCCATTCCGCCCATCCTTTGTTTCCTGTGGCGCTCACCCTTCACAGCCGCGGCCGATTCGCCGTAAGAGCGGAAGATACTTTTCCATTGTGCTGCCTCTGAATTTATTTTGCTCTCGTAGTCTGAATCCGGCCAGCTCTGAAACAACAACAGAAGCATAACCAGAAGGGAGAGAAACGGGAAAGCCCAAAGCACTGTCGAAACGCAGACGATCCCCTTCTCCGTGTTTCCCATGCTATCTAAAAGGCAAAAAAACAACAACACGCCACTGCCATGATGAAACAGTACAAAGCCACCTTCTGTCCCCCTCGCACCCGAGTCCAGGTATTCCTCTCACTTTATTCAAGCTCGCCTGCCCCCTCCCTCCCTTTCCACCCAGACGAAATGCGCCTTGGAAGCTCTCCTTGCTGCTTGCTCTGGGTGGGCGGCGCCAGGCACAGTATTTGGGTCACTCGGCACCACTTAGAGTTGGCAGCATCAGCAATGACCCTCCAGGAATCTCTGCCCCTTGGAAGGCCACCCCATCGCTTGCCAGCTAACAGAGGGCCGAGAACCACCCAACGGATTTGATGAGGAGAAGGAGTTGGAAAGTTTGCGCACCGTTAGCGATTAGCATGTGATGAACATACGATAGTTAATTATGCGCACATCTGCATGTTTGCGCACAACCCCAGCTTGCACTGCTCACGAGAAATGTGACTGGAGTCTATCTTTTTGATGAAACATTAGTCAAAGTATTGCAAAGGAAGAAACAGGGAAATCCACCTGCAGTTGTGAGGAGGTCATGGAATCAGAGAGTTGGAGGAGACCCAAAGAGTCATCTAGTCAGGAGATGAGAGGGACTGATCCTGCTGACAGCCAAGGAGGAAGCCAGCAAGGAGAAGAGGCAGGTCAGGAGCTTCATGGCCACAATTTATGTATTTTAATGTATTTTAATATTTGTTGGAAGCCGCCCAGAGTGGCAGGGGAGACCCAGCCAGATGGGCGGGGTACAAATAAATTATTATTATTATTATTATTATTATTATTATTATTATTATTATTATTATTATTATCCAACCCCCAGCAAGGCAGGAATCACAGCTAAATGATGTCACGTAAATGAAACAGGCTTATGGAAACAAAATAAAAAATAAAAATAAAATTCCTTCCAGTAGCACCTTAGAGACCAACTATGTTTGTTCTTGGTCTCTACGGTGCTACTGGAAGGAATTTTTTTATTTTTTATTTTGTTTTGACTATGGCAGACCAACACGGCTACCTACCTGTAACTAGGCTTATGGAAGTCAGGGTCGTCTTTCTGGTTCGTCTAGTTTCTCCAACATTTTCCCCTTCTGTACTAAAGGCTGGCTTGGATTAGGCATGGCGTCCCCAAAATATGAGTCCTGCCATCGCCACATGTATTTTTGCCTGCAACCGATCCCTCTGGGTTTCCACAGTCAGCACCAGCGGGGGAACCCTGAGAGGAAAGAGAAATGACCCTTCTCTGTTGGTAAACAGCAGACAGCAAACACAACAACATCCATTTGCGGAGGAACAGTCTCTGGGGAGGAATCTGGGGCCTCGGGCCAAGGCGATTTATCCGAGGAGCATGCAAAACCATCTCCCCACAGCAACTGCGCTATATTGAACCACATTCAGGGATGTTGCTATTTCCACCAAAGTCTGAGGTTGTTCCTAAAAGGGCAGGCTTTTTTTTCTTTTTTAAAAACCCTTTATCGATTAAAGACAACAAACAAAGAGCTAATTCAAAGCGCAGACAGCGAAAGGATTCAGAGGTCAGGAGCTGCAAGGACTGTAATGGGTCCAGAATGAAATCTCATCACGAGTTTAGTTTAAGAGGAGGAGGAGGAGGCTGGAGATAGCTGGCTCCTTTGGGAAGAAAGGCAGGATCTACATTTAATTAATAAAATAAAGAAATGAACAAGGAGAGAGGCAGACAGTGGTTTTTGCAGTGAATTGAACGGTGGTTGAGAGAGGCGATTGCCGCTTTTGAGGCGGACATGCATCTGATTTTTTGCTTCTTGGCAAACGGGTTTGATGGAAATAAGTATTGCTTCAAAAAACTTCCTGCCTGCCATGGGGAGATCCACTCCCAGCTGTTGGGGACTCCTGGTCTTCTCTAGCCAAACTTCCAAAGGGGTTTATAAACAGCCCCGCTAGTTCATTGCAGCAAAACCCACGACACCTTGAAGGCCGACATATTTGCAGTGGTGCAAGCTTCAGTTGGCAACAGTCTACTTCATCGGATATGCAGAGCAGACTCAAATATATATCTATATCCCACGGGAGGCCAGATGGATAAGAAAAACTGAGGTATGCCAGTCGGGTGAGCCCCAATCCAATGCAGACCACAGAAGGATGCAGGATCCCTGGATGACCCATTCTCACCACAGCCACAGACACCTCTTGTGAGCCATTTCCACCCCCAAAATACTGTGCATAAGACAAAGGTGAATGGACCTTCTCCAAAGTGCAACCTCAAGAGGAGCATCTGAGCGTTGGGAGCTGTTTGCCCGTGGGATCCGCTACGAAGGGCAAGATCACGAGGCCACCTTCCTTGGAGGTCTCCAAGCCAGGCTGCTTGGGGGTGTCTGAGGTCCTGGATCATGTCCTTCAAGGGACAGAGGTGCAACAGGAGATCCACCGGGTCTTCCTTCCAGTCCTGACATCGCTGGCCGCCAAGGAAACTCCTTACAGGGGAGTTTAGCCCGGGAGTTCTGGGTCCCTTCTATCCAAAGCACCCTGGAAGTCTGAGATAAGAGGACTTACCTGAGTGTTGCTTCCCCAGCTTGCTCAGTGCTGGACTGAAGCTTTGTCCCAAGTCCAGACCGAAAAAGGGGGAGCAGAGCGTCCTTGGGGTCTCTCTGCCACCGCCTCCTCCTCCTCCTCCTCCTCCTCCCGGCGTTCCCATCACATGGGACAGACAGGCCGGTGCCAGAGGACTCAGGGAGTTAATGAGGTGGAGAATCGGGTGGCGACGGCTGGACTCTCCTGTCCCCCCATGCACACGCCTGGCCATTCTTCCGGGGGGACAGGGGACGTAACCCTTGCCCTGCCACTGCTCCTGTGTGCAAGTCGGTGGGGGAAAGAAGCCGAGTTGGAGTCCTTTTTTAAAAATAAAAATTTATTAAATTTTAACAATAAAACATACACAAAATACAAAATACAACAACAACAAAAACTACAAAAACTACAAAAAACTTAACACCTAACACTTATTTAATTATCCTTATCTTATTCCTAACATTGTATTGGAACTTCCTCACATCCTCCCTTCTGCGTTCATTTCTAATCTTCTTTAGTAACTTTGTAACATTGTAAAATCTTCTTTCTCACCTATCTTAATCATTATAAACAATCAACATTTAACTCTATTAATCCTGGTAAAATCAACTTAACATAATTCTAAACTACTTCTTATATCCTATCTTTAACTAACCTATGGCATTACTGTAGCCGTAAATGTCTTCTGATTTCAATTTCAAATGTCTATCTTTTCACGTCGTTTCAAATATTCTTTGAATTTCTTCCAATCCTCTTGCACCTTCTCCTCCCTCTGGTCTCGGAGTTTCGCGGTCAGTTCTGTGAGTTCCATGTATTCAATCAACTTCATCTGCCAGTCTTCAACTGTTGGTAATTCTTCAGTTTTCCAGTTCTTAGCAATTAAAATCCTAGCAGCTGTTGGAAGCCGAGTTGGTGAGAAAGGCAGGACTGTGCTGGGATGGCAAAGGGGACAGAGATCTTGCCAGCGTCATGGATGAGAGAGAGAGGCCAGGCTGCGCGGGAATGTCGCGACATCTGTGGCTCTTAGGTACATAATTGCATAGAAGAATCCACTGGGTCAGGCCCACAGCCCTGTTCTCTGTGTGAAAGCAGCAAGCAGGATTCGAGAGCCAGAGCAGCTCCTGAGCTTTCCTGCAACCGGTGTTCAGAAGCTCCTTTCGGCCTCCGGCTGAGGAGGGCAGAGTGTCGTCGTTGTGGCTAGGAGGCATCAGCAGACCTGGGACTCAGCTATACAGCTGCAAATATAACGTTTTTAGTGCATTTCAAGTGCATTATGCAAACACGACACTAGATGGCGATGGTGAGCTTACGGCAAATTCGATGCATTTTTTTTCAAAACACATTTTAAAAAAGCATTTGGTGGTGGATGTGCAAGAAGATAACAAAAACGTTCTGGGAAATGATATATAATGAATTGAAGAAGAAAAATGCTTAAAATAATGTTTGTGGAAAAACCAGAAGCCTTTTTACTTGGAATTTTAGATGCAGAGATACCAAAGGAGCAGAAAAGATTATTTATGTATGCGACCACAGCAGCGCGGATCCTACTGGCCCAGAGATAGAAAGAAGATAAAGTCCTGACCAGAGACAAATGGCTGAGGAAGATGATGGACTACGCTGAAATGGCGAAAATGACCGGGAAAATCAGAAACCAGGAAGAGAGGAACTATAATAAGGAATGGAATAAATGTACAAGAGAACACTGTAAACAACTACAAACTTTGGCAGGATTTGAGTAATGCTTGTAATGTATTAAAAGCTAAGGTAAAAATGGATTATTTTAAGAAAAATGAAGGAAATATATGATGCAGTAGAAAAAGTTTGATAATGGAAACTGTGGAGGGGTGGAGGGAAGTCTAAGGATTCAGGGAATTCTAAATGTGGATGACACCCAGCTCTACCTCTCTTTCAAATCAGAACCAGTGAAGGCGGTGAAGGTCCTGTGTGAGTGTCTGGAGGCGGTTAGAGGATGGATGGCGGCTAACAGATTGAGGTTGAATCCTGACAAGGCAGAAATGCTGTTTTGGGGGGACATGGGGCGGGCAGGTGTGGAGGACTGCCTGGTCCTGAATGGGGTCACTGTGCCCCTGAAGGACCAGGTGCGCAGCCTGGGAGTCATTTTGCACTCCCAGCTGTCCATGGAGGCGCAGGTCCATTCTGTGTCCAGGACAGCTGTCTACCAGCTCCATCTGGTATGCAGGATGAGACCCTCCCTGACCACGGACTGTCTCGCCAGAGTGGTGCATGCTCTGGTTATCTCTCGCTTGGACTACTGCAATGCGCTCTATGTGGGGCTCCCTTTGAAGGTGACCCGGAAACTACAACTAATCCAGAATGCGGCAGCTAGACTGGTGACTGGGAGTGGCCGCCGAGACCATATTAAAGACCTACATTGGCTCCCAGTACGTTTCCGAACACAATTCAAAGTGTTGGTGCTGACCTTTAAAGCCCTAAACGGCCTCGGTCCAGTATACCTGAAGGAGCGTCTCCACCCCCATCGTTCAGCCCAGACACCAAGGTCCTCCTCCAAGGGCCTTCTGGCGGTTCCCTCCCTGTGAGAAGTGAGGTTACAGGGAACCAGGCAGAGGTCCTTCTCAGTGGTGGCACCCACCCTGTGGAACACCCTCCCATCAGATGTCAAGGAAAGAAACAACTATCTGAATTTTAGAAGACATCTGAAGGCAGCCCTGTTTAGGGACATATTTAATGTTTGATGTTTTATTGCTTAATAATAATAATAATAATAATAATAATAATAATAATAATTCTATTGGGAGCTGCCCAGAGTAGCTGGGGAAACCCAGCCAGAAAGGCAGGGTATAAATAATAAAACATTTATTATTGTTATAGATGCAGGTGCCATTGTAGAAATACTGACGGCAACTGAATCAAGCTCTTCTCTTTCAGGCAGGCTGGGCCCATACATGGAGCTTTCCTGTGAGGCTCAGCAGAATGGAGGGGATTCCTGGGAGCAATCAAGTCGGAAGTGTTTAGCTCATTTCCCAGTGCTGCCCTTGCAGGATCACTCAGATGCCAAGGAGCAAGGCTGCTGGCCCAAGAGGCACCCAAGAGCAACACAAGAACATAAACACCTAAGTGGAGCCCTGCTGAACGCGGCCAATGGTCCGTCCAGTCCAGCATCGTGTTCTCACAGTGATCAACCAGACGCCCCAATGGAAAACCAGCAAGCAGGATTCGCACTCTGTCCTCCTGCAGTTTCCAGCAACTGGCCCTCAGGAGAATTGCTGCCTCCAGCTCTGGAGGCAGGGCCGAGCCAGCCTGGCTAGTAGCTGTTAATAGCCATCTCCTCCATGAATTTCATAAAAATCATAGAACTGGAGAGTTGGAAGGGACCCGAGGGTCATCCAATCCAACCCCCTGCAATGCAAAAATAACAGTTAAAGAATTCCTGGTCAATGGTCACCCAACTTTTGCTTAAAAACCTCCAAAGAAGGAGAGTTCACTGCTTTCTGAAGGAGTCTGTTCCACTCTTGAACAGGTTTCTTTCTCTCTCTTTTCTTTTTAAATTGTTATTAATTTTCTTTTACAAAAACAGTAACCAAAAATCCAACGGCTCTTACCGTCAGTTCTTCCTGATGTTAAGTCGGAATCTCCTTCCTTGTAACTTGAAGCCATGGGTTCGAGTCCTCCCCTCCGGAGCAGCAGAAAACAAGCTTGCTCCGTCTTCCACGTGAAAGCCTTTCGGGTATTTTTTTGGCGATGGCTCTCTTATCTCCTCTTCTTCAGGCGAAACCTACCCAACTCCTTCAGCTGTTCTTCATCAGGCGTGGTTTCCAGTCCCTTGGTCATCTTGGTTGTCCTGCTTTGAGCATGTTTCCCATATCAGCGCTGGATTTGGGACAGTGCAGGAGGTTCCCCCTCCCAGGACTCCAAGCCGAGGGGCTGCAAAACAAGAGCAGTAATAATTGTTATTATCATGGACCAACTTGGCCCTTCTTCGTATTCTCCCTCTGCGGAAGATCCAGAGGGTGGCAGCCAGAGAATGGCCCTTTTCTGCAGTGGCTCCCCATTTGTGGCATGCTCTCCCCAGGGAAGCAGATCTCTTGCTTGCCTTGTCCACCTCCTGAGGAACCTGCAGAGAAATGGGCTCACGGCCCATCGAGGGAGGCTTGGTGGCGGGGCGCCTAGTGACTCTGAGCTGCTGGGTGGTCTCCTGCAAGGGCTGAGGACACCTTTGGCAGGAACATCCAGAGCAGGGTTCGAAATCAGCCTGGTACCAGGCGTATTTAGCGACCACGTGGAGATCTCTGGTTGGGAAAAGCAAAATGCCACTTTTGAAATATTTTCCTTGACGCTTGAATTTCTTTTATTCAGGATTGTTTGATTTTTAATGTGTTGTAAACGACTTTGAGATTTGTTCTTTAAAATGTAAAGCGGTATAGAAATGGAAAGAAGAAGAAGAAGAGGAAGAAGTGCTTTTTTCTGGGGGGGGGGACGGCACAGGGGAAAGCATACCCCTAAACGTTTTGTGAATCTTTGTACTTTTGTCCATTTCCTGTATTTGTTTTTCCTGATTTGAACTATAAAATGATTTTCTTGAGTCAAAATGAGAGTACCCCAAAACATTTGCACCTAGGGTTGCCATGTGTCCAGGTTTTCCAGGACATGCCCTCCTTTTTTGGGGGGGGGAACATGCCCATCCGGGGAGGGGGTTGCATTTTATAGGAAATGTCCGAGTAGGGGGTATTTGTTTGTTTTTTAATATATATTTTTAAAATTAAAACTGGCACTCTGCTGCAGAAGCAGTTGCTTTGGCTGGAGGTGAGCATGCAGAAGGGTCTGTTGTTCACAGCACAAACCGTTGGGAGATCATCTCCCCATTTAATTTGGCGATTTCCTCTGCCCACGGACATGGGGAGAGAGCAGCCCAAAGGGAAGCCGAAGCCCTTCAGGGTGGCATCATGCCAGGTCTCTCCGCTCTCCTTTCCAGCCACCTTCAATGGGCACAAGCGTGTCAAAATATCCTTACGCAACCCAAACATCCCGCCAACTGTTTATTTACTAATCTCTGGCACCCTCTGATGTCAGCCCTGGAAAACTGCTCCAGATTCAGCCAAAGCAAGGGAGAAAACTGAAGACCAGAAAATATTCCCTGTTGTTGTTGTTGTTGTTGTTGTTGTTGTTGTTGTTGTTGTTGTTCAGCCTGTTGTTTTTGTTGTTCAGTCGTGTCCGACTCTTCGTGACCCCATGGACCAGAGCACCCCAGGCACCCCTATCCTCCACTGCTTCCCGCAATTTGGCCTGACTCATGCTAGTCGCTTCAAGAACACTGTCCAAATGTTCTCTGTAGGTAGATTGAAAGAATGGCCTTTGCTTGCAACGGGGGGGGGGGGGTATGTTGTGCTCATCCCAATATTGCAGCCATTGAAACAGGGCATGCAAGGCTTGGTGGTGTTATTTTGCAAAAAGCAAATAGCCCTGCAAATGAGGCCCAAGTTAGCGCTGCTCCACCCAGCTCAATCTATTATCTTCATTATTTATTATTACTTAGCATTGCCTTGTGATTCAAGAATCTCGGCTAAAGCATCCATGACAGGTGGCCATTCAGCCTGTTTTTAATCTGCTGGGAGCCGCCTAGAGTGGCTGGGGAAAACCAGCTGGTTGGGTGGGGTATGTATGTATGTATGTATGTATGTATGTATGTATGTCCTGAGAAATCTCTATGTGGGACAAGAAGCTACAGTTAGAACTGGATATGGAACAACTGATTGGTTCAAAATTGGGAAAGGAGTACGACAAGGCTGTATATTGTCTCCCTGCTTATTTAACTTATATGCAGAATTCATCATGCGAAAGGCTGGACTGGATGAATCCCAAGCCAGAATTAAGATTGCTGTAAGAAAAATAAGCAACCTCAGATATGCTGATGACACAACCTTGATGGCAGAAAATGAGGAGGAATTAAAGAACCTTTTAATGAGGGTGAAAGAGGAGAGCACAAAATATGGTCTGAAGCTCAACATCAAAAAAACTAAGATCATGGCCACTGGTCTCATCACCTCCTGGCAAATAGAAGGGGAAGAAATGGAGGCAGTGAGAGATTTTACTTTCTTGGGCTCCATGATCACTGCAGATGGGGACAGCAGTCACGAAATTACTGTAAAAGACGCCTGCTTCTTGGGAGGAAAGCAATGACAAACCTAGACAGCATCTTAAAAAGCAGAGACATCACCTTGCCGACAAAGGTCCGTATAGTTAAAGCTATGGTTTTCCCAGTAGTGATGTATGGAAGTGAGAGCTGGACCATAAAGAAGGCTGATCGCCGAAGAATTGATGCTTTTGAATTCTGGTGCTGGAGGAGACTCTTGAGAGTCCCATGGACTGCAAAAAGATCAAACTTATCCATCCTTAAAGAAATCAGCCCTGAGTGCTCACTGGAAGGGCAGATCCTGAAGCTGAGGCTCCAATACTATGGCCACCTCATGAGAAGAGAAGACTCCCTGGAAAAGACCCTGATGTTGGGAAAGATGGAGGGCACAAGGAGAAGGGGACGACGGAGGATGAGATGGTTGGACAGTGTTCTCGAAGCTACAAACATGAGTTTGGCCAAACTGCGAGAGGCAGTGAAGGATAGGCGTGCCTGGCGTGCTCTGATCCATGGGGTCACAAAGAGTCAGACACGACACTGAACGACTGAACAACAACAACAAATGTTTGTATAAATAAATAAATAAATATTATTAACCTCCAAGGAAGGAAATTCCACAAATTAATAAAAATAAAAATACTGCAATATAGGCCTAGGGTAGCTCAGTCGGTGGAGCATCTTAATCTCAGGTGGTGGGTTGAAGACCCACATTGGGCTGGTGGCGGGGGGGGGGGGTTGGACTGTAGGACCTTTTGGGGTCCCTTCCAACTCTTTTTCCCGCTTCTCTTTTCTGTGCAGGTCATTGGCAATCGCTTTAAAATAATAATAATAATTTCCCTGCAGGGCGACACATATCTAACTTCCCAAGCGGCGCGGCGAGGCGTTCCCAGAACCGAAATCTCTCCGGAATCACTGAGGCTTTTACGCAGCCCTTTCCCAAGCGGGTCCGGTGCAACGGGGAGCGCGGAGAAGTGGGGGGAGGGCGATGCGGGGGGGGGTGTCTTCTTCCTCCTCCCCATGCACCGCCCCCGCTTCCCAAAATAGCCCCCGGCGTGCGTGGGAGGAGCGGGAGGCGGAGCAAGAGGCGGTGCCTGCCTTCCTTCCTCCCTCCCCTCTCCGGCTGCGCCTCGCGCGCTCTCGCTCTTCTTTCTCTTCCTCTCCCCGGGGCTCCTCGGTGTCCGGGGCGGGTCGGCGGGCAGGTCCCTCCCGGAGGCTCCATGGCTGCGATCTTCGGCGGCGTGGAGGGGTGAGTGAGGCCGGAGCGGCGGGGGGAAACCCGGGGGGTTTTGGAGGGTGTTTGCCGCCGGGCAGAGGGGAGGAGATGGGGCGCGTCCGCCTCCCTACCTGGACGCACATATAGGTAGGGGGGTCCTTGTTTTTCCCCCAGCCTTGCTCTCACCTGGGCTGGATCCTCAAAGGCAAACCAGCCAGATGGGTGGAGTATTGCTATTATTATTATTATTATTATTATTATTATTATTATTATTAATTGGCTCGCAGCGCCGCCCCTGCCGCTTGTGTTCATTCATTGACTTCCTTGCTTGCGCGTTTCCTTTCTGCAGCTGCTCTCGCCATCCCGGCTTTCCGGGCTTTCCGACGGCGAGGCTTGAAGGCAAAAATGCAGCCAGGCTCCGCACGCGGGGAGTCCGAGGGTTGTAGAGCTGGAAGGGAACCCCCGAGGTCCTCTAGTCCGACCCGCTGCAAGGCAGGGATCTCAGCTGACGCATCCGGGACAGGCTGCCACCCGATCCCCGCAAATGCATTATAATGCAGCCTGTTAAACGCGTCTTGGATGTACTCAAGGGAAAGGTCTGGTGCTGAATCCTCTCCAAGCACACACTTCAACCCCCTTAGGAACCCAGGAAGAGCTCTGCAGCTGGATCAGGCCAAAGGGTCGCCCAAGACAGGTCCCCACGGTGGGGGTGCCCACTTATAGTTCCCATCAACCGATTATTCAGACATTAGAGGCCGAACACAGTAATAATAATAATTTTCAAGCATAATTTATTATTTATATTTATAGCTATTGTGGCTGATAGCTCTCTGTTCCACAAATTTCCTGCTCTGAAAGCCATCCGGGAGTGGTGGCCATCCCTGCCTCTTGTGGCAGGGAGTTCCATAGTTTAACTCTGCACAAAGGAGGACTTTCTTTTCTCCGTCCTGAATCTTCCAGCCTTTTGCTTCACTGGATGTCCACGAGTCTTAGTCTAATAATAATAATAATAATAATAATAATATTTTATTTATACCCCGCCCTTCCCCGCCAAACTGAGCTCAGGGCGGCTAACACCAATAAAATCACAACAAAAACATAAAACAATTCATTAAAATACAGATTAAAATACAGATTAAAATTTAATTTAGACTGCAGCCTCATTTTTAAGTAGCCCACCAATCACACCAAAAGAACGAAACATCAGGGTTAAACTGAAACCAACCCAAAGACCAGGTGGAACAGCTCCGTCTTGCAGGCCCTGCGGAAGGATGCCAAATCCTGCAGGGCCCTGGTCTCTTGTGCCAGACTGTTCCACCAAGTCGGGGCCAGAGCTGAAAAGGCCCTGGCCCTAGTTGAAGCCAACCTAGCATCCTTGTGGCTCGGGACCTCAAAAAAGTTATTATTTGAGGACCTTAAGAAGAAGAGGAGGAGGAGTTTGGATTTGATATCCCGCTTTTCACTACCCGAAGGAGTCTCAAAGCGGCTCACATTCTCCTTTCCCTTCCTCCCCCACAACAAACACTCTGTGAGGTGAGTGGGGCTGAGAGACTTCAGAGAAGTGTGACTAGCCCAAGGTCACCCAGCAGCTGCATGTGGAGGAGCGGGGAAGCGAACCCGGTTCACCAGATTACGCGTCTACTGCTCTTAACCACTACACCACACTGGCTCTCTAAAGTCCTACCCGGGACATACCAGGAGAGGTGGTCCCTTAGGTCCTTA
The DNA here is from genome assembly GCF_009819535.1 of Lacerta agilis. Lineage (NCBI taxonomy): Eukaryota > Metazoa > Chordata > Lepidosauria > Squamata > Lacertidae > Lacerta > Lacerta agilis. The sequence continues at coordinate 72,649,596 of NC_046320.1, forward strand.
TGGGAGAGGAAGGAAAACTTTCCGCTTTCTCAAAAAAAGTATACCATGTTATACTTTTATAAGCTTCTATCCTGTTGCCTCTTCCTCGTCTTTTTTTTCTCAACTAAAAAGTACCGAACTCTGCGACCATTCCTCATAGGAGAGTTGCTCCCCTGGAGAGCTCCGTTGGTTAGAGCCTGGTGCTGATAATGCCAGCCTTGCAGGTATGATCCAGCTGCATATTCCTGCCTTGCAGGGGGTTGGACTAGATGATCCTTCCAACTCTGTGAGTCTTTATATTTTGGTGGCCCTTTCCCCAGCTCTTACCATCTGCTTTCCCAGAACTGCACACGCTCTTATTCCAAGCGCACCACAGATTTGTATTTACACAGAGCGACAGGTGCTCAGATTAATGAATTTTCCATTTCTCTCATCTCTGCTCTTCCACCTGGAGACTCCCAGAGCAGCAGACACCATTTAAAAATGGTACAGCAATATCATTTTTAAAAAGCAAAAGCTGTGATATGTAAGCAAGCGGGATCCAAACAGAGATCTCTAGGAGGCAAATGGAAAGGGCTTTCCCTGTTGCTGAAAGGAGGGTGTGCGGGGCACCAGGGGAGGGGTCCAAAGCGCGGGGGGGAGGCGCAAACCTGCAGCAACATATTCCCATCAACCGCTGACCGTCCTTTCCTGGGATTGATGGGTACTGGAGTCCGGCAACAAATGCAGAGCCATAGGAAGCCACCCAGAGGGGCTGGAGCAACCAGAACGGTGGGGTATAAACAAATAAATAATTCTATAAATAATAGAATAATGGAATCGTAGAGTTGGAAGGGACCCCCAAGGGTCCTCTAGTCCAACCCCCTGCAACTCAGGAATCTCAACGGAAACACCCAAGACAGAAGCACATCCAACCTCTGCTTAAAAACCTCCAAGGAAAGAGAGGCCACCACCTTCTGGGGGAGACCGTTCCACTGTCAAACAGCTTTTGTTGTCGTCATTATTGATATCTATCATCTATTTTTAAAAGACATCTGAAGGCAGCCCTGTTTAGGGAAGTTTTTAATATTTAATGCTGTATTGTTTTAACACTCATTTGGGAGCCGCCCAGAGTGGCTGGGGAAACTCAGCCAGATGGGCGGGGTACAAATAATAATAATAATAATAATAATAATAATAATAATAATAATAATTATTTTTATCATCATCATCTCCAGGCATCTTTATTGGAAATTAGAAAGTACAGAATTATATGTGCACTAAACATGGTGAGACATACATAAAAGAGAGAAAAAGAGAAGGGAAAGTGAGGGGGACGACGACCCAAAACTCTATGCCTCAAAAGATATTATTGCAATAACAAAGCTGTTGTTCTGGTTGTTGTTGTTGTTGTTGTTGTTACTGGGTAGCTGCCCCTGGTCTAAACAGAGCCTATGATCCCTTTATTCCCGTTCTATGATATATTGTTTTTTTTAAAAAATGTTCTTCTTTTGGAGGGTTCTCTATCACTTTCTAACCCCGGCTTGAGAACAGTGGAAGCAAAAAGGGGGGGGGGAGGAAGCTGATACATTAGGAACTGGGAAATCCCACAATGGCACAATGCTGCGTCTTGGGGCAGGGCTGTAATTGGAGGAGGAACCTGGGCGCCCTGGAGAGGCATGGGGACACTGGCCTGCTGCCCAGTTAAAGAGTTTCGCTTCCTCCAGTTTGTGCTGAGGTTGTCCGAAAGGTCTATCTCAGCTGCTCTCTTGAAGCCGTGGGTGTTGCGGGAGGGCGGGGCGGGGAGGGGATCGTGCTGCACAACTCAGGTTTGCTCCCTGCACGGCTAGTCTGCCGGAGGGTTTCAATCGGACGTGTGTATTCTTGTCTCATAAATCTCCCGCGTGATCCGCAGAACCAATCTCAACAGGCCACGTCTCCAACAGGAACTGACTGTTGCGCTCCATTTTGGGGTGGGGGTGCTGTTCCCCCCCCCAATGTCTCGCGTGGCTTGAAATGGCAGGTGGTTAGAGGTGAGGATGGTGATTGCCTGCCAGGTGTGCCGAGGGATGCAGGCAAGTTAAATTGCACACAGTTCGAGGGTTTTCATTATTGTTATTGATTTCTGTGCAGCCACAAGGAATGAGATTTGGCAGAGAAATCTTGGGCTTCGAAAGGCCCGGGTGGGGCTGTGCATAGATCTTTCGTCAGGACAGAGTCCCAACCACCCTTTTAATATAAAACACCTGCCTCTCTGCTTTCCTTTTCCATGGAGCTTTCCTTGGTTCTAGATCTTAAACGCGCAGTTTGCAAGAAGCTGTAAGAAGGCCTTGTAAGTTGCATGCGTCTCTGTTATTTTGGGGTTTCCAGCACAGCTATGGTTGTGTTCAAGGAGATGGGGGTAGATGTGAGCGATGCCTGGACCTCTGCAACTGTTCAGCGCTAAATACGCTGCAAAGTTGTCAGATCTACGAGATTCCTCTGTCACAGGCCACAGCTGTGTGGCTTGGCTGTGCATCGGTGCACTTGGGTGACACGAATGGGCACCCAAACCCCTTTTGGGAGGTGGTTTGCATGGGGTGCGGAACAAAAATAGTTTCTAGCCTTATGAAAAACGATGATTTACGAGACCATAATTCCGTGCTGGAGCATTTCCTTGGCACAGAAAAAGTCTTGGGTTCAGTCCCTGACAGCATCTGCAGGCAAAGCCGAGAAAGACTTCCCTCTCTGAAATCCTGCAGACAGTTGGCGTAGAGCAGGGGCCAGCAAAATTTTTCAGCAGGGGGCCGGTCCACAGTCCCTCAGACCTTGTGGGGGGTTGGACTATATTTTTTTTGGGGGGGGAATGAATGAATTCCTATGCCCCACAAATAACCCAGAGATGCATTTTAAATAAAAGGACATATTCTACTCATGTAAAAACACGCTGATTCCCAGACCGTCTGCGGGCCGGATTGAGAAGGCGATTGGGCCGGATCTGGCCCCCAGGCCTTAGTTTGCCTACCCATGGCGTAGGGAGTGCTGCACTGTATGGGACGATTGTCAGACTTCTCCTGAGGCAGCTTCTTGCAAACCCAGCGATGAAAAAAGGAGCAGCCCAGGACAGCGTGCCTTTTGGTTGCTCAATGGTCATGCCCAGTTTTGCAATTCTGGGCTGTTTGATGCATCCGTTTGCAAAAGACGGCACAGCCACCAGCTTGTACTCTGCAAAGAACATAAAAAAGAATCCTTCCAATGGCACCTTAGAGACCAACTAAGTTTGTTCTTGGTATGAGCTTTCATGTGCATGCACACTTCTTCAGATACACTGAAACAGAAGTCACCAGACCCTTATATACCATAGTGAGAGAGTGAGGAGGGGTATGACTCAGAAGGGTGGTGGGAATGGGGTAATGGCTGATAGGTGTGGAAAACCTGTCTTGTGATTCCTGATATCAGATTTATGTGCATTTATCCTTTGGCGTAGGGTTTGGCCTGTTTGTCCAATATAGAGAGGTGAAGGGTACTGTTGGCATTTGATTGCATACACAATGTTAGAAGAATGTGTATGCAATCAATCACAAGACAGAGAAACCAGTAGGAGAACACTTCAATCTCCCAGGACATTCTATACAAGATCTCAAAGTAGCTGTCTTAATACAAAGGAATTTCAGAAATAGACTGAAAGAGAAGTTGCTGAATTGCAACTCATTACCAAACTTAAAACCACAGAGAGACCTGGTCTGAACAAAGACATTGGATTCTTATCTCATTATACATGACAAAGCTATCTTTAGCCATCTCACCCCTTGCTTTTTCCTGTAAGACCAATTGCAGTCGTTAACAGGTTTTCCACACCCATCAGCCAATCCCCCATTCCCACCCCCCCTTCTGAGTAATACCCCTCCTCACTCTCTCACTATATATAAGGGTCTGGTGACTTCTGTTTCAGTGCATCTGAAGAAGTGTGCATGCAGAAGAAAGCTCACACCAAGAACAAACTTAGTTGGTCTCTAAGGTGCCATTGGAAGGATTTTTTAAATTTTTTTATTTTGTTTTGACTAGGGCAGACCAACATGGCTACCTACCTGTATCTGCAAAGAACATCATTTAGCTCCCCGCTTAACATTGCTCAGTTGTGTTTATGGCTGCATGTCGAGGCTTCGCAGTGGGTTGTGTTGCTTGGCCGTCGCGCCAACTCTGCATGAAGGAGGTCGTGTCGAAGTCTTGACAAAAATCTGATTCTGGGGAATCTCAAACACGGTCTTGCTCATCACGCTGAGTGCCTGACCTCCTTCTCCAAGTTGCTCTTGCTGGAAGGCAAAGTTTCAGAAACTCCTCTCTTTCCTCCGTCCCGAATCTTCCACCGTCCGGCTTCCTCGGACGACCACGGGTTCTAGTGCGAGGAGAGAGGGAGGAGAACTCGTCTCTATCCACTTCTCCTTGATAGGCATCATTTTACGAACGCCTATCATGCGGCTTCTTACTCGGCTATTTGGGCTTTTGTTTCTCCCCCCCCCCACCCCACTGCAGGGGAGGGACCCACTCCCAGGTGGTCCTGATCTCTGAAGATGGCAAGATCCTGGCAGAGGGCGAGGGGCCCTGCACCAACCACTGGGTAAGTAGGCCCACCGTGGCTTCAGAGGTCGTAAAATCAGAGACTTGTAGAGTCGGAAGGGACCCCAAGGGGGAAGCAGAAGGGGGGAAGTGGGTTTTTTTTTTTTTTTTTTTTTTTGCTTTTTCTCTTTTTCTTTTACAAACTGTATAAGCTATGTATATGATATAAGCATAAGAGTATTTTTTTTTCATTGATACAAACCTTTGTATACATACATAATTCATAAATGTTGTACATTCTGGTTTAAATTATAATTATGAGAAAACTTAATAAAAATTATGTTGGGGGAAAAAAGGGTCATTCAGTCCAACCCCCTGCAACGCAGGAATCTTTTGCCCAACGTGGGTCTCGAACCCAAAACTCTGAGATTAAGAGTCTTACCATATGGTCTCCCAACTGAGCTATATGAATGTTTGGAAACGCCTCTTAGTCACAAGGGACTAAGTCCTTCTTAGAAAGGGAAGCAGTTAGGGTTGATCTTTTTTAAAAAACTGAAATCATTCAATGTGTCCCCCCCCCACTCCCCTTGTATCTCAGGCAGCAACAGAGAAAACTTTCTGGAATAATGTAAGGATCACAATAAATCTCCGTTCATATTCCCCAAGGCAGGATATTCATATCCCTTGGATCAACCCAGCTAAAGTGTTTTTACTGTTACTGATTGATTTGTTCATGGCACCTTTGGCTCCAAGGTGGTGGCAAACACACTTCTCCTGCCCCATCTCATTTAATCCCCACAGCAGCCCTGTGAGGTTGGCTGGGCCGAGAGAAAGCATCGACTGGCTCCCGACATCGGGCCCACTGAGCTTCATGGCCGAGCGAGGATTCGAACCCATGCCTCCTCCCAGGTCCTAGTCCACCACTCTAACCACTACACCACACTGCTGGGGCCTCGCTCTCCTTTTGAAGCCCTGCATCACACATCGTTGCTCACCCTGAGTAGCTTTGTGTGCCGAGATGAGTGGCTGCGCTCATTTGGCCTGCCAAGTCTGTGCAGTCCCCATATCTGCTAAGGGACAGTTATCTCCAAGTGGAACGCTGTGATTGACTGATGCCTCGCTCCCGACAGGGCGATGCCCATATCCCGGAAGGGCCCACTGAGGCCAGGATGCCTTTCTCCTTACTCTCCAGAAAGCTAGGATAGGGCAGCAAGCGGTGGTCTTCTGGGTGCCTGTCTGTGCCCTTAAGTTTGGGGTGCGGCGGTGATTGGGGTCTCCTTCCTTTCTCCCCTTGGCGAGCAGCTGGTTGGGACAGACAGGTGCCTGGAGAGGATCAACACCATGGTCAGCGAAGCCAAGGGCAAGGCAGGGGCGGATCCACAGGTCCCATTGCGCTCCCTGGTGAGTATCCTCTTCCCCTCCTCCTTTGCCCAGCGGATCCCCATTAGGACATAAGAATCTGCTGGATCAGACCAGGGGCCCATCTAGCCCAGCATCCTGTTCTCCCAGGGGCCTGCAGGAAACCAGCAAGCAGGATCCGAGCTGGGAAGCAGCAATTGCTAATAATAATAATAATAATAATAATAATAATAATAATAATAATATTTATTTATTTATTTATTTATACCCTGCCCATCTGGCTGGGTTTCCCCAGCCACTCTGGGAGGCTTCCAACAGAATATTAAAATACAATAGTCTATTAAACATTAAAAGCTTCCCTAAACAGGGCTGCTACCCCCTCGGTTTAGATGGCCCCCCCCTGTGTCGGGGCGGGTGTCCCCGAGGTTCCCCAGGAGCTCCTTGGTGGTTCCTCGATGGGATGAGCGGTTCCCAATCTTTCCCGGGCTCCCGACCCCTTGGCTTCATAAACCCCACCCTCTAAAAAGCATTATTCAGAACAGCGGTTTGCACAACTTGCTAAGGAAGATTAGGAACACAGTTCAAAACAGCGCCGACTAATTGCACATTTTTTGGAAATCCGGTTAAAACTATTTAGCATAATAAGTTCAAGAAAGCGGATTGCATTTTATGCAGCGATGCCAGTTTTTCAATGTTGCCTCTTAGCCCCCACCCCCAAGTAATCCCCCCCAGGGGGCGCTACCACCCGCTTTGGGAATCACTGGTTCAGACAGTTGGGTATCCATGAGAGAGAGAGTTTCCCCGCTGGACTCTATCTTTTCCTGTAGCGTCTAACTGCAAAGAAGTGCCGTGCTTCTTCCAGAGAGAATTGGGGAGCCTGGCAGCTCAAACCCCCAATAAACTCTGGGGTACACCTTGCAATGCTCCCCAGAGTTGTAATTCTAGAGGAGTCCCAGGTAGAACCAGCTGCAGAATTTGCTTCAGGCAGAGCTGATAACACAACTCCTCTGAAAACTGGGTCATGTCTTGTGTTCTGGTGGACTTTCCGAAAACAGTCTTCCTCCTCGCAAGCGATCCCGCCACCCTGGGCTGAACTCTCTCCTGGCCATGCGTGGCTCCATTCCAGCCCTACCTTTCTGTCCGGCCCAGATGCTTGCTGCTGGGGCCGATCCAGGGTTGGGCTGGTGACGGTGCGGGTGTTCTGGCGCAGGGCCTCTCTCTCAGCGGAGGCGAGCAGAAAGAAGCCATCAACAAGCTCATTGAGGAGATGAAGACCCGCTTCCCCTGCCTGAGCCAAAACTACTACATCACCACGGATGCCATTGGAGCCATGGCCACAGCCACCGACCACGGTAAGAGGGCTGGGTTTAGTGTCTCGGTACGGCCCTTGCCGGCGCAGGTGGAAAAGGGCAGAAGAGCTGGAAGGGACCCCGAGGGTCATCCAGCCCAACCCCCTGCAATGCAGGGATCTCGGCTAAAGCATCCAGGACAGGTGGCCGCCCAACCTCGGCTGGATCTCGCCAGCACCCATCTGGTCCAGCAGCCTGACCAGGTGCGCCAAGGGAAAACCCTCAAGCGAGGGCTGAGCTCAGCAGCCTCCCCCCCCCTTGCAACCCAGCATCTGATAGGGATTGGCGTCCAAAATGCCTGGTCCTGGGTTAGCAGAGGGTGCGCTAGCCTCAAGGGATGCCATTCCATGCTAATAATGCGCATTGAGTGGGAAGGTAACCTGTACACGTGAGCACTCTTTCGGCAGGGTACGAAACAGCTGGGATGGAGGGGAACTGAGCATCTCTGCCCCTTGGCACTCCCCTGCCACCACGAGGGAGGCACCTCAAGAGCCACAGGTCTGGAGAAAGAGGAGGAAACGGCACTGTGGTTGTTGCTGGCCTCCGTCTGTCTTGAGAGACAAGGGGGGGGGGGTTGAAGCCAAACCAAAGTCAACTCCCCAGAGTGCAAGCCTGGGCCGTGTGTCCCCCCTGGGCTGCCTCGATGACAAGATCCCCCTCTTGACCTCATTGACGGGGTCCAAAGGAAAGCAGAGCAAGACGGTTGGCACCAGTTTGGCGGCAGGAGCTGCCGGAAGGAGGCACACAAGACGCCATCCAACCGCCTTAGGGACTCCACTCTGGATCTGTGCAAGGTTTACTCTTTGGCCTTTTTTTCTCTGGAAGATGTCCCGCAAGGCAGCGGAGGTTTAGGATCAGGATTTTCCTTCTCCTAGATGAGCTACCTTCCCAGGGGGATGAGCCCTACCTGCCTCTCTCTCTCTCACACACACACACCAGTGTGGTGTAGTGGTTAAGAGCGGTAGACTTGTAATCTGGTGAACCAGGTTCGCATCTCCACTCCTCCACATGCATCTGCTGGGTGACCTTGGGCTAGTCACACCTCTCTGAAGTCTCTCTGCCCCACTCACCTCACAGAGTGTTTGTTGTGGGGGAGGAAGGGAAAGGAGAACGTTAGCCGCTTGGAGACTCCTTCGGGTAGTGATAAAGCGGGATATCAAATGCAAACTCTTCTTCTTCTTCTTCTTCTTCTTCTTCTTCTTCTTCTTCTTCTTCTTCTTCTTCTTCTTCTTCTCCTCCTCCTCCTCCTCCTCCTCCTCCTCCTCCTCCTCCTCCTCCTCCTTCTTGCTCTCTAATTTTTTTTTTATTTGTAAAAATTTAAGCATACAACAACAATTCAAAATCTAAATAGTGAGATTACTCTGAATCTCCTGACTTCCCCCCATCCCTTCCATGGGTCCTAATGAAAACATTTACAGCTGCATATCCATATTTATCCAAGTATTTTTATTTCTGAATTATCCATAGTGTCTGTTACTTTACAAGTGTGATTAAAATCCTGCAAATGTCTTGACCTGCTTGCAGTGGTCTCGTATATAAACTTTCCCCATTCTTTTATAAAGTTCTTGTCTTCTTGATTTCTGAGCTTCCCAGTTAATCTTGCCATTTCGGCACAGTCCACCATCTTGATTTGCCATTCTTCTCTGCTTGGGGTTGTCTCTTCCTTCCATTTCTGGGCCAGTAGTTTTGCCCCTCTTTTCTCTCTACAGCAACTGCAGAAACGGCCTTCTTGACCGTTGGACCTCCTCTTGGTCTTGTCTGCTCAATCCACCGAAGCCTCTCTTCAGAGGAAGCCCCTAACTCACCGAGGGTTCAAGATCCATCAGCTACACTCCCTTGGTATAGAATTTATAGAATTTCCATTTTCTAGGACAGAGGCAGAAGTTTGTTGTGCATGTCTGTACTTTCCGTGTACATCCTGCTCACGTGCTCCTCTTCCCCTCCAGGCGGTGTGGTCCTCATCTCCGGGACAGGCTCCAACTGCAAACTCATCAATCCGGACGGCTCTCAGGTCAGCTGCGGGGGATGGGGCCACATGATGGGCGACGAGGGGTCAGGTGAGGACAGGACGCCAGGCTGGTTGGTGGGGTGCTGTGCTTGGGAGATGTTGGGCTCGGGTTCGCTGGTGATGAAGTAAACAACTTGGCTCTACAGAAGACATCTCAGGAGTGGCGCAGATCTTCCCCAGAACCTCTGGATTGGACCCTGTTATCCAGTCCGCGTGGCCAAAAGGGAGCCCAGAAACTTGGAAGGCCTTGCCACATGGATGGTTGAGGACCGAAAGGTGTGATGAGATCTTCAGAGCATGACTTGGCACCAGAGGTCAATGGTCACACTTGGGAGGCTTCTGGAAATTTCCGCAGGCCTTAGAGCTTCCTTTATAAGCACCTAGGAAAAGCCTGCCGGATCAGGCCTGGGACACAACTTGTCCAGCATCCTGTTCTCACAGGGGCCAACCAGATGCCCATTGTGGGGAAGCCACAAGCAGGATTTGAGCCTGAAAGCTGTGGTTTCCAGCAGCTGAGGTTCAGAAGCATTCCTGCCTGTGAAACAGATAGCCCTCTCCTCCACCATGAATTTGTCCAATCCTCTTTGAAAGCACATCCCGGTTGGTGACCATCGCAGCCTCCTGCGACAGGGACTTCCATAGCTTAACTCTGCGCTGCGTGAAGGAGTCCTTTCTGTTCTCCGTCCTGAATCTTCCCACATCCCTAGTGCCGGGCGTAATCTCCTCTTTTGGTGTCTGTAGCTTATTGGATCGCTCACCAGGCGGTGAAGATGGTCTTTGACAGCCTGGACAACCTCGAAACGCCTCCGCATGACATCAGCTACGTCAAGCAAGCCATGTTTGACTACTTCCAGGTAAACTGCCCGCCTGTGCTTTCGTTTGACTCGTGGCGAGAGTTGGGGGGCGCGAGAGGCTGGTCACTGGCTCCGGGATCATGGGAGAGAGGTCTTGGGTTGTCGGCAAGGCACAAAATACAGAGCCCACTGAAACCAACACCAGAAGAGAAGAGCTTGCTGGATCAGGCCAATGGCCTACCACGGTCAGCATCCTCTTGCAGCCAACCAGAATCCCGTAGGTAAACTCCCAAGCAGAATCAAGAGCGCAGAAGCCCTCCTGCATTTTCCAGAAACTGGGATTCTGGAGCATTTCCTGTCTCCAGCTGCAGAGCCAGAGCAATGCCATCATAGCTCAGATGTTCAAGAGGCTTGTTTGGGCTCCGAGACCTTTTCTGTATTTCTCAGTAGGTCATAAACAGGAGACCGTCCCTCTCCTATGGTGCCCCCTTTCTGGCTCTGCCTCCCCTTTTATCCCCTTTCGCCCGCCTGGCACCCTGCCGCTGTTTTGTGCTGCAACGCCCAGCCAACATGGCTGTGCCCCTGCTGGGGCGGATAGTACAAAACAGCTGGAGGGCACCGACTTGACAAAGGCTGCCTTAAATGTTCTTTGTGGCTGCTGGAGCCAGAGAGGAACCTGCCCTGGAATAGTCCAAAGTAGGTTCACAGGTGCATCCTTAACTGATGCTTTTCCCAGGCTGCAAAGGTAGGCTTCGACGCAAGGTGGGGGCATATTATTATTATTATTATTATTATTATTATTATTATTATTATTTGGGGGGAAATCATCTCCAGTGCCAGAGGACTTCTGTGCTTAAGAAGCAGAATTTCAGCAGCAGAATAAATCATGGCGACCGGGCAAAAATGCAACGGTCTCTTTCACTGTTCAAAAATCAGATTTATTTTTATTCATAAGTGCAGAGAGTACATGCCCTGCCCTGCGTATGTCCTGAAAAGCTCTTCTTTCTTGCGCTCCATCTTCCACGCTTGCTCTGGGGTGGGGCTGGCTCCGGCCGTTTAATGATTAGCCCCTTTGCTCCCCTTTAAGCACCTGCCAAAGTCCACCTGGCTCCATTAGGGTTCTCCTGTCACCTGACAGCTTTTATGGCTTGTTTCACCTGGCGTGAAATGAGCCCCTGCGTTGCGCTTCCTTCTGCGTTTCCCATTTCCTGATGTTCGCTGCTTTTGGCCTCGGAAGGGGAGGGGTCACAGCTGCCCCTGCTTTGCACATGACATCAGGGCTGGGCGCATAGCTGGTTTTCAACATCGTGATGCATCGCCAGCTAACGGCTGCGATAGGGCGATATATCACGATTTCTGGAATAAGGAGGGGTGGCTGGGCTGTGCGGGCAGGGAGGGACCAGGAGGAAGGAGGAAACCCGCTTGCTCGGGCGAAGGCAGGCAAACCCCTTCTCCAGCTCCCTGATCTTCTTAAAAGCACCACAGTTCTTTTAATTTCACCTTTCGGATTTGTACTTGGTGTCACCTCTCATTTGCTGGTGGCTTCTCTATAATGTTCACCAGGGTTGCAATCAGCATGGATAAAAATCAAACGATTTTTTTAAATCAAAAGAATTTGGATTTTTAAAAATTTAAATCGGATTTTTAAAATTAAATGCTTTTGGAGGAAAAATCTTTGAAAAGGTAGTTTTCTATTTAAGTTACATTATACTCCAAAGGCTGTACAGCAGGAGAAAAGGATTCGTTTTAAGTTTTTCATGTGTGCTAAATCTCCAAGGTGTTTTTTTTATGTTTAATCACATCAGTTAACAAACATGGATACCTATGCTATAATGTTATTGTTATAGTTAAACAATTTGTTTATATTTTTAAGGAAATGATTATTTTTGTCCTTCCAATAAAGTACAGCAGAAAAGTTGTCCCAAATGTAAACAGTTAACTTATTAAAAAACCTCACAATAATTTCATAATTATCTGTCCATGTATTTCTAATAGTATAACCAAATCAGTAATTTTTGATATAACTGTAAAAACTACTCCTGAAAATGTATTATTCCAAAATTGAAACCCTCATCTGGTTGTAAATATTAAGATTATAGCAGCAGAATGAGTCTATCTGTTTAAAAAAAAAAAAAAGATTAAATCTAGTCTTACTGACTAGTGATTTAAATCAAATCCACCTTGGTTGCAATCTTAGCCAAGATGTGCTAGCCTGGGAAGACTCAGATCACTATTTGTGCATGGCTTACATTAAAGGTAAAGGGACCCTGACCATTAGGTCCAGTCGTGTCTGACTCGGGGTTGTGATGCTCATCTCGCGTTACTGGCCGAGGGAGCCGGCGTACAGCTTCCGGGTCATGTGGCCAGCATGACAAAGCCGCTTCTGGTGAACCAGAGCAGCGCACGGAAACACCGTTTACTTTCCCGCCAGAGTGGTACCTATTTATCTACTTGCACTTTGACGTGCTTTTGAACTGCTAGGTGGGCAGGAGCTGGGACCGAGCAACGGGAGCTCACCCCATCACGGGGATTCAAACTGCCGACCTTCTGATCTGCAAGCCCTAGGCTCTGTGGTTTAACCCACATCACCACCCGCGTCCCTATGGCTTACCTTACGCCAGGCCTTTTTTTGGGGGGGGGGAATCCTTTAAAGTCAAAAGATCAGGGCAAAAATCATAGAGAACTTGCCTGCAACTGAACTTGTTTTCTCCTGTTCCCGCAGGTGACGGACAGGATGGGTCTCCTGACTCACCTCTACAGAACCTTTGAGAAATCCAAGTTTGCAGGGTTTTGCAAGAAGCTGGCTGAAGGTAGCTGGGGAAGGATGCCCTGGTGGGGGCGGTGAGCTGGCTTGGGGTGTACCTTGCTTCTGAACTTCCCAGAGACCCCGGTGGTGTTCAGAGTTATTCTTATTCTTATTTATTGAGTTTATATACCGTATACCCGGTGGTCTCAGGGCGGTTCACAGAAAAGATCACAACATAGATAATCAACAACCTAGCCCTATTACTCTGTAACAGGACAAAGGAACTCTGCACATGCCCAGTAGCACTGTATTGTTATTGTTATTTAGGCAAAGCATGGGCTCTGGAAATTGTATCTTGCCAAGAACAGAAAGCCATGAATAGTGTGTGTAGGTCGCTATTAGTGGGTCACTGGGCAGGGGACAGAAAACGGCCCGCACCACTTCCAGATGTTTAATTCACTAGTTAGGTAAAGGACTAGATAAATTAGCTCATAGTCGTATACATGTATTAGCCAGGCTACAAGCATCTCATGGGTCAGTCGAGATTCACTAGCGCGACCAAAAGCCCATAACCAGGGCTGATAGTGCTCCAAACTGATAACTGTTCTGTTGTTGTTGTTATTCAGTCGTGTCTGACTCTTCGTGACCCCATGGGCCAGAGCACGCCTGGCACTCCTGTCTTCCACTGCCTCCCGCAGTTTGGCCAAACTCATATTAGTAGCTTCGAGAACACTGTCCAACCATCTCATCCTCTGTCGTCCCCTTCTCCTTGTGCCCTCCATCTTTCCCAACATCAGGGTCTTTTCCAGGGAGTCTTCTCTTCTCATGAGGTGGCCAAAGTACTGGAGCCTCAACTTCAGGATCTATCCTTCTAGTGAGCACTCAGGGCCAATTTCCTTGAGAATGGATGGGTTTGATCTTCTTGCAGTCCATGGGACTCTCAAGAGTCTCCTCCAACATCCATAATTCAAAAGCATCAATTCTTTGGCGATCAGCCTTCTTTATGGTCCAGCTCTCACTTCCATACATTACTACTGGGAAAACCATAGCTTTAACTATACGGACCTTTGTCGGCAAGGTGACATCTCTGCTTTTTAAGATGCTGTCTAGGTTTGTCATTGCTTTCCTCCCAAGAAGCAGGCGTCTTCTAATTTCGTGACTGCTGTCACCATCTGCAGTTACATTCAAAGGCCCCACTTATAGGTTTAGCAGGCAACAGGGAGTGCCATGGTCCTGTGGTCTGTTGTGCTGGCAGAACGTAAGAAGACCCCTGTGAGATCAGACCCAGGGCCCCTCTAGTCTGGCGTCTTGTTCTCCCTGTGGCCAAACGGATGCGTCTATCGGGAAACCCGCAAGCAGGATCTGAGCCCCAGAGCAATCCTCCCCTCCTGCTCTTTCCAGCAACTGGCATTCAGGAACATCGCTGCCTCCGACTGTGGAGGCAGAGCCGAGCCACCCCTGGCCCTCTCTTCTGTGCATTTGCCTCATCCTCTTTCAAAGCCTTCTAGGTTGGTGGCCACCACTGCCTCCTGCGGGAAGGAGTTCCACAGTTTAACTATGTACCGTGAGAAGAAGTGCCAGGTGGATGATGGGAGTTGCAGTCCAAACTGGCCAGAGAGTAATAATAATATTTAATAATAATATTTATTATTTGTACCCCGCCCATCTGGCTGGATTTCCCCAGCCACTCTGGGCGGCTTCCAACAGAAACCAAATACAACAATATCAAACATTAAAAACTTCCCTAAAAAGGGCTGCCTTCAGGTTTTTTCTGAATGTCAGGTGGTTGTTTATTTCCCTGACCTGTGATGGGAGGGCGTTCCACAGGGCGGGCGCCACTACCGAGAAGGCCCTCTGCCTGGTTCCCTGTAGTTTTGCTTCTCGCAGTGAGGGAACAGACAGAAGGCCCTCGGCGCTGGATCTCAGTGTCCGGGCTGAATGATGGGGGTGGAGACGCTCCTTCAGGTATACAGGACCGAGGCCGTTTAGGGCTTTAAAGGTCAGCACCAACACTTTGAATTGTGCTCGGAAACGTACTGGGAGCCAATGCAGATCTCTCAGGACCGGTGTTATGTGGTCTCGGCGGCCACTCCCAGTCACCAGTCTAGCTGCCGCATTTTGGATTAATTGCAGTTTCCGGGTCACCTTCAAAGGCAGCCCCACATAGAGCGCATTGCAGTAGTCCAAGCGGGAGATAACCAGAGCATGCACCACTTTGGTGAGACAGTCCGCGGGCAGGTAGGGTCTCAGCCTGCGTACCAGGTGGAGCTGGTAGACAGCTGCCCTGGATACAGAATTAACCTGCGCTTCCATGGACAGCTGTGAGTCCAAAATGACTCCCAGGCTGCGCACCTGGTCCTTCAGGGGCACAGTTACCCCATTCAGGACCAGGGAATCCTCCACACCTGCCCTCCTCCTGTCCCCCAAGAACAGTACTTCTGTCTTGTCAGGATTCAACCTCAATCTGTTGGGGGAACAGGTTGGGGGAACGCCAGGCCTCATTGTTTTTGCAGGATTTATGCGAAGGAAAAATTCTCATTTGTTTGAAAAGGAAATGGCATCCCAGATGCCGGAGACTCGTCTTTCAGCTTTCAGTCTGCCTGGGGCTTCTTGCAGATCATAGAATCCTAGAGTTGGAAGAGACCCCAAGGGCCATCCAGTCCAACCCCCTGCCAAGCAGGAAACACCATCAAAGCATTCCTGACAGATGGCTGTCAAGCCTCCGCTTAAAGACCTCCAAAGAAGGAGACTCCACCACACTCCTTGGCAGCAAATTCCACTGCCGAACAGCTCTTACTGTCAGGAAGTTCTTCCTAATGTTTAGGTGGAATCTTCTTTCTTGTAGTTTGAATCCATTGCCCTGTGTCCGCTTCTCTGGAGCAGCAGAAAACAACCTTTCTCCCTCCGCTATATGACATCCTTTTATATATTTGAACATGGCTATCATATCACCCCTTAACCTTCTCTTCTCCAGGCTAAACATACCCAGCTCCCTAAGCCGTTCCTCATAAGGCATTGTTTCCAGGCCTTTGACCATTTTGGTTGCCCTCCTCTGGACACCTTCCAGCTTATCAGTATCCTTCTTGAACTGTGGTGCCCAGAACCACAGGATCTTGAAGATGTCTGCAATAATGCTTATTTGACCCAAATGGTTCATTGCTTTCAAAGAGGGTGGGATGTTTTCAGGACCAACGCTGTTCCTGTGACTGCGATTTGGCTCAGCTGTCTTTATTTCTCAATTTCAAATTGCTGAAAACCTGCCCTGGGACGTGCTGGCGAAGGGTTCAATAATGACAACGATTAACCGTCGCAATGTTTCCTTCCCTCCCAAATCCTTTCCATGCTTGAAAGCAGCCAGTTACATTGATCAGCCCTTTCCCAAATTCCCAAGCCGTCGCTCGATTCAGAAAATATCAACTTCCCCCATGCCTGCGGACAAGGGCTGTTCCTCTTGGGTTTGAAAAATCCTCTGGAAAAGAAGTCATGCAAGCAAAGCTGCTGCTGCTTCTGCGTTTGGTGCCGTGTCTTCCGCGGCATTGTTTTCAGATGCTGACCCTGGTTGCCCTTTGGCCAAAGGGAGCTGGCTGGGAGTGCACTGGGAGCCAGTCTGGGAGATGCCAGTTAAATTCCCTGCTGCACCAAAGGCACCGCGTGAACTTTTTATTTTTATTTTTCAATAATTTTTTAAATTGATTTTCACACATTGAAACAATTAAAACTTATTTTCTATAACAAGAAAAGTACATCTTATTTCTAAAAACATATGTAAAAACTTTCTTATTCTTTCTCACTTTGTTTCACGACTTCCTCTAATCTCTCTTTACTGATTTCATTATAACACATCTTTAGCAGTCTTCCAAGTCATTTTAAACATTCTTATTTATAACCCTCTAATTTACATTCTTTCTCTATCATTGTCTAGCTTTACTATCTAATTTCTGATTAATTCCTATTCTAAATACACACCTAAGCCTCAGTTTCTTCCAAAAACTTTCCTCTTTAACAAATATTACGATTTTTTAAAAAACACTTTAAAATTGCTCCAATCTTGCTCTATCGTTTCCTCCTTCTGGTCACGGATTCATCCAGTCATTTCGGCCACTTCCATATATTGCATCATCTTCATTTGCCATTCTTCTATCTTTGGTGTATCCTGTGTTTTCCAATTTTTTGGCAAGCAATATTCTCGCAGCTGTTGTGGCATACAAAAAGAATTTTCTATCTTTTGGGGGCATTTCTTCTCCTACTATCACCGCGTGAACTTTTTATTGGCAACCCTCCAAATTCCCACCTTGGGCCCACCAGGAGGATTCAGAGCAAGCAGCCGTGGGGCATGTCGAGGGGTTCACAGCTGCCCTAGGAAGCCTCCAGGGTGACGTCAGGCCTGCCCTGAGTCGGGAGGGACCCAACGGTCATCTAGACCAGGCGTATAAGTTTTGTGAAACGAGTAAACAAGGGCAACATCTTTCTCCATGCAGGAGCCGAGGCTGGGGACCCCCTTTGCTGCTACGTTTTCAATAAGGCTGGAGAAGTGTTGGCCCGGCACATCATAGCTGTGCTGCCAAAAGTTGATCAGGTAAGCTGTGAAAGGAAGGGGCGGTGGGGGGGGGTGGCAGAGCAGAGCAGTCGGGGGCTGGATCTCCCCAGGACGAGGTCACCAAGAGGCATAGCTGTCAACTTTCAGGTTTGAAAATAAGGGATCAGCAGTCTCACCTATCCCAGGGATAGTCACATGGCAGTGGTGGGCGGAGCCAGAAGCAAAAGTGGGCGGAGCAGCAATGTAAACTCCAAGCGGGCTCGGAGCGGAGCAAAGAGGAGGGCAGCCATGTGCTCCGCACGATGGAGCCCCATCGTCTTCTTGTCTGTTCCCATCAATACAAGACAGGAAACAGCAGCTGCTCAAAGGCAGCCAGGCTCCGCCCCCCAGCTAACCCTATTGGCCAGCTGAGGGGCTCGGCGGCAACGGATAGGGGCTGATGCAGGGGGAGGAATACACCCCCCTGTAAGCACGGGAAACGGCTCCCACTTGCTTTGAGGGCTGAGGCTTTTCTCTCCAAGTAGGCGAGGTCTTCCCACCCAGTCCCTGGCCAGCAAGGGAGGAGCTGCTTCCATTAAAAACGGGAAATTTAAGGGAAATAAAAAATAAAGTAGAGCAGCGGAAAACTGCTTAAAATAAGGGAGAATCCCGGGGGAAACGGGATACTTGACAGCACTGCCAAGAGGCCAGCCAGCCAGCCCAGAGAAGACGTTGTTCTGTGCAGTTAGAAGCCACCTGGTGGGTGTGCTCTGAAAAGCATACAGGTGAAACTCGAAAAATTAGAATATTGTGGAAAGGTTCCTTTCTTTCAGTAATTCAACTTAAAAGTTACAGGTGGGTAGCCGTGTTGGTCTGCCATAGTCAAAACAAAATCGAAAATTCTTTCTAGTAGCACCTTAGAGACCAACTGAGTTTGTTCCTGGTATGAGCTTTCGTGTGCATGCACACTTCTTCAGATACCGTCCAGGTTTTTGCATTTGGTTAGAAAGGAGATGTCTGTCTGTATCTGTGCCAGTTTCTTTGTGAGATTTATGGACTTCCATTTCATGCGGCTCAATGTGGTGCCTTCCATAGTTCCAGTTACAGGTGGGTAGCCGTGTTGGTCTGCCATAGTCAAAACAAAATCGAAAATTCTTTCTAGTAGCACCTTAGAGACCAACTGAGTTTGTTCCTGGTATGAGCTTTCGTGTGCATGCACACTTCTTCAGATACCGTCCAGGTTTTTGCATTTGGTTAGAAAGGAGATGTCTGTCTGTATCTGTGCCAGTTTCTTTGTGAGATTTATGGACTTCCGTTTCATGCGGCTCAATGTGGTGCCTTCCATAGTTCCAGTTACAGGTGGGTAGCCGTGTTGGTCTGCCATAGACAAAACAAAATCGAAAATTCTTTCTAGTAGCACCTTAGAGACCAACTGAGTTTGTTCCTGGTATGAGCTTTCGTGTGCATGCACACTTCTTCAGATACCACACTTCTTCAACTTAAAAGGTGAAACTAATAGATGAGATAGACTCATGACATGCAAAGCCAGATACATCAAACCTTTATTTGTTATAATTGTGATGATTCTGGCGTACAGCTGATGAGAACCCCAAATTAACAATCTCAACTTTGGGGTTCTCATCAGCTGTGCGCCATAATCATCACAATTATAACAAGCAAAGGCTTGACATATGGTATCTCGCTTTGCATGTCATGAGTCTATCTCATATATTAAACTCCAGTAGCTAATGAAAACAATTGCTTACATAAATGGACTTTTCCACGATATTCCATTTTTTTGAGTTTCACCTGTATATTAAAACAATAATTTCAAAATTATTCTTCTTCTTATTAGTAGTAGTAGTAATATTACTCCATCCGACTGGGTTGCCCTAGCCCAGGGGTCAGCAAACTTTGTGGGGGCCCAGACTATATTTTGAAAAGGAAAAGGAAAGGAAAGAACAAATTCCCAGCTCTAGCTAGGTTGGTAAAGATGACCACTGCCTGTCGAGTTGGGGTGCCCCATTCCTCTGGGTGGGGTCCAGGCAGGCTTCCTGCTTTGTGGCTTATTTCAAGATACTAGTTCTGTCCTGACCAAGGAGATAGAATCATACAATTGTAGGGTTGGAAGGGACCCTGAGGGTCATCTAGCCCAACCCTGCCATGCAGGAACCTCAGGATAACCGACATGCGTACCTAAAGGTGCCAGTGTGGTTATTTGTACAGATGCCTTTGTCTTACCTTGCCTGGAAACCTGAAACCATAGGGGGAATTGTAGAATTGGAAGGGACCCCGAGGGTCATCCAGTCCAACCCCCAGCTATGCAGCCAGGGGTGCTTCTTTCTGGGTTTCCAGACATTCCCAGAGGCACCTTACTCTGCTGGCATGCTGGGCAGCCACTTTGCAGAAGGTCTGGGGAGTCCCAGGATGGGAGGCTCCCTGGGAAAGGCCCTGCGTGCAGGAAAGTGGGGGGGGGGGAGGAGAGGAAATAAATGCCATAAATGAACCCTCTTTTGTGCCCTTCTCTTTCTCTTTCCTGCCAGAGCCTCTTCCTAGGAGACCTGGGGCTGCCCATCGTGTGCGTCGGATCGGTGTGGAACAGCTGGGAAATGATGAAAGGAGGTGAGCGGCTGTCGGGGATGAAGGCAGACAAGAGTTGCGAACCTCCTTGGCAAGGCTGGGGGTGTTTTGCTGCAGTGTTGTGGAATTGCAGTTGGAAGGGACCCGGGGGTCATCTAGTCCAACCCCCTGCGATACGGGAATTGCAGTTCCTGTGCTGCCTCTCATATGCCTGCGCTGAGTGCCCACCTGGGTACCAAATTAGCACCTGGTAGGGATTGGTGTCCTCCGAATGACCGTTCCCCGCCTCTTTTCCTCTCCCAGGCTTCATCCGAGTCCTTGACCAGGCGCACAGAGAGCAGCTCAGCACCGCCTTCTCCAAGTTCAGCCTCCTGAAGCTGAAGCAGTCCTCGGCGCTGGGAGGGGCTAGCCTGGGGGCCAAGCACATTGGCCAAGCCCTCCCCCTGGACTACGCAGCCAACGTGAATGTCTTCTACACACACTCCTTTGCCTAGAGGTGCAGGATTGCTGCCCCCCCACCTGTCCTGCTCTTTCTCTCTCTCTCTCTCTCTCTCTCCATGCCATGGACCCGGTTTTTAAATGTCAAAGACTGCCTGTTCTGCTTTGGAAGGACGTTTTTGTAGGGGCATGTTTCGTAACATTCATTAAAAAAAGCAAAAAAAGCAAGACCACCAAGCTGCAGTGTTCTTGGTACGGTGGGCTGCGTGTTGCAGGAGGACTGTCGTTCAGCCTGTTTGTGGGCAACAAGCACCTGGTTGCGCCAAGAAAGTTCACCTAGTGAGTTGCTGATGAAATTCCTCTCCTCCAAGCTGCCCAGGGAGACGGAGTGGGGCTCTTCCTTGCAGTTAGCACAGCAGACCTACTGCAGAGCTTTCCAAACTTGTCATGTTGGTGACACATCTCTTTAGACCTGCATCATTTCATGACACAGTAATTCAGTTTTACTAGCAAATACCGGAGGTTAAACTGACCCCTTTTCCAGCCCCAGGACAGCAAGGAACATTTGTGTGACAAACCTACACACTGATGTGTCGTGACACAGAGTTTGGTAAGCTCTGCCCTACTGATTTGGGCTTTGACAAGGCTGGGGCAGGTTTCTATAGCAGCAGGCTGAGAAACCATATCCCAGCACCTCGTTTCAGGCTTCAGACCCAAGATTTGGCTTTCATATTTGCCAAAGCCCAACTGCTCTGCTACATAAAGATGCTGTCACTGTGAGACGGATAGTTTGTGAGCCAGTTTAGCTGTTTGGGGATGGTCAATAATTGTCACGTTTCAGGTTGTGAAAGTTAAACTCTCTCCTGAAGATAGTCACCAACCTAATGGCTTTAAAAGGAGCATATGGTTCACCCTGGACCCTGAGTTCCAGCTCCGAGGGCCTTCTAGCTGTTCCCTCATTTTGAGAAGTGAAGTTACAGGGAACCAGGCAGAGGGCCTTCTGGGTGGTAGTGCCCGCCCTGTGGAATGCTCTCCCATCAAATGTTAAGGAAATAAAAAACTATCCGACTTTCTGAAGGCAGCCCTGTTTAGGGAAGCTTTTGATGTTTCACTGTGTCCTTTTATATTTTGTTGGAAGCCTGCAAAAGTAGCTGTGACAACTCAGTCAGATGGGTGGGGTACAAGTAATAATAAATAATTAGAAAAATTCATGGAGAGGGCTATTGATGCCTCCATGTTTGGGGGCTGCAATGCTTCTGAGTCCCAGTGGCTGGAAACTACAGGCGGGAGAGTTGCTCTTGGGTTCAAATCCTGCTTGCTGGTTTCCCACTGAGTCATCTGCTTGGCCACTGTGAGAACAGGATGCTGGACTAGATGGGCCCTTGCCCGGATCCAATATGCTCTCCTCATGTTCATGCGCAAGTGTTACAGGGTAGTTCTTATGGTAAAGAGAAATGTGCAAAACTACTCTATATCCTGCCCTCTTAACACCCTTCCCCCCAAAAAAACTTATTCCAATGCCCATTCTCCACGTTCCTTGGAGCCTGGACTCCCTCTTTCATGAGATGGTACAAAGGAGAAACCAGCCTCTTCTGCCACCACGTTTTTATCCATCGCCACCTACTCCCCTCTCCCATCGGGGAGTGGTCGGCTCCGTCAGGAAGCCCCTCTGTCAAAACTGGAAGAACTCTGCATCACACCCAGCTCAAACCAATTTATTTTAAGAATGCATTGTTTTAAAAATGGACAGAACATAATTGCAAAGACTTCCTCAGAAAGAAACCAGAGATTGTAAAGGGGGGGGGGGGGGAGAGAGCAAAGGGGGAGGGAATGGGGAAGAGAGGATATGGCCCCACACATCTGCTCTGTCCCGATTATACTGCTGATTATTTAAATAAGCAAGCCTGAAATGTGGCTTTGAAGGAATCTGGATCATGGAGAAATCTCGCCTTTTCAAAAAGTCTCCAAGACCAAAAGCAGAGCCAGCTGCCTCTGCCCCTCTCCACAAATGCCAAATGCAGGCAGATAAGGGCAAATGGACAGGTGACCATTGACAGCCAGGCTGGCCTCTGCCCCTCAAAGAGTTTGGGGTGGAGAACTCTTTACTCTGCACATGCTCCAAGTCGTCAGGTATCTGTGCAAGACAAGCTGCTCCAAAGTAGACTGACACTTGATAATGCCTTTGCAATTGGGAATCCATGGAAATAATCTGGGGAAGGGATCCTGATGTACATACAGCTCCACGGTAAAGCTGCTTTTTCACCTGCAACTGCAAGAGCACAGGCTCCCGGCTGGATCCCTTCTGTCAGTCTCCCTGCAAAAAAGTCAGACTTGGTGGGGGCACCCTATGTATTCAACAGGAACCAGATTTTAAACGGGGAGCAAAGGGGCAAGCCGGTCGCCCTCCTTGGCAGTGAAGGTCTCTGCCTCGCCGTCTCCTGGCAGCTTGCTTTGGGGACCTGGGTCCAGACTGGCTGAACTGCAGCTGTCCCACAAGGCCATGGGAGGAGTGTTCTTCCCATGGCCCCCAAGAAAGCAAGAGGGCTAAGCAAAGGGGCTCATGAACTGGGCTAGCTGAGCTGGCAATGCTGATGGAGAACTGCTGCCCCCCCTTTTTTTGCAGATGAAGCTAGGTGTGTTCATGCTGTAAAAATCCCCCCAGCAACTCCAAAATATTCCCTCACCATTTTTCCTTCCATGGGGGAGCCCTGGAAAGAGACAAAGCTTGGATAAAAAGACCCCTGGCAGTAGGGGTGGGGTGAGATAGGGAAGTTTTCCAAGCTCCTGCCTAGCTCTCCCAGGTAAGATGCAGAGCATGGTCTTGCCTTGGGTTTTTTGCTGAAGGTGGTGGCAGATACCAGACAACCCAGAAGCCCAGAGGATGGGCAGAAGCTCCCTCTGTGCTGTTGGATGTGCCTGGATTTCTGCAAGCCGTTTAGGGCCCACCTGTTCTTTCTGGTCCGCAGACAAGCCCAACTGCAGCTCCCCAAACTTCTCAGCAGCTAGGATGTCGAGGAAACTGGACCCAGTTGGAGAGAAGAGACAAACCTGCTGGGATCAGAAACCCCCTCTGCCAAAGACTCCTGGGCAGGAGCGGCAAAGAGCCCAAAGCCTCCCTCCTCAGGGGGAGAGACGTCCTTTGTTTGCTTTGGATCACCTTGCAGCTGCCAGGTGCAGAAAATGTACCCTGTCATTCCTGATTACAATTATTTTAGTTGGGGGCCAAAACAGGGAGGAGGAGGAGGAGGAGAGGAAAGCTGAGAGAGAAAAAAACAGTGATGCAGAAGACCAGGAAATGGTTCATCGTGCCTCAACAACTCTGTGGGCATCCTGGGACCCCCCTGCCTCCTCAGCAGGAGGCCACGTGCTTGCAAATGGAGGGGGGTGAGGTTTGAGCCAACTCCCCCAAGCCCTCAGGCTCTCCTGCCTTCAAGACCCCCAGGGGTTTGGTGGTGGGAGAGGTCACTTTGCAGGCTGAGGCTCACCGGGCTGCAACCTCACCTGCTGGAATCGCAACTGGCCTGAGCGAGAGAGGGCAAGAGGAAGGGAGGTGCTCCAAAGCCAGGCGGAAGAGGAGAAGCAGAAGCAGTGGGCTGGCTGGCTGGCGGCAGGTCTGGCCTGCCCTGCTTGAGAACTTCCACCAAGGAAAGAGAGACGTCCGGGGGGGCCTTTCCCCGCCACGCAGCAGGGCCTGCAAAGTGTCCAAAGCGTGCCCAGCGAAGGGGCTGCCCAGTGGGGAGGAGGAGGAGGCAGGCAGGCAGGAGACCCTGCTGGCGGTCAGGCTAGGCTGGCTGCTGTTAAACAGGAAAAGGTGAGAGGGGGGGAAACCAAGTAAAACCAAGGAGGTGCCCTGTCTGGATCTGTGCCGAGTCCCGTGGTGGGCATTCCTTCTCGTCAGTTTGTCTCAAAGTGTCCCGACGCAGCAAGAAAAAAGAGGGATGAAGTAGCGTAAAGAGTCCCACCGATTCGCCCACCAGGAGTCTATTTGCCCCACCGCTGCTTGCGGGTCCCGCTACCCCACCCCCACCCCCACCCCCATCCAGGGCAAAAAGAAATTGTCTTTGCAAGAAGGTTCAGTACTTCACTCCGGGGACGAACTCCTTGGCGTCGGGGTTTAAGGTGCTTTTGCTCTGAAAGGGAGAGGGGAGAATGAGAGGACAGTCAGTTGCAGGTAGGCAAGAACACATACACACACACACACACCCCTCTCTGGGTTGCTCCTCGGCTTAATTGGCTTTCCCTCCTCTCACCCGCCCAGGTCCTTCCGTTCAGGGATGCAAATGGCCCCTCTCCCACTCACTCTCTTTCTGTCCACATACAACGGTCCGTAACTTAAAAGTTTAGATCGCCGTTATTTGTTGAAGTTAAGAGCCGTAACAAAATGAGGCAAACGGACCAAAAAATGATAAAAGCAGAACGTGCTTAAGCCAGAAAAGAGGTGGCAATTCCATCACCAATCCAGTATACATTTTACATTGGAAAGTGGCTGGGAATGCTGGGCCCTGTGTGGTGGGTCATTTATTACTAGTTTCTAGAGACGGGCAGGTGGATGAGAAGGAGCACCCCAGCCCCAAGGGAGCTCAGGGAAGACCAGTTGGGGAAATGGCTGGATTTCAGGACCTCCTTGATTTTCACTGGGCCAGAAAAGTGTGCCTGAGAGCAAGGGAGCCCACTACCTCCAGTGCAACCACTTGGGGGGGGGGGTTAGGGGTCCCCACTTCAAGATCATGGTGACGCAACAAACCCTGGCAGGGCTCCCCAACCCCCTGGAACCTTCCAAAGCAGGATCTGATGAGAGACTTGGATTTCTGCTCCCTTCCCCGTCACTACAGAAGGGCTCTCTTGGTACTTGGATCCTGCCCTTTCTCCTAATACTAACTGGCTGAAGTTCTCATCTCTTGGGCTGTTCCTCATTTCTATGCCCTCTCAATAAGCCCTTCCTCCCTGCCTACTCCTCCCTGCGTGCCTTCCATGTTGAAGTATTGATATCTCAGCTTCTTCCTGGCATGATCCAGCCAGATTTTCTCATAAAATTGTCCATAAAAACAGTTTAAAAATGACAGCTATTAATAGCATCGGCTGCCCCTCCAATTGCAGATAGATTCTAAAATGTGAGAGCACCGGGAAGATTCTGCCCACCTTTCTCCACCCCCCCCTTCACATCCCTGCCCCAAATCTGTGACCGACCGACAGAGCCAGGTCCCCATGCCCATTTCCAGCCCCTGTGTCCCAGGGCTTACCAAAATGTCTTCCGATACGTGGCTGTGGGTGTTGTCATTAACCGAGAGCCCGTTCAGCTGCTGTTGAAGCTGCCCAATGCCCTGGGGCAGGTCACGGGACGGGATGAACCAATCCTGGTCCTCTTCATCCAGCATCTCCTGGAAACATCGGTCGAGGAATTCCTGCTCCTGAAGCTCCTCCTCCACCTGGCCAGGAAGCAGATCCACAAGGGAGGGTCACATAGGAAAAGATGTACCTCCAACTGTTTGTCGTCCTGTCGAAGTTACTGCACCAACCCCAAAATAGTATTTATTTATACAATCCCTTCCTTCCATCATGGAACCCAGGGCAGCAACACAGGAGGCCATCCAGAGCTGCTTAGCTTTAGCAACATGGTGGCATCAATGGCCTGGGATTCCTCCCTGGCTCGCCAATGTCAGCTGCCATTGAGAAGCCCCACAAAGAGGGATGCAGCTTGGAGGAACCTGATGCAAACAAGGAGGGCAGCTCCTGGCTAGCCCCCGCTCTTCCAGATACTCAACCTCACCTGGGATTTCCCTTGTCAGTCACAAATCGCCAGTGGCAGGCCTCTCCCCTTCTTTGTCTGACGGCTTTTAAAGCCACCTAAGCAAGTGGCTGCCGTTTCACAAAGAATTAATTCTGCACTCTTTGAGGGACTCTCCTCTCTCAGTGGATTGGAGCACATTGTTAAACTACGGAACTTGCTCCACAGGAGGCAGGGAGGACCACCAACTTGGATGGCTTTAAGAGAGGATTAGAGAAATTAATGGAGGAGTAGAAGGCTGCGCTCTGCCTCCACCGTGAGGGGTGGCAATGCTTCTGAATGCCAGCTGCTGGAAACCCCAGGAGGGGAGACGGCTCTGTTGCTCGGATCCAGATTTCCCATAATGGGCATCTGGTAGGCCACTGTGAGAACAGGATGTTGAACCACATGAGTCACGGGGAAGACTGTTCCAGGATTAGGAGGGAAGAAAAAGATTTCCATCCACTCCTCCCACGCCATTCTCAATATTATTTGGAGGGTGAGCAGAGATCCACGTACAGTATTGTGTTTTAAAATATGACCACTCCACAGATGCACTGTGTGGCGTTCTGGTAGCACATCCCTTCATCTTCAATGCCTTTCTCTAATCCTTCCATCTGCACAGGACAGGGCAATCCATCTCTTCATTAAGTTTCACTCATCAAAGTCCAAAAGATTTCGGGGATGCCAAGGCAAGGTTTCCACAGACACTTGTGTGTGAGCTCTAGCCGCTCAGTGGAGCCCATTAAAACAAGGAAAAAAGGCCAGAGACACCCTGGCCCTTCCCTTCCCTATCATGTCAACCTTCAAATCACCAAGCTGGCAGGGCAAGAGCAAGCGGATTTCACGTCTCGTCAGCCCGATTGCAGATGGTGCTGTACTTCAAGCTGGCGCACGGTGGCACTTGGGACCCACCGCTGGCATGCGTCCCCGAGAGGATGGAGAACGGAAGCTGCACCGGCCCCAGCAACACTGCAATTTTTCCGACATGTGCTTAATACAGACGTCATAGCGAGCACTAAACACCCCACCCCACCCCAGAACCAATCCTGCATTAGGGGGCATCATAACACAACCATGCATGCATGCATGTGCCTGACCTTCAGCTGGGGGAAAGACAGAGACAGGCAGGTGACAACCTGCCGTCAAACGCAGACTTAGCTGTGGGTTCATTGGGCAGCTGCCTCCCTCCCCTCTCCTCATTGCTATTAATCTCCAATCTTACGGTAGCCATGTCTGTTTACTGAAGGCTGGTAGGTCTCTTGGCTGGGATGGTGTGACATTTGGCTGTTCTGCAGGATGCAGCCCCTAACATGCTACTAGTAGTGAGTTAAACAGCTGCTGCCTTCTAGGGCTACCTTAATTTAGGATACTATCCCTGGACACTGGAGAGTCTTCCCAACTGACTTGGAGGGAAACTACCTAGACAGAGTGGCACGGCCATTGGACTGCCAATTTGCTGCAGAAATCAATGCATTTCTTAGTTTTCCAATGTTATTAATACAAGGCTGTATTGCTGCAGCCACCGCTTTAGTCTATTGTTATGCCACTCCGTTGGGTGAATGGACACGGCAAACACCATTTCCTATAAGCAAGTGGTTAGGGAGTGTTTTTTGTCCCTCTCTTTTAATGCTAATTAATGCCCGTGGTCACCCAGTGAAGGCGCATGTTGGAAAATTCAGACTGTGATCCTTGCATTACAGGAGATGCGACCAGAAGATGTCCTGGGTCCCTTCCAACTCTCTAACTCTATGACACAAAGGAATACCTCCTTCACAAAGCCAAACTCTGACATGAGCTACTGCAAGGTGTAATAACGGCCACTAACTTGGATGGTTCTGATAAACTCACGGAGGATCCGGTGGTGAATGGCCACTTGCCACACCACCCAGTATGCCCATAAATGGGAATTGCTGGGAAACAAGGGTGGGAGAAAAGGGGGCTGCTATCATGCTCCTGTCCAGCTTGTGGGCTTTCCAGAGGCACCTGGCAGGCCACAGAGGGAAACAGGATGCCGGGTGAGCAGGACCTTTAACCTGACTCAGCCGCAGGGCTCTTGCGTCCTCATTCCAGGTACTTCCTCCCCGCCCCCCAAGCCCAAACCAGGGAACACAGTTAAAAACCAAGGAGAACCAGGAACATGGTTTCTCAAGCCTCACCTCAGATTGCATGCTGGACAGTGGGTGAAATGCACAGGCCCCAGCCATTGCCAACCGGTCAAGGCATCCTGGCCACCACCAAGTATTCCACACAAGCAGGGCCCAACACAACCTGGCGCTCACCAGACGTTTTGAACTACAACTCCCATCAGCCCCAGCCAGCATGACCATCATTTGGTATTTGTTACTTATTTAATGCATTTCTATGTTGCTTTTAATGAGGGTGAAAGAGGAGAGCGCAAAATATGGTCTGAAGCTCAACATCAAAAAAACTAAGATCATGGCCACTGGTCCCATCACCTCCTGGCAAATAGACGGGGAAGAAATGGAGGCAGTGAGAGATTTCACTTTCTTGGGTTCCATGATCACTGCAGATGGGGACAGCAGTCACGAAATTAGAAGACGCCTGCTTCTTGGGAGGAAAGCAATGACAAACCTAGACAGCATCTTAAAAAGCAGAGACATCACCTTGCCAACAAAGGTTCGTATAGTTAAAGCTATGGTTTTCCCAGTAGTGATGTATGGAAGTGAGAGCTGGACTATAAAGAAGACTGATCGCCGAAGAATTGATGCTTTTGAATTCTGGTGCTGGAGGAGACTCTTGAGAGTCCCATGGACTGCAAAAAGATCAAACCTATCCATTCTGAAGGAAATCAGCCCTGAGGGCTCACTGGAAGGGCAGATCCTGAAGTTGAGGCTCCAGTACTTTGGCCACCTCATGAGAAGAGAAGACTCCCTGGAAAAGACCCTGATGTTGGGAAAGATGGAGGGCACAAGGAGAAGGGGACGACAGAGGATGAGATGGTTGGACAGTGTTCTCGAAGCTACTAACATGAGTTTGGCCAAACTGCGAGAGGCAGTGAAGGATAGGTGTGCCTGGCGTGCTCTGGTCCATGGGTCACGAAGAGTCGGACACGACCCTGAACGACTGAACAACAACACAAGCTGCTTTAGATGAAAGGAATACCTCTCAGTAAGATGATGAAGCACAGAGATCAAGTAAAAGCCAAAATTATAAAGCATTGTGCAGTACAAACCCCTCAAATGCTCAGCCAACAGCACAGTAAGAAGAAAAAGGCCCTGGCCCACCCTATTAAAAGATGAGCAGCACAACAGAGATGAAACTTAACCACCTGAAGGCTGGATAGAACAGAATACTGTAGAGTTGGAAGGGACCACAAGGGTCATTTAGTCAATGAAGGAATCTCTTGTCCAACATGGGACGTGACCCATGACCCTGAGATTAGAGTCTCATGCTTATCCACTGAGCCCAGGACTCAATAAACATGTCTTAGGCTGGCGCCCAAAAACAAAGCATGATGGTGCCAGGCAAGATTACCCAGGGACAGCATTCCTCAAGGATGTGCGTGTCACCCAATGAAAAAGGCCTGTTTTCGTGTTGCCCTTTTTTACTCCTCGTGCGGATGAGGCAGATGGAGAAGGGCCTCCAATGAAGGCTGCAGGGTCTGGGTCAGATCATGTGGGGGGAGACTGTACTCCAAGGGTTGGGATCTCGAGCCGCATAAGGCTGATGTAGTCCAAACAGCTGGAGATGTGGTCCAAACCATTGGGAAGGCCTCTGACTGGGGAAGACTAGTTTCACACTCCATGACAAACAGTACCCCGGACCCCAGCTCCCCTTCTGCTTGTGAAGTTCAGTTGCATTTGCAAGCAGGGAAGTCCCAGCCGGCAAATCCCACGGCTTTTGTGGCTTCCATTTGCACCAGCCACAGAGCAGCCTCTCCTGGACCAGGGACACTTCGTTCATCCCAGCAGCTGGTCACAACGCAGGCATGCCAAGAAGCCCTTGAGAGGCCAACTTCTCACAGTTCAGCACTTCTCACTTCACACAGAATGCTCGACAATCCCTCCACCTTCACAACCACTTTGTGGGTCATGTCCCCTTATGGGCAACAGAGGCAGAGAGTGAGCAACTAGCCCAAAGCCAGTCAGCCAACCGGCCCACTCAGTTTAGGAACCCAGATTAAAGTTCAACCAGACCCTGTGCCACAGGGGCAAAGCTGGCCTCTCCACACTTCCATGCATGCCTCCATCCTGGGTCTTCTCCAGAATGTCCTGCCTTTGTACTCTTTCAAAAGTAGGAGAATGAATGTCTCCCTGATGATTCTGGCCTGTGGCTTGCCCTGCCCACAGAGAACATTTTGCAGGAACTGCCGTCCTCCTTCCTCAGTGTTCCCGCTGCAAGCCTTCCTATCTACTTCGGGCCCCACCCAGAGGCTGCCCTCCCAAACAGAAGAGGCTCAGTACTGATGCAACTGGCTCCAGGAAAGCAGCAGGGCTGGTCTGCTCACCCCCAAGAAGGAAGGGTTTCGGATTTCTTGTTTTCGGCTGAAGCCTCCTCCTCCTCTGCCAATGAGACCCTTGGAAGGCAGGCGGGGCTTCTCCTGTCATCCCTGAGCAAGATTCCTTCCTGCTGCGGAGGCTTTCCTCGCACACTGCCACATCGCAAGCTTGGCAGCTGGACAGAGGCCCCGAGAAGACAGGAAGCAGCAAAACCGCCCAGCCAAGGCTTGGAGCGCAGCAGGCTAAGCAGTTCCAGACCTCCCAAAGCAGAAGGGAGATGCCGAGAGCAGCTGAGATAAGAACCAGGGAGCTTCAGCCGGAAGGTGTGAGGGCTCAGCTCTCACCAAAACTGCCCCCCCAGCTCATCCTCAATGGTCAAGCACAAAGAGAGTCCGGGAGGCAGGAATATAGGGGGCTGCGTTGCAGCAGCTCAGCCCCCCTGATCCAGGTAGCCTTGTACTGTCTCCCCCAACTGCAACTGTTCTCCTGGGCCTCAGGTGCAAAGAGCTTCCCCGTCACCTGCCAGCTGAACCCTTTCCGCTGGAGACGCTGGCAGAGATTGAACTCAGGACCCACTAGAGGCCCATTCCGCCAGACTGCCTAAGCGAGAGATGGATGGGAAGCAACGGGGTTCATTTAATGCGCTCTACTGGAGGCCCAGCTCCATCAAGCACCTCCCTGCCCCTGAACTGTATCAAGCTGGTCATTGGAGGAGCAGCTGTTCAGAAATTGGTGCCCGAGTCTTTATTTTCCTCTTCCCTCCCTGTCCCTTTCGCCTTGCGTGTCAGGTTTCTTTTCAGATCATGAGCCTGTGTGTAGCGTCTGTCTTGGTTACACATAAACCACTCAGGGAGCCTTTTGGACACAAATGCAATAAATAAATAGAGCCTGCCCTGCCCCATTCAGCTATGGTCCTCTCCAAGAAGCATCCTCAGCAGGGATGGAGTGGGCAAGGGAAGGGAGCCAAGGTGGCCAGGGAGGAAAAGCAGCCGGGGAGGGGAGAGGCAAGGACAGAGACAGACCCAAGGACTCTGGCAACAGATGCAGGGAAGAGGAGCATGCATCCTAAAGAGAAGTGGCAGCAAGCTGCAGGATCCTTCTCCCTGCCACCTCCTACAGCCCAGCCTCTGCAGCAGCTCTGCCCTTGAAGATGCATTGAGAAGCACAGCAAATGCTGCCTGTTTGGCAACTGCTGCGCTGGCAGCTGCTGGGCCTTCTCCAGGCGGAATTCAAGGCACTCCTGCTTACCTTTCAAGCCCCTTGTGGCCTTGGAGCCAGCGGGGTGGGGGGCACTGCTGCCTCTTCCTGTGGGAGCTCCTATGGCAGCTACAGGCCGAGCCCAAGAGGCCAGAACTTGGGACTGCCAGGAGAGGGGCCTTGAGGCCAGTAGCCCAAAAGCTCTGGGCTGCTGTCCTGGAGGAGGCACTGCACCGCTCCTCTCTCCTATGTTTTGAGAGAAAGCATTCACCTGTTGGGCGGTCCTTACCCTGGTTTTTAATGATGCTGGATTTTACTGAGTCCTGCCATTTTTTAAGTTTGCAATCGGAAGCCACCTCAAGGGTAAAAAAAGTGGGTTGAAGATACTGTAATCTAAAATGAATAAATTCATAAAGACCAAATTCCTAGCTGTCCTGCAGCCGCAGAGGCAGGAGGAGGCTTTCCAGCAGAGAGATGAGGGAGAGACGGGGGCTTTCTGAAAGATCAGGAATGGTCGTTTTAGTGGCCCAAAAATCTCCTTCCTCCTCTCCTCCGACGTCTCCTGTGCCCTCTCCATCTTACTTCCCTCCTTCCGCCATTTGTCAGCCTGGTCTTTACCCAAAGATAAAGTTCTTTCAAAGAAGCTTAAACACACCCCTTGATTAAAGCCACATCTTAGTAGCATGATTTAATTTTTTTTAAGGCAGGCAAATCTCTTTCTATTACTAATGCAGGTGAAGGAGGGCCACTTGCCCAAGGCTGAGGCGAGGTTCTAATGGCAGACTTCCTGCCTCCCGTGGCACTTCCACAGACAAGGCTAGACTCTTGCTCAACATGGGAGTTAAACTACAGAACTCCCTCCCACGGGAGGCAGTGATGGCCACATAGTTAGATGGGTTTAAAAGAGGATTAGACAAATCCACAAAGGAGAAGGCCAGAAATGGCTACTAGCCATGACAGCTTTGCTCTGCCTCCACAGCTGTAATATTTCCAAATACAGAAGGGGAGAGTGTTCTTGTCCTTGAATGCTGCTTGCTTGTGGGTTTCGCAGAAGAGGCATCTTGGTTGGCCACCCTGAGAACAGGATACTGGACTAGTTCTTATGTAAAGTCATAAACAGCAACCCCCTGCCCTATCCAGAGTGTGGGCTGCCCCAACCTGTGAGCGAGGACGACACAAAGCGGGAGGCCAGCCTGAGCATCTATTTTTAAGTGATTTCTGATTTTCTAATGGTGTTCTGTACTCTACTGGCATTTCGCTTGTCATAATCCCTGTAGGCTGCCCCATAAAAACTGTGGCCTATAAACCGCGTACCAAGGAACAGACTGGCGAGTCAGCAACTGCAGCAAGCCCCTTGACTGCCTCACCTGCCGGTTGAAGTCCTCTTCGTTCTCCATCCACATGTACTCGGCAAAGGGGTTGTTCTCCTTCTCATCATGCCCGTTCACTACCTGGTCCTCCTTGGATTTTGCAGGGGTGGTGGCAGTCGTGGTCGTGTTTGCCACGCTGGAACCATTCATCATTACGGAATCTGAGAAGTGAAGACGAAAAATGTGTTAGGAATAGGGAAAAGAATACGGGACACTTTCACAGCTCAGGAGCCAGCAGCAGATGCCACACACACACACACACACACCAGTATAATGGTCATGGTGCTTCATGCATCACCCCTCACAGAAATACTGCCTAGGGATTGAGAATTTCTGAAAGCTTGGATGTCTGGGAAGAAGAGATTTCTCCTGTTCCTGGGCAGAAAGAGGAGAACCTCTGCTGGCATTGGGGTGGAAGTAAGTGAGAAAGAGATCCATAGTACTGACTTGGCTTTCTTATACACTAGACTGCACATAGGGCACTGAAGTCCTGCAATGAGCACCCATCAGCCTGGGAGATGAGAGCCAGAGACAGACAACGCATGAGAAAGAAGCGGATTCCATAGCTACCCAGACTTCTACATGTTTACTTGAAAGGAAGTACCACTGAACTCAAAGGGCTTCTCTCCCATGGAATGGGATACAGGGTTACACCCTCCCAGAAGGGAAAAGATGATGCCCCCCATGCTGGCCCATCCGTTGCAATCTTCAACCATTAACTTGGAAGAGAAGCAGTCCGTTGTCTGCCTCAGCGACAGGAACCATGAGAGTGGTTGCCAGCAAAACCAACAACAGCTGCAACCCCTGAAGAATGAGGCAAGAGCAGCATCAGAAAGGCAAACGTGTCAGGCTGTGATCCTCTGTAGGACTAGAAAGGAGCAGGCCTGTTGAACTCAGGGAAGTGTTGCTTCCTATTAAACATGCCCAGGCTGGGGCTGCTACGCCTCTCTTGTGGCAAGACATGCAAAGAAAATCCATATAAAATAAGAGCTTGGGAGGGAAACTGCTAAGAATCCCGCCATTGGGAGTCATCACAGATAAGTTTCTTACCCACCCTAATTAACACATGCTGCATCTGCAAACACCTGAGAATGGGGCCCATGTGTGAGAGGGATCCCATGGAGACAGGCAAGCCTGCAAGTTGAAAGAGGGGTTTGAAAAGGATCCACAAGCTTGGATTGAGAACCCAAGCCGCTAGGGCTGAGGCAGCTGTGCGGCTCCTAATCTCTTTCCATGCCTCAGCCCTAGTGGCTTGGGTTCTCAATCCTGAAGCTGTATTCTGCATTGTCTTCAAGGACAATCCAATGGGCAGTGCATTCAAGTCATCTAGAGGTAACCAGAGCATGATGGATCACTGGGTTAAGACTCTCTCCCCGACAGAATAAGAAAGGGTGACACTAGGGGACGTTTGTGCTTGAGCTTCTCCCGAGCATTGCCTCAGGCTAAGTTGGTCTTGAACGTGACAAGGAGGGACACAGGCAAAAGAGGGTCTTCTCCACAGCAAGGAGGGCAGTGCCAGTGATGAAGGAGAAATTATACTTCCAAGTCTGTTAACTGGGTAGCAGAGGGCAGGGAGGAGTCAGTAACTAGCACCCAAAAATGTAACAGAGGAGCACTGATAATGCAAACCACCCCCCACCCACTCCAAGGGTCACTTCCGGCCACTCCACGTGCTTCCCTCAGCCTGAAAAATAGTCTCTCTGCAAGGCCCTGTCTACGACATTCTGGCCCCAAACAATCCAGCACAGTCTACTATGCAGCACCAAGGAGCAAGCTAGGAAGCTTTCAGCTGCAGCCTCTTGATCAGCTGTGATGCCTAAGGCCACCGAGGGGGTCAACCTGGGAACTATTGCAACTGGAAGCTCAGGCAAATGCCTGCCTCTCCTTGTTTTCTCTCTTGCCACACAATGAAAACTTGGTGAACTGCCCTGAGATCTACAGTACAGATATAGGATGGTAGACAAAGTTAATAAAGAATTATACTAATAATAGCATGCCAGAGAGAGGGGCTGTACTGGTGCCTCCCTCTCTGGCGTGGTAGTTCTCTTATGCGCAGGGGACTGTTTTGTATGTGTAAGAAGTCCAATCTTGAGAATTCACACCAGCACTTTGACATGCTGCAGTTGGACCATCAGAGGGAGACGTAGGCTGCTGAGGGGCCTGAAGACAAGTTCTGAGTTTGCAGCAGTTCACAAGGGCAACGACAGAGCTGTTGTGCCAATTCATGGGCCTGAAGACAAGTTCTGAGTTTGCAGCAGTTCACAAGGGCAACGACAGAGCTGTTGTGCCAATTCATGGGGAAAAGGCTGCAAGGCACCCTGCGTGGTACAGAAACATACCTGCAGGCTTCCCACAAGCATCTGGTTGGTCACTGTGTGAACAGGATGCTGGAAAAGATGCAACAGGAGGCGGCTACTGGCCTGATCCTGCAGGCTCTTCCTAAGTTCTTACAACACCAAAGCTACTAGCAACACATTGGGATTGCAGCACCAACACTGTCAGGCAAGCAAATATGCCACGTAGCAAAAAATACCGTCCTACACAAATCTGAGTTGCGGGACCACAGAGCCCAAACCCTATCCAGGTGGGAAACAATATACAAAGGAGGACAAGGGTTGGATTTGGCCACCCCACCAAAACTAGTTTCCATGCTAGAGAAAACCAGATGCCCTGCTCCAAATTAAACAATACTTTTCATTAATAACATTTATTCCGTTCAATAAGTTTATTGTGCTAGTCAAAGGCCATGACAAAATCATCCCAACACAAACATTTATTCATCCTAAGCAGCCGCAAGAAAGACCAAACTCCCAAGGGACCGTTTGGGTGACGTGAGAGCTTGAGAGAGTTTGGCAGTGAAAACTACACAAGGCACAGGAAACAGCAGCAGAATGACAACATGGGGGGGGGGGGGGGCTGAGGGGGAGAACAGCATCTAGGCACCAACACTTCCCAGCTGCAGTGCTTCCCCACCCACCCCTGGGACAACATTTGGGATATTCTCGGTGGGTAGGAGGGATGCATAGCTGTAACTAGACTTGAAACTGGGACAGCTGGATTGAAGAGCCCATCTCTGCTACGCATGCTCAGAAAATTCGTTCCCTTTCAGCTTCAACTGCCCATCTGTAAAATGGGAATAAAGAGACCTTTAGAAAAGGGGGGCTTGTCAAGGTGCACACAAATGACCACAAAACGTGTGCTCCAAAGTTAGCAAAGGGAAACACACAAAAATATGTGGATAGGTTCTCCCCTTTTTTACGGTACGCCCCACCCCTTTCCATGCCACCAACCAAATGCATACTCCGACAGGGAGAGAGAGGGTATGTGGCTGGAGCTTCAATCCCAGAGGATGTTGCCATAGCCTCGTGCTGCAAGCTCCATGCCTGCCCATTTAAAAGATATGCATGCAAAAGCACTATTTTCTAGCCAAACTGCACAAGGCCTACTCTCTCACCAGAGCCCTCTCCATGGGGCATGTTATGAACTCCATATGGCTTTCTTCAAGGAGGCATTTGGACAAAGTATTTTGACCATGGGTAGGCAAACTAAAGCCCGGGGGCCGGATCCGGCCCAATCGCCTTCTAAATCTGGCCCGCAGACAGTCCAGGAATCAGCATGTTTTTACATGAGTAGAATGTGTGCTTTTATTTAAAATGCATTTCTGGGTTACTTGTGGGGCATAAGAATTCGTTCTCCCCCCCCCCAAAAAAAATAGTCCGGCCCCCCCACAAGGTCTAAGAGACAGTGGACCCGCCCCCTGCTGAAAAGGTTTGCTGACCCCTGATTTTGACTGTCCAGGCTGAGCAAGCCCTGGTTCCATGCTTAGTACTCATCTGAGGGACCCTTCTGCAAGATCCAAAATTGTTTTTGCCAGTGCTTCCACGCGGCTTTATGCAAGTGAGTCGTGGGCAACTTATAACCGTCGGGAGTGATGCTTCAACACTTTCCACATGCATCATGTCAGGAGGATTTTGGGTATCACATGGCAGGACAGAATTCGAAACAAAGATGTGCTCCTCCCAAAGCTCACGTTCCCAATATGTTTGCACTCCTGTCATAGCGATGTCTACAATGCCTTGGTCATGTCCACAGAGTGGAAGATGGCAGGATCCCCAAGGGCGTGCTGTACGGGGAGCGCATTACAAAGATGTCTGCCAATGTGACATGAAGGCTGGCAAAAACAACCCCACCATGTGGGAATCCCTTGCAGGTGATCACAGTGCCTGGAGGCAGGCAGGCAGGCAGGCCATGCATCCATAGTAGCGACCAGAGGAGGAATGACTACATGGAGGAGTGCAGAGAGAAGAAACGCCCTGGTCCATCTGCAGCAGCACAACCAGATACCTCCTTCTGCCCCAGATGCAACAAAACATGTCTCTCCTGCATCGGTCTCTACAGCCACAGCAGGCGCTGTAACTCACCAACCGTTTGACCTCACTTTCAAAGGCACACTCCTCCATTGTCTCCCGAGACAGAGGGATGCCAAGCCACCAACCATAGACTGACACTGAAGTCCCAGTTGCAAAGTTGACTTGGCTGAGCTATCGCCCTGAATCAAAGTGCTGGCCTGAGCCTCCAGCAGCCTCAGATGATGTGGGTTCAGGGGGCTTAGCTTTTATCTGTACAGTTGACAGGATGTGGGCAGGAAGAGGAAGTTCACTGCTTCACATGGGACTCCCTCACTCTCTCGTCCACCTACACCCACGTATCATCAGAAGCTGCTTTATCTTGAGTCAGACCATTGGTCCCTCTACTTCAGTACTGCCTGCACAGGCTGGCAGCTGCTCTCCGGGATTTCAGACAGGGGTCTCAGCCAACCCTGTCTGGGGATGCTGGGGATTGAACCCGGGACCCCGTGTTTGCAAGACAGATGCTTTATCACTGAGCTTACAGTCTTTCCCCATATGCAGCGGAAAGGCCCTGTGTCGGATTTTGGAAATTACTAGAAGTAAAATGAAATCTCTAATCTCTAAAACCTCTCAAAATTCCATTGCACCTGTATAAGCTTGACTTTAGGACATAACTGGTAGATACACCAAGCATTTCATAACAAAACTTGCCCAAAGTAACCCTTTATCAGTTTCCCAAGTCCTATATGCTTGAGCAGAAAGTACTTCCATTGCCCCCCCACCTTATTTCTCCCTCTCTGCTGAGTAAATGAGCAGTTGATCCAGCAAAGCCACAAGATTCTTGGAGGCTGGGCTGGTGAACTCCAGGCGCTGGCAAAGGCGGGCAAAATCTCCTGCCAGAGTGAACTCCTCAAGATGGGCAGAGGCCGCACCAGTCTCAACAGCTGAATGCTGGCAGGCGAGGGGGCCCTGCTGGGGCAATGGGTGAAGGAGGCCTTCTTGTCTCAGCCTCTGAATGTGGTCCAAGCTGCATGTTCCAATGCGAATGATGCCTATCAATTTCAGGGAAAAGAGCAGAAGTTAAACTTTCGGCTTTGAACAGTCTCTGCAGGCCACGTGCAGGTCGGTTCCTATGAACAGACAGCCTTTGGGACTGCAGCACACACATCTTCAGAAGTGCCCTCCCAAAGACAGCATACAATTATTTAGAAAGATCTCCACTGTCCACGTTTTTCCTTTCCATACTTTGTAACAGGCCATTTCATTCAGTGTCGTTATGTTTTCCTCAACCACTGGTCAATGGTTGGAGCCAAAGTGTTTCCCCCAAATTTTTGCTACTGCTTCCAAGGCGAGAGCCTGCAGTTCCAGTTCTCTTCCAGTAGACAGTACTTGCTTTGCACGTAGAAATCCCAAATGCAACCCCACCTGGCATCTCTGGCTTCAAAGCGTGTGCACAGGCAGGCACTAACGGGAGACTTCAATCTCCTGCACCTGGAATGTGCCTTGCTAAGGCCTAGCTAAGGGAACCTGTTTTGAAAACCAGAGAAACACTATGCCTCTGAGCATAGGCAGAGCACCACTCATATTCAGGTCAGATGAAAGCACAGTATTTCTGAAGAACCTTGGTCCCAAGTTCCAGTTCCTTTATGAGTTCACAACTGCCCCTTTGGACTGAAACAGGGGGAGGAGGGCTGACTAGGATGCTGCTCCTCCAAAGAAGCCACCCAGCCCCGGGGGATCTTTCGGAAGGGCTCCACCCACCGCGGGATTCGCAGCCATTTCCTGAGCAGCCAAAAGGCTTTCCCAGCCATTTGCCAGGTGCTGAGCAACAAAAGCTGGGAGCTGGCGGCGTCTCCCACCATATGGGCTGTAAATCAGCCCAGTCTGCACCGAGGCCCCAGAGAAGAGAGTCCCTGCCGAGCGGGAGTTGGCAGGAGAAAGGGAACCACGTCACCCAGAGAGGCCGTGGAAAAACACCACGCGCCGATGAGATAAATGGCAAGAGGGACCCCGGGAGGGAGCTGGCTGGCTCTTGGCCAAGAAGAGGAAGAGGACACTGCTCTTGCAACAGTGGAGGGGGTTAAATCCTCCCCTCAAGCCTTGCAGCAGCATTGCAGCTTAGCAAGCCTTGCATGGGGAAATAGGTCAGCCTAAGGACTTCCCAGTCGGCACCTGGCGGGAATCGAGAGGAGCCCGAGGACAAGGGGAGGG
This sequence comes from Lacerta agilis, assembly GCF_009819535.1. Lineage (NCBI taxonomy): Eukaryota > Metazoa > Chordata > Lepidosauria > Squamata > Lacertidae > Lacerta > Lacerta agilis. The sequence continues at coordinate 72,689,234 of NC_046320.1, forward strand.
GGGGGGGCTTCCACCACCAGACCACCAAAAGAAGACAGAGCGTAGCAAACTCAGCTGCCTGGTAACAGGACAGCAGCTGGTGAGAAATGGGAGAGTTTGCAGGGGGGGGGGAGGTGTCATTCAGAGTTAAGGAGCTGTGTCAGACACAGCTTCTGTGCAGCTGAGGGCAAGTTGGGCAGGGTGGAGTTGGCAGAAGGCCACCTGCAGCCAGCAAGAGCAGACCAAAGAGACAGCTTAGCTGTTTACACAGGTGCAGGTGGGATCAGTTGAACCGCCCTGGCCCACCAGGGCAGAGAGGCTTCCTCAGCTTCCAGCTGAGAAGGAAGGAAAAACTGGGGAGGAGGGAAGAAGGTATGGAGCCCCTTCTACCCTTCATGAGAAGACCAGCTGATTGAGAAAAAGGCTTGCATGCTGCTTTGCCGAAGGAGAGTCTCAAAGTGGTTTCCAATTCCCAACAAGCACCAATGGCAATCGCAAAATGCAACTGTCAATGTGGTTGTGAGGGTGACCTGTTGCTCTTCCTCCTTCCCTGTGCCCATTGTGCTTCGCCCTCTTGAGGAATGGAGGATGCAGAGTGTCAGGTAACTACGACCAATGCCAGCCTCGCCCAATGCCTGGGTGGGAGCCCACCAAGGCAGCCCCCAGCTGGATGGCTTCCCAGAGCGACTTGAGGAGGTTCCTCTTCCTCCAGGTCTGAGGCTCAGATCCAGGAACCACAGAGACCAGGGCTTTGCCTCCAAGGACTTTCAGAAATGTCTGAGTGGCTCCAGGGAGGGCTAAGCAGGGTGTTGGGGTGCTCCGCTATGGAGTGGGCCTGTGAAAGCTGCCCCAGGGTTGGCAGCCATGGATGTCATGTGCAGAGTTTTAACTTTTAGCGTGGAAACAGCCACCCACAAAGGGCCCAGAGCTCACCCAACAAAACTACCATTTCCCATAGCTGGACCCAGAAGATCCCAACCAGGCATCCTACCCTGGCCTTGTGTCTTGCTCTTTACATGCTCGTTGCCATGGGTGAAAGTGAAACATTTATTTGCTACCAACCTAAGATGCAATCAAAGCCCATAATAAAAAGCCTCTCATGGATCCCAGGCCTGATGCCAGATCCTTGGATTCCACAGTTTTGCACGAAGGCAGAATTCAGTACTTGGCAGTGTCTTCAGCACTCAGAAAAAAAAGGTTTCCCCTGCTCCCCACCCCACCCCAAGAGCAGGAATTTAGTCTTATGGCTGCAGAAAAGAATGCTGAATGTGTGCCCAGACAACCTCAGAATGAAGGCCAAGCTGGACTACCTACAGTCAAAAAGTGGGGATTCAGTATGCCCTACCCCAAAAGCTTCTTCTAATGGAATCACAGTGAGTTAAATGTTCATGAAGTGACTCCTCTAGACAGGTGCAGGCTTCCTTGCAAAATCTCAGCACAGACCCCATACACAAATTCACTGACTTCAGCACACTCATTCACAGGGGCAGGGCATTTCCCACATGCTCAGGAGCACAGCCATCTCACAGAAGGGTCTTCAACAGGGTGGGGGGCTCTCAGCAGGCAACCAAGCGGCTTAAAAAACACAGCATCTTCATAAGGTGCCTCGGAAGCTCGAGAGGCAGAGGACTCCTCGGTGACTGAAATGCTGCCAGCCTCAGCACATGCAACCTTCTAATTAAAGAGAGAAGCAAGGCATGCATTTTATGGCTGCTCAGTGAACAGCATGATGTGCAAGGCACAACCACCGCTTGAGAGATCTGGAAGACACGAGGCTGCTGGACAGAGAGCCAGGAGGCACAGACACAGAGGCAGGCAGGGAAGCGGGCCATGGGGGAAGGACAGTCAGTTAAACCCTTGCCCCTCCCAGACACACAAAGGTGGGCAGGTTTACTTAAAGGACACAGGGCTTCTGCACCAAGATTTCTAAAACCAGGCAGCTTCTCCTCCTGCGTTGCCTCCCTGAACAGTATTCTGCAAATACACCCAAAATTCCTAGTCCATACAGAACTATGCTACTCATTTGTGGTGCACCGGCACCTAGACTTTCCATGGTTAACGTATTTTAGATGTTACTTACTGATCCAATGTTATTGTAGTTTTACTACTGGGGTAGTTTGTTCACCTTTGGTCCCCGCACTGCACTCAGATCTCACCCATGGCTCCTAAAGCTGTCAGCATGTGACAGTGGTCACAACCCAGGGGCAGCTTTGATTCGCTGGCTAAAGCAGGTGAGGTTAGCCGATAGGTCCCAAACCCTCAGTGAATTAGGGACTTCCCCTGCATGCAAAGACAGGCTCCAGTGGATTGAGCAGACAAGACCAACAGTGGGTCCAAGAAGGTGGGTTTTGGACTTGCTGTGGAGGGAAGTGAGGGTCAGATGGGGCTCATCAACTTGGGAAGGGAGCCTAGCTAGAAGGAAGACTCTGACCCGAAACCTCCATTTCCTTGTGGGGTATCTTCAGAGAAGAAAAGTCTCAGGAGTAAACTCTACACAAATCTGGAGCGGAGTCCCTAAGGTGGTTGGATGGTGCCTTGTATGGCTCCTTCTGGCAACTCCTGCAGCCAAGCTGGTGCCACAAGTATTGCTCTGCTTTCCTTTGGACCACATCAGTAAGGCTAAGGTGGGGGGGGGGGGAGTCTTGTTGTCTGGACAACCCAGGACCTGCAGACACACTTCCCCAGACATGTGCCCAAGGGAGGTCCCTTTGGTGCTGCTTATGCAGTGGTTTGACTTCACCCTGAAAGGTACCCTTCCCTGTCTCTCGATGGACGCCAACAACTACTACTGTTTGCTCCTTTGGTATCATTTTGATGTGAAAGCAGTAAAAAAGTTCTTTTAATAAAATCAGCAAAAGAGAAAGCACTTTTCTGCTTAGTTACCTGGAGCGAATTCTGAACTCACCCCAGGCAACCAAGTTGGACAAGCTTCCTTTTTCAGCTGTACCTCCCCTCCCCTCCCCTCTACCCCACAAAAATAGATGTTTTCGTCACTCTGAAGGCAAACGTACAGGAGCCAACCCACCCCTTGTGACATTTCCGACATGCCAGAATTCTGGCGTCAACTGACTGGGTTGTGGCAAGTGCAAACCTGAGCAGCTGGAATAGGCCTGGGATCCTGCTGCTGCTGCAGTCTCTGTGGAGGAATAAGAGCTGCCCTTTGGCAGGGCCAAGTTGAGGTGCCTTTTGTAAATGATCAGCCAGTCAACAAACTGAACGATTCTCAAAGCTATTTATAGGAGCTCAAACGGGAACCCAATCGCAGGTGGCCTCTTCGCTCACCTCACCCTTGACATTCCCACCTAGAACAAATCTTGACCAAAACTCTGCCTTTGGGAAACACCAAGCCAGTGGGGAAAACAGAGGCAGACCCGACTTTCCACCAGGACCTTTTACTCAGCCTTGCAAAAAAGCCCACTCAAGTTGCTAGTCCACAAGAAACACCGACTAGCCTGTGTGTGCCTATAGTAGCAGTTGTCACTGGAAATACTTACAAGTAGGGCTTCATTGAAATTTTTATGGCTAAAAGATTAGGGAAGCAAAAGGGGGGGCAGACAGTTTTCAATAAATAACTGGCAGAACTTTAACCGCAAGAGCAAACCACCCGACATCCTTCAACCATGGTGACAAGCTTTCCCACATCTAGGCCCACCGTGCTACTCAAACACTATGTATATGTCTGAAAGACAGGGTTAGTGAGCCCCCCAGACTCCTCCTCGGCCTTCTGACCCAAGATGGTGCCTGTTTAAGGTAGACCATCAGAGCATCCTGAAAAAGCTGCTCACCCATCAGCCAAGTGCAGGTTCACAGCCTCACCAGATGGCCAAATCAGCCAGGTTTGCAAAATCTTTAGGTTGCCACACAATTAGATCGCATTTCAGTCTCAAAATCAGATGTTAATCCCTGTCCCTTAATCAGCTTTGAGAAGTAACCAACAGCAGAAAAACAAAGGGGGAGACTCACACACTAAGAGGGCAGTCACACACTTGTACTTAGTGAGTATGCGGCTGGGGCTAGATTTGAACCCCAAGCTCTCACACAACCATGTACAAAACAAACCCTGACCAAACTCACACTGTCTTTAATATGTGTTCAAAACCTGCTGTATCACTGAGTCAGTTACGGTAGCTACATTTCTTATAAGCTTTTGTCAAAGATAAACTCAATGCACCTTATAGCTGATTAAAACATATAAAAGTTGAGCAAGACTACTTTAGAAAGCAATGTAAATCATTTCGTAGTAACCCTAACCCACCCACCCAATCTCTGGAAGTTCTTTACAACAGTCTTATCCATGAAAAACCACAAACCCTCAAACCGAATAGAAGTTTGCTTCTTGTTGTAAAATGTCAGCAAAGTTTCTGCAAAACCTATCAATAGATTTGGAGTATTTTCCCTGCTGCTGCAGTCAATAGTAGTAATATATTATTGCTGATGTTATATTGACAGTCAGGAGTTCCTTTCCCTTGATAAATATTGAGGGAGGAAAATGTGACTTCACAAAAGATTGCTCTCCATGTTCATATGTAGTGGGGGGGGGGGTTTTGGGGTAAGGAGGCATTTTTTAAATGTTTGCTATGTTTATTATATTTTTTTTATGTTTCCAACAAGAATGCTGTTAAACACATTGTGAATGTTTTAAATGCTCTTCTTAACAGAATTGGCACCACCCCCCAACACAGCTATGGTCTCCAGTTGACTAAAAGATCAACCCAGTGAGAGACTCACTTGTGAGAAGGCACGGATTGAGCATTAGAGTTTATTCAGACTTTCCCTACAGAAATAATTAGGGTTAGGGGAGGGGTACAGAAAGCACTACTTGAACCAAGCTGCCAAGGTATTGTGGTTCTGACAGAAGTGCCAACTCAGCGGTGTTTTTCAAATCACTTGGATTTAGCAGCGCTGCCCCCTTTCAACTGTGTGATGTAGCAGCAAAAAAGTGAATGCTATTCTAGGCTGCATCAACCAAAATCTAGTGTCTCAAACAAGGGAAGTCATAATCCTGCTCTATTCTGTCCTGGTCAGACCACACCTGAAGTCCTGTGTCCAGTTCTGGGCGCCACAATTTAAGGCTATTGAAAGGCTGGAATATGTACAGAGGAAGGCAACCAGGATGATCAAGGGTCTGGAGACAAAGTCATATGAGGAACAGTTGATGGAATTGGGCATGTTTAGCCTAGTAAAGGAGAGACAGAGGAGATAGGATAGCTATCTTCAAATAGGAGATAGGATAGCTATCTTCAGTGGTTTTCAGCCAGTGCGCTGTGGCACCCTGGGGTGCCTTGAATGCTGGTCAGGGGTGCCGCGGGCAACACTGGCCTCTGTCCCTCTTTCCTTCCCTCCCTCCTCTGATGCCCCGTTGCATCTCTGCCTCTCAAAGGTGTGCACAGACTTTATTGCAGCAGCCCTGGCTATAACCTCTGCAGGTGAATAGTGCCTGTGTGAGGCACCTCTCTTTGGGGCAGGATGGGGGGCAGCTCAGAGACCAGGGACAGCAGCAGCAGCAGCAGCAGCAGCTGCCCAGAGGATTCCCGAGGAGAGGGGAGAGGAGAGGAGGGCATACTCTGCAAGGGAAGGTGTTCAAAAAAGGGTGAGAGGCTGCCAGCTCTGTGTGCAAGAGGTGACCTAACTGGGCTCCTGAGCCCCACAGCAGAGCCACAGAACTCAAGGGAGCTGTGGACTCAGAAAGGTTGGAAACCTCTGAACTAAATAGCTGCCACATGGAAGATGGAGCAAGCCTCTTTTCTCCTGCTCTGGAAAATGCTGACCTGCCTTAATGGCTTGCAGCCTTATTGGCTGGCGGAAAGAACGACCACAGTCCACTCACAGAAGAAGGGGCATGACTTGGGGCTTCCCTTGTGCTTGGTCTGGAAACTGCAGTTAGTGCAGAATGCTGCAACACAATTGCTTTCAGGGATGAGGGTCTGTCAGCATACTATGCCCACACTTGAAGATCTGTGTCTGCCACCAGTCTGCCATTGGGTTGAGTTCAAGGTGTTCCCAGTACCCATAAAACACAGAACTGCTTGGGAACAGTTGACTTAAGGGATCACCTTAGCCCATTCATGCTGACTCAACTGATCCGCAGAACAAGTGCCAGGCAACATCCATTCTGTGTTTGTCAGGAGTTTTATGCCTTTAGTGGGGCAGCACCTGTACGCGGGTGGCACTGTGGGTTAAACCATAGAGCCTAGGGCTTGCAGATCAGAAGGTCGGCGGTTCGAATCCCCACGACAGGGTGAGCTTCCGTTGCTCAGCCCCTGCTCCTGCCAACCTAGCAGTTTGAAAGCATGTCAAGTGCAAGTAGATAAATAGGTACTGCTCCAGCGGGAAGGTAAATGGCGTTTCCGTGCGTTGCTCTGGTTCGCCAGAAGCTGCTTAGTATGCTGGCCACATGACCCAGAAGCTGTACGCTGGCTCCCTCGGCCAGTAAAGCGAGATGAGCGCTGCAACCCCAGAGTCCTCCGCGACTGGACCTAATTGTCACGGGTCTCTTTACCTTTACCTGTACTTTGGAACCCCCTGCCTATTGGCCATTGTTCTATTATTTTATATGCCTGCTAAAAACTTTTGGTTTGGCAGGCCTATGCAGACACACATGACTGGCTACAAGTTTTACTTTGTTTCACTCTTGTTAACAATTTTAAAATCTTTTTTTTTTTTATTTCTGGTGTGTTTGCCACTCTAGGCTCTTTTGGGATGAAGCGCAGGATGTAAATCTGATTTATAAAATGTATAAACCAATAAACAACGCAACAGAGGCTTCAACAGGCCCGGTCAGGCCCCCCCTTTCCCCTGGAATGCAACACTCTTGCAAGACACACAGAGCAATATTAGCCTCTAGGATGCTAACACCCAAGCCACTTGCACTGGATCCTAGCCTGCTCACATGCAGTACTGAGGATGCCTCTTGGCTTCTGCTCCACACAGTATGTGACGCTGGAAACGTCCTGCTGAATTCTGCCACTACCAACGTCATGTAACTTCCCCAAGATAAAGAAGTCTACCATCACTACTGTGCCTGACAAACAGGTTGCCACGACTCCCAACTGAGAGTCTGGGAACCAATGAAAGGCAACTAAATCACCAAAGGACTACGCATATCTCATTGGAAAGGACACTCCTCTCGCCTCCAAGCAAAATGCTTCCTTAATAATAGGATACACACTCAGGACTTATTCCCGAGACAGATGAGTGCCTAAAGATGAGCATTGTTGATAGACAATCAATTTTTGTCACAAAGAAACAGAGCACCACCTGGGGTCGCAGCCATCTACTCCAGAGAAGCAGCAGGAAGACACACGCAGGTCAAATGAAAGGAAGGGTAATTTTCGCTTTTTAAAATTCTATTTACCGGTAAGCAGTCTTGCAGGGGGACTCTGACCTGGCCCTGCTTACCTCACTTTGTTATTGGTGACCTAGAAGACAACACACACAAATGCACACACACTTAAAACTTGCCTGCCACAGGCAAGTGGCTATTTGCAAGCCTGTATTTAAATATTTCTTGGGAATCTTCCTGTTCCTAGTTCATCAGTGGGGCAGACCACAATCAGAGTAGGTCATGGTGGGTTGCAGTTATGACACTGGCAAAGCAGGACAAAAAATAGCAATCCCTATTTATGCCCTTGAAGTGTAGGGCACAGCCCACTAAATCCTGCAATTTGCAAGTCATAATTAATCAACAATATGCCCATTAAGAGGATATGTGGGATATGTGCAGAGAATCATTTATATGTCGCAAGGACATTTATGAGGTTCCTCTAAACCAGGGGTCAGCAAACGTATCACACCTCGGACCAGTGTCTCCAGCGCTGATCGCGTGGCAGGCCAGAGGGGAGGGGAGCGTGCGCCCATACACGGGCGCACACGCTATTTCCGGCGCACTTCCGGGTCAGAGGAGCACCGGAAATAGCTTGTACACATGTGCACAGGCCTCCTTCTCTGACGCAGATGTGCACCAGAAATAATGCTTGTGCATGTGCACAAGCTATTTCCGGTGTTCCTCCGACCTGGGAGTGGGCAGCCGCACAGCGCAGTGCCGGTAAGAGCGGGTGGCGGCAGCAGGCGGTGGGGGTCGCCGCAGGCCGGATAAACAAATCCCTCAGGCCTTATCCGGCCTGTGGGCCTTAGTTTGGGGACCCCTGCTCTAAACACACCACGGCATGCAGACTTTCTTGGGAGGCCAGCCTTTCCTGTTGCAGGGGTGGAGGGCAGGCAGTGCCCCAACCAGCCCGTTAGTTTCCCCAGAGGAGCAAATGACAGATATACTCTTCCTACATGAAAGAAAAGTCAAGGGACCCCATTTGGGTGCAGTGATACCAGTTTCCAAGAGCAACCAAGTCTTCCACCCTCTACATCCACTTGGATTCAGTTTCTGGGTCAGACTAGATGTAAAGTCAGGATCTGGATTGAACTATCCTAGTACTACTCAGGCTGCGTGCACTTCAAAATTCTTACTCCTCTCACCTACAACCCTCTTGGCAGGTCGGTATGACTCAAAGAGCAGAACTTGCTCTTCTGTATGCTTCATTGAGGAACAGGGGTCACCCATTGCCTAAGTCCTTGCAACGCTACAGTGGACTGTATACTCCTGAGGGCAGGGACTCGTCTAATGTGTCTATTGACTGAGTAAACAACCATGAACATTGATAGCGACATATAAAGAAACATAACAATTACGCAAGATGTCTCAAAATGATATGTAGAAAAATAGGAACAATAAGGGCTAAACCCATCTACAAAAGGAGTAATAAAAAAAGACTCATTCAAAAGAATATATAAAAGGAAGAAATCTCACCCACACTACTTAAAAGGATAAGTACAGAAAAAGAAGCCACAGACATTAACGACCCTCCCAAGGGACTGGGTAAAGAATGACAGGCATGCCTAATGAAGCGCAACACATCTGCTTCTCTGCTTTGCAATGTTTGAGGCCTTTCACAATCCAAAGGATTCTCTCAAGAACCAGGACAGTGTGGAGGGGAGAGAGGTTATGGCAAGAAGCCATGAAGGCTCTGCTCTACCTCCACTGTTGAAGGCTCTGCAGGCCCCTGAAGACCAGTCGCTGGAAACCACAGGAGAGACATCTGGATGGCCACTATGAAAACAGGATGCTAGACTGTGGGGGCCCTGGGCCTGATCCAGCAGCCCGGCTCTCCTGATTCTCTTAAGAACATAAGGAGAGCCTGCTGGTTCAGGCTTAGGGCTCATCTAGTTCAGCATCCTGTCCTCACAGCGGCCAACCAAGATAGGAAACCCACAAGCAGGATTTGAGCACCAGAGCAACTCTCCCTTCCTGCAGTTTCCAGCAACTGGGATTCAGAAGCATTGCAAACCCCCAAGCGTGGAGGCACAGCAGAGCCAACCTGGCTAGGAGCCACCAATAGCCCTCTCCTCCATGATTTTGTCTAACTTAATTTTTAAGGCCATTCAAGCTGGGAGCAAGTTCCATAGTTTAGCTTAGAGACAGAAGACACAGGGAGCTCTCTCATGGAGATTCACAGGCAGACCACATTCTAGGACTGGCTGTGCTGCTGTGCAGCCAGCAGAAAAATAATAAAGATCAACAGCAACTACACAGCATTCTTGACTGAAGGTTTGATCCAGCCCTCACAGAGGCAATACTGCCAATACAAGGAGAAGGTCAATGGGGCAGGCAGATGTTCACAGGATCAAAGTTCTGGGTCTGACCTGGTGACTGCAGCATATTTAATAGAGGCAAGGAGACCCTGACACTCTATATGCTATTGGACTCAGGGATGATGGGAGTTGTAGTCCAACACCATCTTGATGGTCGCAGGGTCCTCCCCCAGGTTTAATGAATCACCCTGGTCCTTGTGAAGCCAAGCACACCTCTGCATTCAGAGCACCACACAGAATGGGGAACAAGTTCCAGAGGGGAAGCAGCGTCACTCTCTTGTGGCAAGAAAACACCAAGCCCTGTCACTGCTTAAAGATTAACAAATCTGTTGTGGCAGGAGCTTACATGGGTGCCCCCCTGACAGACACACGAAGAGGTCACCTCAGGAGGAAAAGTAGCAGATAGCAAGCCAAACAGAAAGATGCCTAGGAAGTGGCCAAGGAAGGCCCGAGAAAGCAGTCCATGAAGCCTCTTCCTATTGAGGTTATAAACAAATAGCAGATTCGGCCAGAGGGAAAGGGAACCGGGCTTTTAGAAGAGGAGCAGCTTATTGGCAGAGCATCTGTGTGGCATGCAGAAGGGCCGAAATTCAATCCCCTGTGTCTCAGGAGAGACCCCGGCCTAAAAGCCTGGAGAGCTGCTGCCAGTCAGTGTTGTCAACACTAAGCTATGAGGCTTGCTATATGACAGCTAAACGCAGGAAGTCACCAGCCACTGATAACAGGCTCAATATTTACATGTACTAACACGCTCACTGGAAGGACAGATCCTGAAGCTGAGGCTCCAGTACTTTGGACACCTCATGAGAAGAGAAGACTCCCTGGAAAAGACCCTGATGTTGGGAAAGATGGAGGGCACAAGGAGAAGGGGACGACAGAGGACGAGATGGTTGGACAGCGTTCTCAAAGCGACTGGCATGAGTTTCGCCAAACTGTGAGAGGCAGTGAAGGATAGGTGTGCTCTGGTCCATGAGGTCATGAAGAGTCAGACACGACTGAACAACAGCAACCTGGGAAAGCAGGAGAAAGTGAAGCAGTGCTTGTACCAAGCCAGACCATTTCAGCTACTACTTCCCAATCTGACTGCCTTGGAAATGTGTCACGATTCCCAGAACCAGGGCTTTGAGAAGCACCACACAATGCTGCGAGAGAATAGGCTCTGCATGACCCCCCCCCCATGCCCAGGAGCAACAGGGCCAGGTGGCTGGAATGCACCGGCTGCCTCCACCACTTTCCTCGGCCTGGGAGAGAGAATTTGCAGGGTTCAGCCAAGGAAGATGCAGCTGCTCGCCGGGATGTTCCCGTAACAATATCCAGCCGTGTTGATACATGTTTTCCTGTGAAACCTGAAGAAGAGGCAGGGAGTGAGTCCTGGGGACATGCAAAGCAAAGGAACAGGCTCAGTGGGGGGGGGGGGCTACGCACCAAGCAGAGGTGCCCAAGACCTGCCCCCAATGGAGAAGGTAAGGGAGCTCAACTGACAGGCCAGCCAATCCTGCACTCCCAACAGTCTCCCACCTGCCTCTATACTCTGGAGAAGTAGAACAGGGCGAAATATTCATCCACTTCAGTGAACATGGATGCCTACAAGGACCACCGAGCTTACTTCTATTTGGTGGCTACATTTTATTTCAATAAAAAGAGAACATGCACAGCATAATTAAACCTCACAGTGGCTACAACTGAGGCACCAGTGGTGACTAAATCAAGAAGTCCAGTGGAGAAACAGCTGGAGAGAGCTTGAAAGTCTCCACAGTGGAGAAACAGCAGGGGGAGGAGATGGAAGATTCCCCCTGGGTTTTTTTGTTTTGTTTATTTAGTGGGGCAGGATGCACATCATCAGGTCATCAGCATGGTCATTGGACGGACGCCAATTGCAAAGGCAACACTGGGCATGTTTTTAGCTTTGTTCACCAAAAGCAAGTAAAATTAGCGTGCTGAAGCAAATCACTCTCTGAGGCAGCCTTCTCCAACCAGGTGCCCTCCAAACATAGACTATGACTCCATTAAGCCCCAGCCAGCAATTTTGCTCACACCCCCAGAAGAGGAAGCTCAAGGATGCAGAAAATCTGCTAGAGGCTTCACAGAAAAGGTGGGGTCTGGGGCAGCTTGAAAAACCAAACAAACTATAATTTGACACCAGGTAACTCCATGTGGTTGTGTGGTCATGAAACCTGGCCTAAGCAAAAGTGATATTGCAGTTCTTTTGAAGTGATCGCTCTTCTGACAGTCTCAGGGGTGTGTGGGTGAGAGAGCTTGACTGATGTGGGGATGAATTCCTTCTTTGCCATTTGATCTTGGCACACAGAAGCAACAGGCAATGGCATCCTTTTCTCATTTATTACAGTGCTAACCGACCCTTCCTGCCCCATTTTGCTACTCATCTTAAGAGACCGAGGGGGAAGGTAGGAAAGGCAGTCTTCAAGTGTGTAACCAAAGTTCTCCTGCAGTATTGGACCAACCCAATTTTACACTTAAAGGATCAAATGAAGAGACCCGCTAAATATGGCCTTCTTCCTCCCAAAAAAGGGCTAGAATGAAAGAGGGCTCATTACCATGAGTAGAGCTCTATTCCACCCCTCAAAAAGCTCTAATGCTCTGCTTGGCCAAAGTCCAAATTGGCAAATGTTTGGACAGTGCCAGATCACCACAGCCCAGCAAGGAAGTTCAGGGAAGGATGTGAAACACCAACAGTTCCAACATCTCATGGAATGGGGAAGTGCTCATTGGGATTAGATGCCCACTGGTCCAATACCCCAGGGATTGAGGGGAGGCTCCAGCTAGTTCCACGTCCGTGATTGGCAAGATGTGTGGCCATGCACAGAACCAGCGGCTTTCCTGCATTCCCCTCTTAGAAGCTGTGGCACATCACTGGGAGCACCAGCTGCTTGGACTACAGCTGTGGGGCATGACTGCATTCAAAACTGTGAATCAGCACAGCCTCCTCTGGCCTTGAGCCACTCCTTGTCAGCTATGTAAAACAATAGGGCTAAAGTGAGGGGGGGCGTGGAGGTGGAAAGAGATAGGCATCTGAAAAGACTGGGCAATGCTGACCAAAGATGTAGGTCAAGACTTCTCCAACACTGCCACTCCAAGACTCCTAAAATTCGGAAAAGCATCCAACTAGAACAAAAACTAAGGGCAGATGGCAGAGGCAGCAATGCCAACCCTGATTCCCCCCCAACGGCCAAGGGCAAGCAGATGGAAGGAGGGTGGAAGGCCTTCTGCCACACTGGCCTGTCCCTTTGCAGCATCTCCTTTTGCCAATCTGCTTACGTTCTTCAACCATAAATCCCATCTTCGAACCAGAGCAGCACACGGAAACGCCGTTTACCTTCCCGCCAGAGCAGTACCTATTTATCTACTTGCACTTTGACGTGCTTTCAAACTGCTAGGTGCTAGGTGGGCAGGAGCTGGGACTGAGCAACGGGAGCTCACCCCATCACAGGGATTCGAACCACCAACCTTCTGATCAGCAAGCCCTAGGCCCTGTGGTTTAACCCACAGCACCACCCGCCCCTCACTTCTGTTCTTAATTAACTGCAATTTCACGTTGCAGCCAAACCTGAAAGCTGTAATTAAACTTAGCTATTGTTTGAAACAAGTGAACTTCACAACCCATGGTTTGAAGTTTGTTTCAAGCAAGCCATGGCTAATATTGACCAGAGTGCAGGATTTGGAACCAACGCTTAACTGTGATTAATGAAAAAATGGAGCTCTGATTTTCTCCTTGTGTCTGCACCAGAGGAGGAAAAGGAAAGGAGCACACAAATCCCAAGGCTTGCTCAACCCCTTCCTGTCACCATAATCCATGGTTTATTGCAATGTCTGAAGCAGCTCAATGGCCTCTACTATGCTGCTCTGGCTCAAACAGCCTCCTCTTCTCTTACTCATCATATATCTACATATACATCTATATAGCTATATGTTTACACAATCTCCTCCCCACACTTCACCATAAGGTCCCAGGGCAAATTATAACAATATACTGACAATTAAGGCTATGATCTGAAACATGCTCTCTGGAAGGCAAGCTGCAATGAAAGTTAACTGAATATACTTACAGGATACCGTAGCAAGGAGCGGCCCCAAACAAAAGGTTATTTGACAGGTCTGATACAGCAGATGACCAAAAGATTGTCAGTCACATTATACTGGCATGAAAGTTGCTTCAGTACAAAGTCCTTTTGCATCTCAGCAGCTGCTCAGTTTGCTGCAGTAACCTTTTCTGTAAAAATAGCATCCCCTAAATAAACAAGTTTTGATGGACTAATAAAAAGCAAATCTAAAAAACACGAAATTCTCCTGTGGTATTTCATGATAAAGGCAGCAAAAGAATAATTAGGGAGCAAGACTATCTCCTGCTACTGCATCAAAGGCACGACTAGAAAGGTCTCATACACCTGTCCCATTTGAAACAGACAAGAGCTGGGTAAGTTAAATGCTCCACTCAGACTTCATCAAGGCTAGAAACTCCATCATTAGGGCCTGATCTAAGAAAAATATGATGTTTTATCCTGGTTACAAAAGCCCTTGTCAAATCTGCAAAATCCAAATGGGTGACTGAAGGATATTAACACAAGTTAGTCAGATGAGCACTGCTTATTCCAATAATCTCTGCTCTGGAACTTCTGAAGCGCAGAATTTGCAACGCTTTCCCCACCTATTATTTCTGGACAGGCCCAGAAGCCGCCAGTGTTTCCACACTGTTGTGGCTTGCCCTTGCAAACCTGTCCGACACACATGCTTTGCTCAAGGGCCCCTTCAATGCGTGCTGAACAAAGTACAAGTTTTTCTGGCTCGGCAAGTGTCGGGCTGCGCAAGGACTTCCAGCACTGGTTCCTAATTGGATATGGGTATCCCCTCCCAGAAGTGGCAGCATCCAAGCTGGTGCCAGGCACCAAAACAGGCTAAGCCTCTCCCAGCTCATGCCACAGCACCTTACCCCACCCTTCGGACTGGGGCTTGCTGGCAAACACCAACATGTGAAACGCATGCCAGTCACAAGAGCTCAAGGAACAGCGCTGACTCCAGACATGCAGCTCTTCCATAGTCCTCATTCACAAAGGATCTGTGCTGGCTTCCAGAGGGGCATGATATCAGAGGAAAAGAGAACCTGAACTCCATCAAATCCACCCATCTCATGGAGAAGCAAAAACTGGACCCAACAGCAGTAAGAAGTGGAATGCGCCCCTTCCCTGAAAGAATGGCAGATCCACAGAGCTGAGAGAGAGATTCCAAGGTCAACAGACCTGGCCTCCTGACCTCATCTTTCACTCCTCCCCAGTCCACAAATCCACCTCTAACCCACAGAAGGCAGAAGCAAACAGTGGTCTATGGATGACTCACATAAGCATGCCAAGCTTCAATATGGAGATGGCCAAAGAAACACTTCAGAAGCATTTCCTTGTCTGGCCTTAAGAGAAAGCATTGCTGTAAACCCCCCACCCCACCCCACCCCACCCCACCCACTGTTCAGTCTGCTGAGGTGTTAACCACCAGGTCTCAAAAAGAGAACTGCTACGGAAGGAAAAGTCCAAGTAATCCCACTGAACTCCACTCTGAATGGTTGCCCCCCATGCCAAAGTTCACAGATGCAAAAGGCTGGGTAGAATCCTCCAGGTTTAGCTGACATGGGAAAAGGAATGTTTCTTCATTATACAGTGGTACCTCTGGTTACGTATTTAATTTGTTCCGGAAGTCCATTCTTAACCTGAAACTGTTCTTAACCTGAAGCGTTATTTCTGGGTTAGCGGAGTCTGTAACCTGAAGCGTATGTAACCCAAGGTACCACTGTACAGGATAACTGATACCTGAGGAAGAGCTCAGAAAACTCAGAAACTGGCATACCTAAATTCCAACAATGCCCCCCTTGGTGCTCTTTATCTTTGGGACTACATAGCCTGAACTATTTATTGCAAAACCAGAAAACAAGGTAAGCAAGGGGGCAGGTTTGCATGGACCAAGGTGGCTTTCAGGTGTCAGGGCAAGGAACTGGGGAGAGATAAACAGGTACTGCTCCGGTGGGAAGGAGAAGGCCTGGGGTGTGCCTGCCGTCCCTCCTGCAAAGTAGGGCAAGCAGCAGGAGCAACAACCCACCCTATGGCAGAAGAGAGGCTACAGGCCAGCCCTGCTGCAGATCGCACCAGGCTCCCATGCCAAGGCTTCCCCGAACTTTCAACTCAAGTTCTGCCCAAACAAAGGGGCACCAGAGCCAAGTTCAGCTGAGCCTCAGCAATTTGGGACAGGGACCCATCTCTTTGTCCTCGCTCCTGCTGACGGGCCTGGAGTCACAGGAGCAGGCAGTCTCTGGCATCAACCTCTCCTGGGCTCCGCCAGAGTCTCCCCTGCCCCAGGGAAGCGGCCAATACCTGTTTATTTGGTCGGCTCCCCTGCCCCACCCTCGGAGCCCAACCCTCGTGGCAAGGGGCGATTACAACATCTTAAAGAGACACAATGAAGCAACAACATAAAACATGTAGAGAAAACTCCTTCCCAGCCAGGCGCTTTCCTGCCATCAGCAAAAGCCAGGCCAGCTTAAAGAAAGTTTTTGGTGGGGGGAGAGGTTCCCACCCTATCCTTATGGCTCCCGTATTCCAAGATGGGAGGCTTCAGCTGAACGTCTGATGGGAAGCGCAAGCCCAGCGAGGGGAGCCCTGACCCAGAATGCTGCTCCAAGACCGGCCCACCATCTGCTGGGGGGGGGCCTCCAAGCGCTGGGTCCCCTCCATCCGGCAGAAGGAAGGGTCCAACCTGAACCGCCCCCTCTCCACGGCCAGCATCCCTAGTGGGCAGAGCAGAGCAGTTTCCTGGGTCTTTCTCTACATCCAAGCGCGTGGGTGAAGTAATGGTGGGGAGAGGGACGCCCGAAGCAGCGACCCTCACCCACCTTGAATAAAATATTGGGGGGGGGGGTGGGACACCTGTCCCGCATAATCGACCAAGACGCCGCGCGTGCGCACCATTTGAATGGCAATGCACGACTACCTGGGAGGGGGAGGTGCGCCCCTCAACTATTTTATATGGGGGGGGGCGCTAAGAGACCTTGGCTCCGAAGTCCTGAAGCCACAGCCGAGCCCCCTCCGGGTGGGCTGCGGGACGGCAGCGAGGAGAGGCGCCCCCCCCCCGAGATCCCAGCAGAGGACCGGGGGGGCCTTTTGTGGGGGGGCAGGTGAGGAGGAGAGGTGAAGATTGACAGGTCAGCTGGCCAACGGGTGGGGGGGCGGGTAATGTAGCCCCTCCGGGCCCAGAGGAGAAGCGCTTCCAAGAGGAGGAGAAGAAAGGGAAGGGAAGGGAAGGAGCCCCCCCTCAACATCTGAAATCCCCCCCCCGGCAGCCCGCGCGCCCCCGGCCCTTAGTGCGCGCCCGTCCGAGGGGGGATCCCGGGGGTGAGGAGGGTGTTCCTCGAAGGCCGTGGGCCTCGCGGCGGTGCCGGGCAGCCTCCCCCCCCCCTCGCCGTACCTGGCGTGGGGCCCCGCAGGGCCGCTCTCCGCGCGCTGCCCGCCTGCCCCGGCCGCTTCTTCAGCCACCGCCGCCGCTGCCTCGTCCGCCGGCCCTCGCTTCTCCTCGCTCTCTCTTCTCCTCGCTCTCCCTCAGACACGCCGCGCGAGAGGCCTCCCCACCGCCATTGGCCGCGCCGCCCGCCACTCACCGCCGCCCCGCCCACGCCCTCGCGCTCGGGCGCGCACGCTCGGCAGCCCGCGACGGGGGAAGGTGACGGCCGCTCCGCCAAGCCGTGGTCCCATTGGTCGCTCTCCGCGACGTCGCGCCTTCCCTGCTTTCCTTCAGGCGCCCATTGGCCAGCGGGCCCCGTCCATCTCTCTGGAGCGTTTCCCACCCGCCTACCCTCGCTTTGGCTCGCTTTCCGCTCAAAGGCGGCGAGGACTCCGTCGAGCACTCGAGCGCTGATTGGGCGAGGGCTTTTTCTCGTAAGCCCTCCCTCCGTCCCCGCCTCGACTCCGAAAGGCGTCGGGCGGGAGGCGTCCCCCACGTGGGGAGGGAGTGCGCGGCGACGATTGGGCCCTCGGCCGGCCAGAACCACGCGCGGCGCCGGCGTGGATTGGGCGAAGTGCCTGCCGCTCAAAGTTGGGACTCAGGCAATCTGGGGAGGCCTCTGCGGACTGAACCATGGACGTAGCGGGGGGGGGAGCGCCGAGAACAATGCCTGCTTCGTTTGCTGCTGCTGGCTGCATCCACTGGCCTCCACGGGGGGGGGGGTTCAAAGCTGCAAGTGCGGGGCTGACGGTTCTGCCTGGCCTCCTGGCATGTGCCTTTGCGTGCATCTGCTGTCTTTATAAGTTTTTATTTAAAAGGGGGCTGCTGTTGTTAGTTTAACCCCACTCCTGAGCCAAACAAATACTGGATCCCTCACCATCTGACACATGTCACAAAAGGAAAAAGGGACGGGGAGGGCAGAGGAGAAGCCAGAGCAAACACTTTTGTATTTCTCAGCTACAGAATATCTGTAATGACCAACTAGAACAGGAAGATTTCAAGGTGAGGAAGAGCCAAAAGCTGCTCATTGTTCAGCAGTTTATTTATTCAGTTTTTATCCCATCCTTCCTCCCGGAAAGAGCTCTGGAGGTGCACTCCAGTGCCTGGTGGGATGACTGTGGCAGATATTGTGAGCATCTTTGAGGACCATGGTGGGAAAACAGCATACAAACATGCTAAAAATGCAATCTGTCTCGGTGAATTTGGCAGACCTGAAGAAACGTGATTTTCCATACAGCAGCAAGAAAATGTAGGCAGTATAACTTAAGTTTAAAAGGGGTAAATGCCTATAGATTATTTGTATAGAATCTTGTTTAAGCCATGTGGTTGAAGCTTGGAGCATTCAGCTCAGACCTCCTGACTGGTACCATTCACATGGTGGAAGTGAGAGAACAAAGAATTTGGTTGCCCTTCTAAGGTGACCTAGCCATACCTGGCAGGACAGCTTCCCCTGCGGTCTTAATCCCTTCATGCGTTAAAGTTAAGCATGTTGGTTATAGGAGGCAGATTTATCCCACATCTCTGGAGGGCCAAAGATTCCCCACACAGGAGTTGCATCAAGGTTGGATGACTTTAATGTGCTGCACACTTTCTGAGGCGTGTCCGGAAACTTCAGCTGGAGAATGTTCAGCTGCAAGGCTTGATGGTCTCAGCTGCTGTATTTTTCTGGGAACAAAGTGCTGGCCATAAATGGTCCAAGGCTGGGGTACCTAAAGCACCCATTTCCCGAGAATCCCACTAATATTGGAGACTTGATTGCTGGAAGCCTGCCATAGGGTGTTGCCATGCAATGTCTCAGGAGATATGTCTAGCTCCCCCCCCCCCCTCCAACATTCTTCTGCTGGCAGAAATATGCCTGCACTCCCACTGTCCCCATTTAGCTCTCCTTTGTCTGCCCCTTTAATTGTTTGCTGACTTAGGTGGAATCTACACATATATAAAAAACACACTGTGAAATTGCTTTTTAATTTTTTTAAAAAAATACATTGAATTTACAACAGCTCACTGTCGCCATCGGAAGGAATTTTTCATTTTTATGTCAAAACAAAATCGAAAATTCTTTCTAGTAGCACCTTAGAGACCAACTGAGTTTGTTCCTGGTATGAGCTTTCGTGTGCATGCACACTTCTTCATTTTTATGTTGCACTTTACAACACACTTAAAATGTTTCATTTGCAGCTGCGTAGCTTACATTATCTGCAGGTTCCCGTCTTGGTTTATTTACAGGCATTTGGAGCTCACCTTTTAGCATGAGGTTCCGGGGCAGGTTACATATAAAGGTAAAGGTAAAGGGACCCCTGACCATCAGGTCCAGTCGTGTCCGAATCTGGGGTTGCGGCGCTCATCTTGCTCTATAAGCCGAGGGAGTGCCGCACATTGCTCCACGGCGTTGTAGCAGAGAAGTGCAAAAGCCACAGGTTCTTTAGTGCAGTATTCTTTTATTGTGAGCTATATACAAAAAATAGCTATATCACGAAGAGTCGGACACAACTGAACGACTGAACAACAACAACAACAACATATACATACAGACAGTTCATACAAAGACAAGTAGGACAACTTCACTCTCACTCTCTCTGACTCCACTCTACACCACCACCACCACCACCCCTGCTTAACAGGTTCCCCTTTAATACAAGGCAACAGCCGATTATCATCTGTCGGCCCACTCTTGCTGAGTCACTCTGACACAGCAAGGTTTGCAGGTCTATTGCATCAGCTTCTTTTACTTTGCAAGCAAGCTCAAGCCTGCAGACTTACTAGGCTACACAACATTCTATGTATCCCGACAGGGAGCCGTCGTTTGTCCGCAGAGAGCTTCCGGGTCTTGTGGCCAGCATGACTAAGCCGCTTCTGGAGAACCAGAGCAGCACACGGAAATGCCATTTACCTTCCCACCGGAGCAGTACCTGTTTATCTACTTGCACTTTGACGTGCTTTCGAACTGCTAGGTTGGCAGGAGCTGGGACCGAGCAACGGGAGTTCACCCCGTCGCGGGGATTCGAACCGCCGACTTTCTGATCAGCAAGCCTTAGACCTGGGTCCCCAGGTTACATATAGCTCAATGCAAATTCTGTAATGCCTAAATGTCATGAATCAAAATACCTAAAACACCAGGCCATAAATTAAAGTGAATCAACAAACAGCTATAGGAAACAATGTGGTGTTTGCTTTGTTTTATTTATAGGATTTCTTATCCTAAGATCTTTCTTCACCACAAGCTCTCCAGGCAGGTACCAACAACATAATCAGGCAAAACAAGTAAAGCAATTCCAAAGAAAGTCATTAAAAAACAACTTTGTTTTTTTTGGATCATGTTGTAACGCACGAGTGCCTGATACTGGGACAGTAAAATGGGATATTATAAATCTGGTTAATTAATTAAGAGGGGGCCTTCTCGGTGGCTACTCCCAGACTTTGGAACTCCCTGCCTAAAGAAGTTAGACGGGCAGGTTAAGACCTTCTTGTTCCAACAAGCTTTTGGGAACTGACTGCTTATAATGAAAGGGCTGGGGCCATGCTCTTTCTACTGTAATCTGGGGCAACCCAGTCAGATGGGTGGGGTACAAGTAATAAATTATTATTCTTACAATGACTATTATATTTAAAAATTTTAAATAAATTTCACACACATAATTCCCTTAATGTTTAATTGTTTTTAATGATTGCCCCCCCCCCTTCATAGCTGTCAACCTTTCCCTTTCCTCGCAAGGAATCCTATTCGGAATAAGGGAATTTCCCACAAAAAAGGGAAAAGTTGACAGCTATGCCCCCCTTCGGTTTCCAGCTCTTGTTTTAATTGTAAGCTGCCTAGAGTCCCTGCCCATGGGAAAAGTGTATATATATATATATGTATGTATATGAGTTTTCCCTGGTGCAGTTGTGTGTGTGTGTTGGGGGGGCATTTTACCCTCCAGATGTTGCTGAAAGACAACTATCAGCCACAGCAAGCAGGAATTTAAAACACTCACAGTAGGTGTAGGAAACCCCAACCAGGGCGTTGATTGCCCCAGAATTGTAGAAGCATTGGAATTGGAAGGAACCCTAGGGCCATCTAGTCCAACCCCAATGTCTAGAGCGCACGCGCAGGAAGGAACACGCGGAGCGCGCGTGCGCCCTTTTTCTCCGACGTGAGAGAGAGCGCGCACATTCGGTCGGCGGCGCCCCCTCTGCCCGCTGGCCAATCCGCAGCCAGGGGACCATCGCGCACGCGCAGTACCCCCCCCCAATGGCGCCTGCGCGCAGCGCTCCGAGGGCGGCGGCGAGAAAAGGTCTCGGCTGAGGTAAGCTGTGCAAGATGGCGGCCGGTTAGGGGGCCGGAGAGGGAGGCCTCTTTCTCCTTCCCCCGCTCGCCGCCTTGGCTCCCAGCTCTCCGTCCTCTGCCTGTGGGGCTTCTAGTCCTCAGGGAGGGAAAGAGCGGGCCCTGAATGGCTGCTCCGGGTAGGCCTTTCCCGTTGCCGAATGGCTGTCGCTGTAGTATTTATTATTATTGTTGTTGTTGTTGTTGTTGGAATGGCTGTCGCTGTAGTATTTATTGTTGTTGTTATTTATTTATTATTCATACTCCGTATTTTTTGTTGTTGTTGTTGTTGTTGTTGTTGTTATTTATTTATTATTCATACTCCGCCCATCAGGCTGGGTTTCCTCAGCCACGCTGGGCGGCTTCTAACAAAATATTAAAATACTATGTACAACAATTCATCAAATATTCCTCAGGTATTAAAAGCTTCCCTAAACAGGGCTGCATTATTGATGTTGTTGTCATTTATTGTTCCATTACTACTACTATTACTGGCCCTCCAAGTTCCCCTGATATGATCCCGGAATCTCCCATTTTCTCTTAGGACAGTGGTGCCCAAACTATTTCCAAAGACGGCCAGATTTGATGAAATGAACAGCCTTGAGGGCCTACCAAACGGCCAACCAAACTGCTTGACATTTTTAAAAGGATTTTAGGGCTGAAGTTGTTGAGGTTTTTTTTTAAGATTTCACCCCAGGAAATAAACTGCCACACGGGCTGAATTAAACCGACCAGCGGGCCGCATTAGGCCCCCCAAATAGATTTTGGACTTGCCTGCCTTAGGACGTCCCAGTTTTCATGGGAGAAATGTTGGAGGGTTTGGAGTTATCTGACCCCAGAGCCGTCAGAAAGCAATCCTGTAGAGGGAAGTTAATGATTTGTTATTATATTTCCTTAATGTTGGAAGCTGCCCAGAGTGGCTGGGGAAACCCAGTCAGATGGGTGGGGTATAAAGAGTAAAATTATCATTATGGAATAGGACACCCCTATCAACAAGTTCAGTAGTGTGCAGAAAAAAGGGACCCAGATGACCAAGGGTCTGGAAACCAATCCTGAGAAGGGAGCTGGGTATGTTAAGCCTGGAGAAGAGGAGACGGAGAGGTGATGTAGTTGCAGTCAACATTATTCAACCCCCATGGCAAATCGTGCTTATTATCAAAATTTGCAGACTTTGTTTGTCACGAGCAAATCGAACAAAAGCATTAGAAATTACTCAGCAGAAGGGATGCCACAAGTGGCATCCTCAAATTCAGCTGAAATTGCAACTTATAAATTGTAAATTTTGATGATAAACCCAATTTGCAATGGGAGTTGAATAATTTTGATTGCCCTGTAGTCCTCAGATAAAGGGTAATACAGAAATTTAATAAATATTAGTATTACTAACGACTCAGTGGAGACTTCATAGAGCTGAACAATACTCCTGCCTTCTGAAAATGGCCATCCAATTAGGACTGAAACCATCACAAAGCTGTGTCACCCTCCCACAACTTTGATAGGTACCCTAGTATAATACCATGATCTGTATTCCTAATTATCAGACCACCAACTATTAGGATTCCTCCACCCCTCCCTTGAGGACTATCCTCAGCTCAAGAGGACAACTGCACATCCTCCAAGGAATAGTCCCCTGCTAAGGATTTGCTTGCCTCTTCCTCAGCACAATGTTCTCCTTCTAGGGGAGCCTCATTGTCCACAACAGCAGGGGAGCTATCATTCTGGCCTCAGAACCCAGTAGTGAAATGCCCAAATGCCTCGTCCCTCACTCTCTCTGCCTCTCTGTTTCTCTAGGTCAGCCACCCTGGCCTCAAGGACAGCCGATAGTCACGCATGCGGCGCACAGTGCAGTACACTGGAAAGCCTCTGCACCCCTCCTTCCTTTCTGATTACATTTTGTGTTTTTACTTTCAGCTTGGTGGTGGTGTCTGCTGTGAATTGCTGCAGATTTGGCACTTCCCTCTGTAGTGTCCCTCCTCTGCAGCATGTGAGTTTAAAACCAAGTGATCTCAGTGGTTGAACCCTGTTGCTTCTGACCATTCTGCCACACTTCATCCTTCCTTAATTTGTCACCGGTGTAATTAGCCATGGGCAAGTCTAAAAAAAAGAAAAAAACAACTGAAGAAGAAGGCGTATCGCCGGGATTACAGGTGGGGACCTGGAGGAATATGCCCCCATGGATGGGAGGGTCTTGCCCAGATGTCATGTGGGGACCTGGAGGAAATATTCCCCCGTGGATGGGAGGCCGTTGCCCAGATGACATGTGGGGACCTGTAGGAGATATGAGCCCATGGACGAGAGATCCTTGTCCTGATGACACGTGGCAACCCAGAAAGAGAAAACGCAGAAAATACACGCAGCCAAATATAACAGACCCCTGTCCTATTATGGGTGATCCTAGCGAGACCATGTCTTCAGGACCTAATGCACCTGACCAAAGGCAGTGTAGGACTTTTGGAGGGCCAAGAAAGTCATCTTCTGGGAAAAAGCAGCCGATGGACCAGTATGGGACTAACAGTTGGGAGAATGGTCCATTGCCACCTGGTAATTGTAGCTCAGATCAGACCGCTTCAGGAAACGCTACAGGAAATGCTTCGGATATTCAGAGGTATTACACAGAAGAGGGTGCTGCAAGAATTCTATCAAACTTTGGCTTATCTACTAAAGATTTGGAGGAATTTGGCCACTATTCAGATGAGCAGCTGAAGCCTGAAAACATGGCTATGATTTTGAGGGATATTGTGGAGCGCAAGAAGGCTCGTCAGTTGCCCACTTCATCTCAGGGCAAAGAAGAGGAAACCTCTGGCGGACATGGTGGATCTGATTCCCTGATGAAAAGTAAGTCCAGTTATGAATATGGAAGGAGTGTGTAGAAACCAGGCTAACCAGTAATTCCATAGTTCCAGTTACAGGTAGGTAGCCGTGTTGGTTTGCCATAGTAAAAAAAAAAAAAAAAAAATTCCTTCCAGTAGCACCTTAGAGACCACTAAGTTTGTTCTTGGTATGAGCTTTCATGTGCATGCACACAAAAGCTCATACCAAGAACAAACTTAGTTGGTCTCTAAAGTGCTACTGGCAGAAATTCCATGAAGACTTCAGGGTCAAGCTGGCATTTCCTACTACATGATGCAGTGACAGCCACCATTTGGATGGCTTCAAAAGCGGATTAGACGAATTCAGAGGGAACAACTTGTTATGATGGTTGCTTTTATGATGAGGGATGCTGCCTCCAGGACTGGAGGATTGGCACATCTGCATACTAGTTGCTGGGGAACAGAAGCGGGCAGTGCTGCTGACCTCTGTTCCTGCTTGTGAGCTCCGCAGAACTGGCTGCTGGACTAGATGGGCCGCTGGCCTGATCCAGTAGCTGGGCTCCTTTTAAGCTCCTACTAACACTGGTGGAGAAGAAAGACAAGAGATGGGGTTCCAGGAAAGCACCGTAGATATCTAGCCCTTTCACATACCCGTGGGTACTATAGGCAAGGAGGGGTTTTTTGGGGGGTGTTTTTTGTTGTTACAGTTACAGTGGTTAAGTACGCTTCAGGTTAAGAACTCCGCTTAAGATCAGAAATCTTGCTCTGGCGGCGCAGCGGGAGATCCCATTAGCTAAAGTGGTGCTTCAGGTTAAGTATGCTTCAGGTTAAGAACGGACCTCCAGAACGAATTAAGTACTTAACCCGAGGTACCACTGTATTTATATCCTGCCTTTCTAGATCCTTATCCTTCCCGGGTGGTTTACAGGTGATGTTAACCTACCTTTTTTTTTTAAGATACCTGAGTATAGAATCCCAACAATATCCTGCCTACTGGACAACGTCTGACAGAATTATTTCTTAGTTTATTTATTTCATTTCTATCCTTTTTATCCAAGGACCTTAAGGGAGCATGCATGGCTCTCCCTCTCTTTTAGTTCTCACTACAACTCTGTGTGATAGGTTAGGTCGAGAGGCAGTGAGTGGCCCAAGGTCCCTTTGCAAGCTTTGTGACCGAGTGGGGATTTGAACCCTGGTCTCCCAGTTCTGTGTCCGACACTCCCACCACTACACCACAGTGGCTCTTCAGAATGGCCCTGGAGGATGGGAGGGGCTCAGCTGAACGGACCCTGATGCATTATTTGCTTACTGCCCCCTCTACTGGGCACCTCACTGCACAGAGTAGTTGATGGGAAATGATCTTTTTGGGGGGCTGGAAGGGGATATCCAGTAGGAGCAAGCTCCGAGGTGGCCGTTGCCCTTGTCCCTTTCTCTCCTGGAATTTGGTTGGCATCCGTTTCCCTGCATAACAGAATCTTGTCTTCCTTCAGCAGGACCTCTGGTACCTTCAGCAGCTCAACCCGCAACAACACCTGCGGCTTCGGTTTTGCCTCAGTCTTCAGTATCTCCATCTCTGTCAATGATGAATGATTATCATGCTGTGTCGCCAACTGTACTTCCACACCTGTGTACTCTGTGTCAAATAGAATGTGCAAATATGACGGTGAGTTCTTAGTTTTGGTACACACAAAAAAGCTTTACATGGTTGTATGGAGCCCAGGAGGAGTGCATTTTCCACTCTGCGTTTCAAGCAGATCTTAGGCCATGATGACTGGTTGATATTATCCTGGGGAAGTCAACATGGTGCCCTCCAAATGTTGTTGTACAGCATTACTGCAGCCTGTCTCCCTTCCCCTAAGCACCAGTGCCCAAATTTTTTCAAGAGGGCCAGATTTGATGAAGTGAACGTGTGTGAGGGAGTTTTTTAAGGATTGAAGTTGTTGAGCAGGGGTCAGCAAACTACGGCTCGCAGGCTGGATCTGGTCCAATTGCCCTCAAGATTTGGCCCACAGACATTCCGTGGATCGTTATTATTATTTTTTTGTTACTTCCCCCCCCCTTCGCTGCCATTTTTTTTTCGGTGGGTGCCATTTCCTCCTCACACACTGCAGTGCCTCCTCCCTCCCTGCTCCTGGCTTCTCCCCACCCTTCTCCCTGCCCTGCATAGAGGAGGAAGGGGGCTGAGCTGGCTGAGTGCCATTTTGGGCAACGCCTCTCTGGAGTCAGCCAGCGCTTTCGGGCCGCTCATCCCTCCGCTGCCACCGCCAGCATCTTCCGCTCGCAAGGGCAGGCACAGGACCTGCAGTTGGCACAGCGCAGTGCCTCTCCCAACCGTGGCTCTTGTGCCTGCCCTTGCGAGTGGCAGAGGGTGGCAGCGGTGGAAGAGGAGGAGTGACGAGTGGCACGAAAAAACTTTACTGATCCCTGTTGTTGACATATTTTTAGGATTGAAGTTCTTGAGCTTTTTTTAGGGTTTTACCCCAGGAAATAACATGCCACAGGGGCCGGATTAAACCGACCGGCGGGCCAGATTAGAACCCCAGAAGATATTTTACACATTCCTTCCCCAAGGAGACATCTCTGCCACCTCTGGGCATCATGAATCCCCACATCCAGAAAGCCCATTGACATCGGTGGGATTCAAACCTGACACCATGTCTGGAGACCCTGTCTTATCTAACCTTGAGCTGCTGTTGTCTATTTGAATATTAAATGCATTGCACAATACTGAACATTGTCCAGTATTAAACTTGTGCACAGGGTTGAAGGGCAGGTGAGTGTGTTTCTAGTCAGATATATAAGCTAAGTGACAAATGGCTCCTTCAACCAAGGTTGTAGTTGGCAAAACAGAATGTCCAGTTGCCATTTTGGGGCCAGATGGATCTAAAGTCTTATTTTTCAAATGCTGGATTGATTGTGATTGATTCTGTTAAACATCCGGCTAGTTCAAGTGACAACCTTGAGCCAGGTTAAGAACTTTGAGAACTTAAAAAAGAAAAATCACTTGATGCAGGGACAGTCCACATATATACCGGCCTATTCCTACCTCTTTTTCTGAATGGTGTCATGGACCAAAATATAACTGATAGAATTCTACAGGATGTGGTGTGGGTTTTTTTTATTAGTTTATTAAATTTTACAAAGGAAAAAAAGAACAATACACAACACTATTTTTGTGTTCTTATGCTGATTTCTTCCCTCCCTCCCTGTAGGAGTGGAATCTGCACGTGGGCACTACTGCACACTCTGAGAAATGTGATCAGCTACGCCAACAGTAAGGCCTTTCATTTTAATTTATTGGGAATAGGTTGAGGATTTGAAATGGTTTGAAAATGAATGCTTGGGTACCTCAGGACTTTGCTAAAAGCAAAAAGCCATTGCTCTCATGCCTTGCCACTAACCTCAGCCAAGGAAGTTGTGGGAGCTCACCTTTGAAGGAACGGTGCCTGCTCTGGTTTCTGTTTCATGTATAAGTGGTCTGTAGGCTGATTATGGAGCTGGACCAGGGAAGAAGGCTGAAGCTCAGTGGCATCTCATCTTGTGTTCTGTGGCTTTTGAATGGGAAATATGCATCAGGGCATGCTGCACTGGGACATTTTCTGATGCCCAAGAAAGTCATCTGTGATCTAATTATGGTCTTTCATTGTATTTAAAACTGTCAAGTATCTGCAGTTGGCCCCTGTTCACTGTTGCTTAGGAACTACGTAACAAAAAGCAGTTTTGTGGAAAAAGTACCCACCTACCCCCGGATAATATTTTATGTTGGGAAAAGCCAAGGCCAATGCCTCTCTCCCAACGCAGCTCTTCCCGGTTTGATTCATCACTCCTGTTTCCCATCGCACTGATGTGGCCCATACCCAAGGACATGAGCACACGACACTAGCAGAGTCCTAACAGAAGCTGAGCTTTGAGGAGTGACATCTAAGCCTAGTTTACAGTGTATTATGTACAAAATCATTCGTAACCAAACAAAGGAAACATGGCTCCTCTCTTTCTTCCACGGAGAGAAGAGTGAAAGCAAAAGCAACATGGAACGGAAAAGTGTATCTGAGCTTTCGTTCCCAGGACTCCCAACAATCAGTGCTGGAACGCACAGCAAAGACATGTGATGATAACAATCCCACACATCTGCAGCATGGAGGAATGAAATTCCCAACATTTTCCACCCCAGGTTATGGGTTGTACATGTAGGAGCTGTTTAACTCAGGCTGCAGGCCCTCGTGTCTTTGTTCTAAGGCTCTAGGGGCCAGCTGGCTGAGCAGCTGTGGGTTGCACTGGAGCTAAGCCACTAGCAGGCAGGTAGCCATTCCCTGTGCAGGTGGCAGCCATAATTTTCTGATATGAAGCTGGGCATTCTGTTACCAGCATCTGAGTTCCTTTAACCATTGGGTGCAGCAGGCCCATCAGCTTGGAGCGGTCAAAGTGCAGAGATGATTTTTTTGGGGGGGAAGAGAGCTTACCAAGTGCCCCTCTCTCTTTGTTTTTTAATCTTTAAGGAATTAAATGTTTATTAAACAGCACAACTGTATTTTGTAGGCTTTTGATGCTTTTAGCTTTAACTCTAAGAGTTCCTACTTCTAGTTGATTTCTGTTTGCAAAAACAACATCTTGGCAGATTTGATTTTTGCTCGCATTCTCTAGGGCCCGATTTAACGCCCTGCCCTCGGCGTTACTAGCCGGCAGATACAACCAGACACCGATAGATCAGAAGTTATGCCCTAGTGATAACAACGAGATTGAATCTATTGGGCATGTCCTTCTGCATTGCGCATTGTACCGCGACACGAGGAAGGAGTTGATTGAGCCGCTCCTAATGAAGTATATAGACATTACTGTATCTATGAATTGAATTGTTAACTGTTTTGCTGGTCTTCAACCGTATTAAGATTTATTATTATTTGATTTCTTCTTTTACATTTGAAAAAGAAAAGTCATTCAAATCCTGTTTTTTTCTGCCTCTTGCAGACATGAAGGTGACAAGAAGGAAAAACATATTCCAATGCCATGCTCTACCACTTCTAACCCGAACGCTTCACAACACTCAGTCCCTGGCCATGCCTTGAGTCAGACTCGGTCACGATCTAAGAAACGCAAACGTAAGTCCAGGGCTTCAAAGCGACCGTGCTCCCCCAGCTTGAGTTCTGAAATGTCTTCTAGCCAGAAGGGAAAACTGGGAACATCAACTACATCTCCAGGTAAGTTGGATGTTACAGATGCTTCAGTGACTGGGCTTCGGTGTTTTGTAAACTCGATTGTGTGTGTGATAATGGCAGATGTGTTGCAGTGGCTTTGGCTCAGTGAATAGTTTGTTCTGTTCTGCCCCCCCCCCCCAGCTTTGTCATTGTATCAATATAATCCCTGCCAAGGAGACCAAGCTTGTTCCTATATTGGATTGTGTGAGTGACTCTGCAACCCATTTCAAAAGGGGATGTTGGTTGATCTCATCCAATTCCCGGCTCTGGAGTTTCCCACACCAACTTCGTAGTTTTTACAGTTGCTTAGTACAGTCATGCCTTGTTGCGAACGCTGCGGGTTATGCTCCACGCCGAACCAGGCAGTACTGGAACCGGTTACCTGCGGGTTTCGGTGCTTGCGCACGTGCAGAATCGCTAAATCGCGCTTTGTGCATGCTCAAAAGTGCCGCATCGTGACCTTCGCATATGCAGATGCGGTGCTGGGGGTTGCGGACGCTGGGGGTTGTGAACGCGCCTCCCGCACGGATCACGTTCGCAACTCGAGCGTCCACTGTACAATGATCCTCTTTCGCTCATGCTATGCAGGGTAGAACTTTGTTGCAAATTCAGCTGTGACTAAGGATCAGGGGAGATACTCTGCTGCTTCACAGCTGTTCAGTTATACCTTGGGTTGCATTAGCTGCAGGTTTCATTCGCCACGAGTTATGAACGCGCCAAACTCGGAAGTACCGGAACAGATTGCTTCCGGTTTTCAGCGTGCAGAGAAGCGCTAAATAGTGCTGCGCGCGTGTGCAGATTGGGTGCTTCAGATTGCGGACCTTTCAGTATTGTTGCCAAAGCTGGACCTCAAGTTGTTGCAATAGAGCGTTGATGAAGTACAGGGAGGTGGGGGGTATTGGTTCCGTTTTGTTCTTGTTTTTATTTTGTATCTTTTGGTTTTTTAATCTTGTATTTTTATGTTGTGAACCGCCCTGAGATGTATGGATGGAGGGCGCTATACCAATTTAATAAATACTACTGCTAATAATAATGAGCCCTTGCTTTTTCTCCCCCTCTTTAGCATCATCTGCAGAACCACCCAACAAGTCTGATGCCCAGAAGCTGAAGGGATTGCCAACTCTGTCAATGATGCGTGATTACTATGCTGCATCTCCAAGAATATTTCCACATGTGTGTTCTCTCTGTAATATAAAATGTAGACATTTGAAGGTGAGTCACTCCCCCCCCCCCATGGTTACTTACATTTGTAAACAGCATGTTCTATGTACTAGATTTAATTGACTTCTGGATAGCTGTCGATTTTATTCCCGTAAGATGTCCAACATTCAAGAAGCTTGGGAATAAATACTGTGTGTGTCTGATTTGCACAATGTGACTGGCTATTCCTGCAGGTTTCACCTGTAAAAGCTTCCTTATGATAGACATGTTCTCATTTCGCTTTGGATTCCTAGTTCCCTATGCTGCTTCCTCTGCCTGTAATTAAACTTGGTCTAGTAGCTTCTGGGATGAAAGGAATTTGCACCTAAAGTGGACAGTGGATTAAGGTTGAAGTCTAGTCAGAAACATTGGTAAAGGAAGCATTAATTATAGTGTTAGAATGTAACATAAGAATGATAGAAGACTCTGTCTTATCTAACTTTGAGCTGCTGTTGTCTATTTGAATATTAAATGCATTGCACAATATTGAACATTGTCCAGTATTAAACTCATACACCGGATTTAAGGGTGGGTGAGTGTGTAGTTCTACTCTGCTGCTGAAAGTCTGATATATAAGCTAGGTGACAGATGGCTCTTTAAACCAAGGTTGCAGTTGCCAAAACAGAATGTCCAGTTGCCATTTTGGGGCCAGATGGATCTAAAGTCTTATTTTTCAAATGATGGACTGACTGATTGATTCTCTGTTAAACATCTGGCTAGTTCAAGTAACAACCTTGAGCCAGGTTCAGAACTTTGAGAACTTAAAGAAGAAAAATCACTTGATGCAGGGACGGTCCACATACCGTATTTTTCGCTCCATAGGACGCTCCGGACCATAGGGCGCACCTCATTTTTAGAGGAGGAAACAAGGGAAAAAATATTTTTCTGGTTTTCCTCCTCTAAAAGCCCTGTTTTGTTTTGTTTTTTGTTTTGTTTTTGAGGATCAGCTAAAGGTTTTGCAGCTTTTTTGCAAAGGGAAAAGCCTTGGGGTTTGGGGTTTTTTTTTGGAGGATCAGCTAAAGGTTTTGCTGCTGTTTTTGCAAAGGCAAAAGGCCTTTTTTGAGAATCAGCTAAAAGTTTTGCAGCTTTTTTTTGCAAAGGGAAAAGCCCTGGGGTTTGGGGTTTTTATTTTTATTTTTGAGGATTTTATTTTATTTTTATTTTTGAGGATCAGCTAAAGGTTTTGCAGCTTTTTTTGCAAAGGGGGAAAAGCAAAGCTCCTTTTGCAAAGGGGGAAAAGCAAAGAGGAAAAGCCCCATTTTTATGGGGTTTAACTCACATTTCTGAAAAATCTTGAGGAAAGGGAGCCATTTCTACTGTTTCCAGACAGATAATCTAATCAGCCAGTCACATGTCCTGGGGAAACAAACAACCTCCCTCTGCAGCACATTCAACAAAGGAGGGCGGGGCTGAAAGGGAGCCGGGGACTCTTATCTCTCTCTCCCGATCTCTTGCTGATCAGCTGCTGAGCGGGTCCTTTCAACACTCCCTTTTCTCTTTGTAAAATAAAAAGCACAATCTGCTTTTGGCCCCTGGGCAATTCAGCTCCAGGGACCACCATTCGCTCCATAAGACGCACAGGTATTCCCCCTTACTTTTTAGGAGGAAAAAAGTGCGTCTTATGGAGCAAAAAATACGGTATATACCGGCCTATTCCTACCTCCTTTTCTGAATGGTGTCATGGGCCAAAATATAACTGATTAGAATTCTACAGGATGTGGTATTAGTGTGTGAAAATTATCGTCATCCAAGGATCCCCAGGCAGGCACCTCCAGGTTGTGGAGACGTCAGGTGCCATCCTGGCACCCGGGCATCTCCACTTGGTTGTAAGTGTCTGATAGCCAGGTGCAAAAAAAAATGTATATACTGCTAGATTTTTTTTTTAAGTTGCTGGTGGGAGAAGCAGCAGCAGAGGAGGGCCCTTCTTTGGTTTTCTCAGAAGCATCAGGCTGACTGCTGCAGGAGATGGGATGCTGGACTAGGTGGCGTTTTGTTCTCATCTAGCAGCCAGGCTTTTTTGTGTTCTCATCCTGATTTCTTCCCTCCCTTTCTGTAGGAGTGGAAGCTGCACGTGGGCACTACTGCACACTCCGAGAAATGTGATCAGCTACGCCAGCAGTAAGGCCTTTCATTTTAATTTATTGGGAATAGGTTGAGAATTTAAATGGTTTGAAAATGACTGCCTGGGTACCTCAGGATTTTGCTAAAAGCAGCAGAGCCATTGCTTACAAGCATTGCCACAAACCTAAGTCAAGTACGTTGTGGGAGCTCACCTTTGAAGGAACGGTGCCTGCTCTAGGTTCTGTTGCATGTATAAGTGGTCTGTAGGCCGATTATGGAGCTGGACCAGGGAAGAAGGCTGAAGTTCAGTGGCATCTCATCTTGTGTTCTGTGGCTTTTAGATGCCTGTGGAGCATGAGCAGAGTTTTAGGAGGTGTGGCTTGAGGACAAACCAGTTCTTGGAGGAGCTGGAACCTGAGTCTCATTCCAGGGAGCTTTTGGAAATCTGGGTCAAAGAGTCGGGGAACCCTTGTGGAATCACTTTTAAACTGCCCCAGAAGATCAGTAGTAAGAGATCAATAATTTGGACAAAGGGGAGAGAAATAATTGACAGTTTTCGAAACTTGCCTGATTGAGAATTAAATGGAGTACATGTACTGTGTCAAATCAATAACATAGCTGTTTTGCTGGCTTTTCTTGAAACAGGTATCCTGACTGGAATGCAGAAGACTGCTCTTTGTTACAGAGGTAACCTTTTAATCTCCACATGAATACTCAGTAATGAGAATTAGGCTGCAGTAATTTCAATTCCCTGGTGTGGGGTTTTGGAAACATTTTCAATGGGAAATATGCATCAGGACATGCTGCACTGGGACATTTTCTGATGCCCCAGAAAGTGATCTGTGAGCTAATTCTGGTTTTTCATTGTATTTAGTAGAGAAAACTGAAAAGTGTAAAACTCTCAAGTATCTGCAGTTGGCCCCTTTCACTGCTGCTTAGAGACCATGTAACTTCTGCAGAAAAAGTAACACAACACACCCACACACCCCTGGATAATATTTTCCGCTCCAGGTTACTGGTTGTCACTGACCAGTACATGTAGGAGCTGCAGGCCTTCGTGTCTTCGTTCTAAGGCTATGGGGCAGGGATAAGCAAACTCTGGCCCTCCAGATGTGTGGGACTACAATTCCCTTCATCCCTGACCGCCTGTCCTGTTAGCTAGGGATGATGGGAATTGTAGTCCCCAACAGGGGCCGGAGTTTGCCTATGCCTGCTCTAGGGGCCAGAGGGCTGAGCAGCTGTGGGTTGCACTGGAGCTAAGCCACTAGCAGGCAGGTAGCCATTCGCAGGGCAGGTGGCAGCCATAATTTTCTGGTATGAAGCTGGGCATTCTGTTGCCAGCATCTGAGTTCCTTAGTCATTGGATCCTGCAGGCTCATGAGCTTGGAGCAGTCAAAGTGCAGAGGTGATTTTTTTTTGGGGGGGGGGGGGGAGAGAGCTTTCCAAGTGCCCCACTCTGTGTTTTTTAATCTTTAAGGAATTAAATGGTTATTAAACACTGCAGCCGTATTTTGTCGGCTTTTGATACTTTTACTTATAGTTGATTTCCATTTGCAAAAATAACATCTTGGCAGATTTCATTTCTGCTTTTACATTTGAAATTGAAAAGTCATTCAAATCTGTCGGGGTTTGGGTGCTGGAGCTCCTCGTGCACGGCCTTGGATTGGTTATGCACGAGGTACCAGTTGCGGGGAAAGTGGCCAGCGTTCCGCGTGCTTTTGAGCACGGTCGCCGGCCAAGCCTCACAGTCTGAAGGATGATGAGTAAGCCAATTGACGACTCCGATAGTGTGTGAGTTCCTAATTGCCTTCTTTAATGAAAAGTTGCCTCGTGAAATAAAATATATACCCTGACTCTGAATAGACGGACCAACTTACAGAAAATTAAAAATTTTACTTTACTCCCCCCGTTAACCCCAAAGGAAGACAGACACCGGTTGTATCTTTAGTGGCTTCGGCAGAACCCGCATAGGCTCGTCCCCTAAGCTAAGTTCTCCTAAGCTTAAAGACCCTGCGCGCCCAATCTTCCGCGAGGCTAACTAAATAAACTAAAACCGAAATATCTTCCGCGGGCCTAACCCTAGGCTAACCTAAAAGAACCTAACTAAAACTAAAACCGAATGATCTTCCGCGATCTAACTCTAACTAAAGAAAAACCCATCCAACCCGTCCAGCCCGCTCCTAGCCCCTTAAACTAAACTTGACTTCAACTAAAACCCAACTAAAAGAACATAAGAAGAACGTGCGGTCTCGTGCTACTCCTCCTGCCTAAGCGGGGTGCCTCTGCCTTTTATTAGGGAACAAACGTGACATCATCATTAGTACTTTAACCAATAAAATCACTGTTGCTGCCCTCCAAAAGGGCGGGAAGCAAGTTTAACGCTCATTAACAACTTTGAACATGACCGGATCTACAAAATAAAGGCGGATTAATCTTGTAAGTGAATCACACTATTCATTCATGCTTTCACTTTCACTTTTGCGCGCAATTATACCAAAAGTAGACCTTGAAAAACCCATAAAATAACCAATTAATTATGAATCCATGGCGGATCCGTGAAACGTATTCCGACATATCATCTTTCTTTTTTTGTTTTAAATTAAATTAATTTTGATTTAGTTATATAAAAAAAATTAGAGATATCATAAGCATTTATCTGACATAAACATTACCATTTGTTTTGATATAAACCTCGACATGAAAAGGCAAAGCGTCAACAGTGCTGACAGTGTCCACATCAAGACTGTGATATAAACACCAGCAAAACCATCAACATCCACCCCCTTTATAA
The DNA here is from genome assembly GCF_009819535.1 of Lacerta agilis. Lineage (NCBI taxonomy): Eukaryota > Metazoa > Chordata > Lepidosauria > Squamata > Lacertidae > Lacerta > Lacerta agilis. The sequence continues at coordinate 72,724,703 of NC_046320.1, forward strand.
GAGGAAATACTTGTACAATAAAGTAGCAATAAAGTCATGAAAATAACAAACCACTAGCCGAACATAAAAAGTGATCGATCCGATACACTGTAAACCTTTTAGGCATATATAAATACTTCAATATGTAGTGTAACACAACAAATTACCTTATAAGCATGTATACTTTCGCGTGCAGCGTAAAACAACAAATTACTCCCCAAACACAAGAGAGGACCTGATGCAGGTCCAAAATTAAGAATAACGGATAACGACTGCCCAAACATAAGAGAGGTCCCGATTCGGGACCCAAAATTAAAGTATAACTAGAGCTGGGGCTACATAGCCTACCCAGACCCCTCCCCCATTTTTTTTTAAATTTTTTATTTGGAAAACTTAAGTAAAATGGATAAGGTAACAGAAAAGGGTTGTGGCTCTGAGGCTACAGAATCGAGGGAACTTTAGATTCTGGACTTACCACAGCGACCACAGGTAACGGGGAACTAGGGTCCGATTCCAGAGAGGGGATTTAAGCCACCTATGTACAAGTGGTTTTTCGCCACAAGAGGGGATTTAAGCTACCTACATAAAGGTGTCCCAGCCAGGATGAGGATTTAAACCATCTACGCAAGGGTTTCCAGCGAAACGAGATGGGAATTAAACCAACTACATAAGGGTCTCCCATCAACAGCAGGAAACAGAGTGAAGGGAAAAGCTGGGAACCTGGTTTACTGCCAAAAGGTAGCATATAAAGGGGGATTTTTCAAAGAAAAGAAAAAAGGGGTACCAATAGGGTAGGATGTCACCAGACTTGACATATATACTTTGAACAAATCCGAGAATGACCAATTCTTTGACCAAAGGAAGTATTTCAAATAAGGCATATAAGTGTTACCACATTTTGAACTACAACTTTTGCAAGCACAACGTGGAGATTTAGGATTATAAAACATATATGCATGAATATGTCTATGACTAGAACTGCACAAAGGCGATATTTTTAACCTTACATAAACATTTCCATATCATCAAAGTTGTGACGCTCTAAATGGAAACCATTTCAGAAAAGCTTTGCATATATAAACATCCATATCATTAATTATCAAGCTATAAGGAAAACACATGTAACATGCGAGGCGGATATTTCAAGAAGCATACAAAGGTAAATATGCAATTTTTACAAGTACAAGACAGGTTTAGAACTGCAAAATGGTGTTGGAGAGGAGGATGAAGACGATGAATGAGTTGCCGGTCGTCTTCTTCTCCGACTACACATGACTATGTAGAAGAAATAGTCCTGGGACTCAGGAAAAGTTCATGGGGCTCAGGAAAGTTCTGAAACATCGAGTTCTGAAGAAACAACGATACCTGTAGAAGAAAGGAGGTTAAGCAAGCAAATCAAGGTGATCTGCTAGTGAATGCAGGTATGAGAGTAACTGGAACAAATCTAGACAGCCAGGAACCAAGGGGCTGCCCAGAGGCAAACAAAAAGCATAGGTTAAGGATAGTTGAAGAGTTGCTGCATTTGACACTGGAAACTAGTGCAGTCAAACAACGAGGTGGATATTCTCAACTTGGTTCCTTAGCTCTCCAAGGGCGCACGCACCTGGCAGGCACCCAAACAGCCTTTTCTTCAAGGGCAACTGCAGCATACCCACGACCCCAAGTGATGAGTGGAACTGGTCCTCGCCATTCGATGTCAGGCAAGAGGCGATAAGAGACCAAGGGTCGAGGAAGCTGTTCTTCTTTCTTGAAGTGGAGATCCACTGGGGAATGAGGCTTGTTATGTGGAAAGAGAAGAAAATTTAAGGTGAACAGCACCTTTGCAACTGCCAAAGGGATCTCCGAGGCTGGAAGGTGACGTCCTGCGGTCTGTTTGTGGAGCAGAGTTTTGAAAGTGAGGTGTGTCCTTTCAATGAGAGCTTGGCCTGTCGAATTAAACGGAATCCCGTGGGATAGGGAAATATTCCATTGCACACAAAAGTCATTAAAGGCCTGAGAAGCATAGGCCGGGCCATTATCTGTTTTAATGGCTTGAGGTTTTCCCATAACTGAAAAGGTTCTCATGCAGTGCTGTATGACGTGCCTCGTAGTTTCTCCCTTCAGTGCTGTAGCCCAAATGAAACCTGAAAAGGTGTCCACTGTGACATGCAACTTAGACATTGGAGCAAGGGCTGGGACATGTGTCACATCCATCTGCCACAGCTGATTCGCCTCCGTGCCTCGAGGATTTACAGCGTCAAATGGCAAGCAGATAGGAGACTTGGAGCACGAAGGGCAGCATGAAATAATGTCCCTTGCTTGTGACATTGGAATGTTGAAGGTCTTGTGTAGAACCTTTGCTGATTGGTGGAAAGTTTCATGGCTTGTCACAGGATTGTCGAACAAGGAGAAAGCTAGAGTCCTGAGGGCAGCGTCTGCTACTGCATTTCCTTCCACCAGGAATCCTGGAAGGTTAGAATGAGAGCGCAAATGTGCAGCAAAAAAGGGAAATGAACGTCTCTGTAGTAGTTCTTGAAGCTGCGCGAACAAATTAAAGAGATTTTCGTCCATGGACGGAGACAGATAAGCAACTGGAAGCGATGATAACAGTCTATATACATACTGAGAATCTACAACGAGGTTGAATGCTTCTGTAGTGAAAGTTTGAAAAGCTAGAATCACTGCTGCCAGTTCCGATCTTTGTGCTGAAAGTTGTTTCTCTGTAAACACAGTTTTCCATTGTCCATCCTCCCGCCATGCAAGGACACCATAGGAAGAGGAGCCATCTGTGAACAGAGTTTTTGCAGTGGGAATAGGCTGAAGCACCAACATGGATGAAAGGTGATAGTTTACTTGTTGCAGCAAAGTGAATCTTTTGTCCTTAGGAGGATTATACAAGAATGAACCGACAAAATCTGCAATAGCAATTTGGAAACTATCTGAAAACTGAATCAAAGTTAGTACTTGTTCTTGAGAGAAAGGAAGGTAGATGGAAAGCAGATCATTTCCACTCAGGCGAATTGCACGGCCTCTGCACTTAACAAGGAGATCAGCAACAGCGTCCATACTGGGGTACACATTCCTTTGAGGCGTGTGCGAAAGATGAATCCACTCCACGATTGCCACCTTTGAGGAAGTATCCGGAACGTATAAGGCTGCTGTCGGCAATCTTGGTGTAGTGAAGATAGCACATGAAAGAGCGCAGTTGGCTGTTGGCACACGATCTACAGCTATTTGGTGCAGTTTTGTGTTTACCCCTTGTAAAGCAAGACGCATCTCAGAAGTGCATGGAATAACATCTGAAGGAGATGTATGTCCCTTAAGAGCAGAAAACAATGGCGAGAGTTCAGATGTTGGAACTGCTAGAGACTTTCGAGCCCAGTTTATCTGTCCCAAGAGATGCTGCAATTGTGTTAAGGTAAAGGATTCTGGAATGACTATGCTCGGCATCTCTGGCAGGGCTGTATCTTGAAGCAGTCTGTGACCCAAGTAATGAAATGGAGCAGTGCGCTGTACCTTTTCTGGGGCAATACAAAGCCCAAAAGAGTTCAGGATGCGCGTAAGATGCTCAATATGATGCTCTGAGACTTTTTCTCCATGGATCAAGATGTCATCCATGTAATGACAAACTTCTAAGGCTGGATATTGTGCTCTGAAAGGCTGTAATGCTTTATCCACAAAGTTCTGGCAGAGAGTCGGCGAATTCACCATTCCTTGGGGAGTACCTTCCAAGAGTATCTGGAAGCTGGTCTGGTGTTATTGAACACCGGTAGAGTGAAAGCGAACTTTTCTTGATCTGCAGGTGCCAGTGGAATGGTAAAGAAACAATCTTTAAGATCGATGATTGCAAGCTGATGGTTTCTAGGAATGAGGTTAGGGTTAGGAAGTCCACATTGAAGGGGACCCATTGGAACAATTCTTTCGTTGATTTTTCTCAGGTCTTGAAGCAAACGCCATTTTCCACTTTTCTTCTTGATGACGAAGATTGGAGTGTTCCAAGGGCTATTAGAGGGTTGCACACGATCTTGGTGTAGTAGCTCTTTGATTAGGGCCTCTGCTGCAGCGAGCTTTTCTGACGTCAGCGCCCATTGGTCGACCCATACAGGGGGTCCTTCCTTCCATGTGAGTGGAAGAGCATGTACTGGCGCTGATGCAAAGGCCCACATCAAAAATGTGTATGGACAACAGTTCTTGCTTTAGACAATAAGTCTCTACCCCAAAGGGTGATAGGCACATCCATGACAAGTGGACGGAGCTGCACCATGGAGCCTGAGTCTGACTGGAAGGTAATCGGATGCACGCTCTGGTGGGCGGGTTCGAAACCTCCGACTCCGAAGACTTCCTGGGTGACAGTCGTTGCCCACTGGTCAGGCCAATCCTTTCTGGCGATCACTGTGACATCTGCGCCTGTATCAAGAAGACCCTTGATCTTTCGTCCACCCATTTCTAAGACGAGATGAGGGCGTTCTTCTGTAATCTTGATTAGCGCCATTGCTGCCTGAGGAGGCAAAGAGTCTACAGGAGCTGTAGGCGTAGAAGTAAGCAAATAGAGTCTGGCAATTTCCAAACCTTTTGTTAGGACACAAGGAACAGTTGAAAATCCTGGAATCAGCAACTGCGATGAATCTGTGATTCGAACTAGGCCTGCAGTCAATGTGACTGTGGCAGGGAGGCGATCCATCCTAGGCAGGATAAGGCAAATTGAGGTGTCTGGGAATGGACCACGAATGGATGTTGGCAATTGCTGAGCAAACCATGGATTTGAAAAGTAACAGTCCTCTGTTAAGAAGAGTGGTATACCTGGGACAGAAGAAGCTTCTTGTTCTTCGTTGGCAGTGTCTGAAGATATCTTTTTGGCTTCGGGTTTTTTGCACTGCTGAAGTTGGCAACTCTGAAGCTGCTTGGCGTTGAGTTGGCAAACTTGAGGTTCTTCCGTTGGTAAGAGTTGCTGATGCTGTTGAACCTGTTGGCATTCAGTCAGTTGTGCATCAAACTGGCAGGATGGAACTTCTTCTTTGACACGAGGCAGTAGAAGTTGTTGTTCTTGATAGTTGTTTGGTTGTGGCGGGCTGAGCTTAAAAGCTGGAGGTGACACAAAGGTGTGGACATTGTTAACTGGAGTGATGTTTAAGCTTCCACAAGAGGGAGCTGGCTCACTCACTTGCATTCTTTGGCCACATGGAAAGTGATCATCAGCTGGGTTGCAACTTGAACACTGCTGTTTCATCAAGGGCAAATGTCCTTCAATGACAGATCGACCTTGATTTGAAGATGAATAAAGCTCAGGAGTTGCGAGATTGATCTCAGTAGGATGTCTTCTCAACGTTGAAGGCAATTCTGCGATCAGAGACTTGACTGTGATTGCTTGCTGTGAAGCGGGGGTGACATCAGCTGGAACTGAAGGGCGGTCAGCAGAAGGTGAACTGAATGCTGTGTTCTCTACTGGAACCCTTTGAATAGGTAAGGCAGATGATGAAACCTCTGGAACCTGAATGCTTGATGAGGTCACATCTTTTCTCTGGACATCTGAAGAGTAGATATCTCTCTGGATCACTCCTTTTTCCTGATGACCTGGATAAGGAGTAGCGTTGTTCACCTTTCTGGGATGGTTGACCTTCATGATGTTCTTGAACTTGCACCCTATTGTTTTACCGGGGCCGGGGCGCGGCCCGCAGAACCGTTTCCCTGAACTGGAGATGAGGTAGGTGATGTATTTTGTGGATTCAAACGACAATCGTTCGCCCAATGAAATCCTTTCTGACAGATGGGACATCTCTCTGGCGGCTTGGCAGAAGGCCTTGGCGTTGTTGTGCACTGCGACCGGAAATGCCCATCGCCTCCACACCCATAGCACTTCTTGACTGGCGTAGAGCTGTCTTGACGTGGCATCTGTACCGCAGCTGCCAAGAGCTGTGCTTTGTAGGAGTGGGTACCGACATTCTGGCAGACGCGTAGCATCTCAGTCAATGTGGCATCTGGACGAGCTGCAACTGCTGTTAGGGCATTCTTGCAGTCATCATTGGCATTTTCAAAGGCAAGTTGTTTTGTCAGCATGTTTCTGGCATGACGATCTTCTATCTGGCGTTCCACTGCAACAATCAGGCGATCCACGAAGTCCCCATAAGGTTCTTTTGGACCTTGCCTAACTGCAGCGAATCCTGATACTGAGCTAGCATCTGTGCGATTGGGTAGTCTGCGCCAAGCTTTGACTACGATGTCTGCTATGGTGACGAGTGCAGCATCAGGTATGGCTAGCTGTTGATTGAGATTGGAGTAATGTCCTGATCCTGTGAGCATATCTTCTGTGGCAAGTGGCGTTGCACGTCTGGCTGCTACTTCTTTCCACTCTTGCAGGCACAGAAGAGCATCTGTAGGCGACAGGAAGGTGCGAAGAATCAACTTCCAATCAGATGGCAGAAGTCTACTAGTGGACAGTCCTTCAAGTAAACTTCTAGTATAAGGAGCTTGAAGTCCATTTTCGCGTATGGCTTTTCGCAGTTCACGTAGTGTTTCAAAAGGAATGGCTTGATATCTTGCAGGTTGTCCTCCATTAGCACGAATCACTGGAAAGATGTGCATTGGATCAGCACTAAAGTCTATTTGTCCCAAAGCTGCTTCCAAAGCTTGGGTTCTGCAAATAGGTTGCATTGCTGTTGGATCTGTAGGTGGCATCAGTGAGTTTAAATCTTCTTGATGCTTTCCAAATGATGAGCCACTAGATGGCGTTAAAGAGTCTTTGACATCTGGATGCCTTGAAGATGGCTGACTATGAAGACAAGATGGCTGACTTGAAGTTGGATGAAGACAAGATGGCTGACTTGAAGTTGGATGAAGACAAGATGGCTGACTTGAAGTTGGAGCATAAGGTTGTTGGCTCTGTACTGCAAGTCCTGGCATCTGGATCATCATTGTTTGGCTTTGCTCTTGTCTTGGAATCTGCATTGGCATTGGAGGTGCTGAAGGGTTGGTAAATTGCTGTTGTGCTGCTTGCATTGAAGCTTGAATTGCTGTTGGTTGGAAGCTGGCTTGCTGCAAAACTGGAGTTGCTGGCTTGAGCGCGGCCTGCAGGGCAGCAGGGTTTGCTGGCAAAAAGGCTGCTTGCTGCTGCTGCTGCTGGATCGCTGGCAAAAGCGCGGCTTGCGATGGAGGAAGCGGGACCGTTGCTTGGAGCGAGGTCCGCGGCTGCTGCTGACTTGAAATCGCTGGCTGGTAAAAGGCCTGCGACGACTGCTGAGCGACTGGCGGTGGGGCAGTCCGCGGCGGGGCTTGAAAGGCCGACGGCGTCTGCTGCACCGGCACAGGCGGCAATGAATCTGGCAATGACAAATTGGACAAGGGCGAGTGCGTGTACGACAACGGGGCCTGAACTGGCTGCTGCGAGGGGGCCGAAAATGGCACAACCGCAAGCGGCAGCACAGGGGCACTATTAAAAGCAGTATTTCCCAAGTTCACTGTTCCATTAAGCAAAACATTTCTTGGAGCGATTTGTTGAAAGCAGTTTCTTACTTTGCTCCATACCAATTGTACAGGAATTCCGATTTTCGGGTTGGCCATAAATTCTAACCCGATCCTTTCCCATGAAGCTAAATCTTTCGTTCCCTCCTTAGGGACCCAGGGACAAATTTCCCCAATGGTTTTAACTAAAAGCTCTACTTCTGATTCAGAGACAGGGTGACCATTTCTTTTCAAAAGGTACAATAAATCTTCACAAAATTTAACTTGAGCAGTTGAGAGTGAGGAGCCCATTTTTAACACTTTCCAAAACTTTTCCTCCCCCACCCGTAGGCTTCTACTAGGGGACACCGGTTCTACCCGTAGGCTTTAACCGAAAAACCTGGCACCCGTAGGCTTTAGCCAGAAAACCTCCGCCCCCACCCGTGGGCTTCTACTAGGGGCTACCGGCCCTACCCGTAGGCTTTGACCGAAAAACCTGGCACCCGTAGGCTTTAGCCAGAAAACCTTTCCCTCCCACCCGTAGGCTTTTTCGGGAGATACCGGCCCTACCCGTAGGCTTTGACCGAAAACCCTGGCACCCGTAGGCTTTTGCCAGACCCTGGCACCCGTAGGCTTTTGCCAGAACCCTTCCCACCCGTAGGCTTTAGGGAAGACCTTACTCTGCCCGTAGGCTTACACTAAACTCCTTGCCGCTCTACCCGGGGACCCCTTGGGGCAAAATATACGCGCGCGACTTCTATTTACACTACTTTGGGCAAGCGGTGGATTCGCGCTACTGCAGCGAAATCCTGGATAAACCGGGCCGTTATACCTCACCTCTCAATGTCTGTTTCCGAGCCACTTCCGATATGTTGCCTTCAACCGGAGTCTTCGTGGAAGCGATTTTTGACTACGCTTTGCCTCAGAGAGGGCACCACTTGTCGGGGTTTGGGTGCTGGAGCTCCTCGTGCACGGCCTTGGATTGGTTATGCACGAGGTACCAGTTGCGGGGAAAGTGGCCAGCGTTCCGCGTGCTTTTGAGCACGGTCGCCGGCCAAGCCTCACAGTCTGAAGGATGATGAGTAAGCCAATTGACGACTCCGATAGTGTGTGAGTTCCTAATTGCCTTCTTTAATGAAAAGTTGCCTCGTGAAATAAAATATATACCCTGACTCTGAATAGACGGACCAACTTACAGAAAATTAAAAATTTTACTTTACTCCCCCCGTTAACCCCAAAGGAAGACAGACACCGGTTGTATCTTTAGTGGCTTCGGCAGAACCCGCATAGGCTCGTCCCCTAAGCTAAGTTCTCCTAAGCTTAAAGACCCTGCGCGCCCAATCTTCCGCGAGGCTAACTAAATAAACTAAAACCGAAATATCTTCCGCGGGCCTAACCCTAGGCTAACCTAAAAGAACCTAACTAAAACTAAAACCGAATGATCTTCCGCGATCTAACTCTAACTAAAGAAAAACCCATCCAACCCGTCCAGCCCGCTCCTAGCCCCTTAAACTAAACTTGACTTCAACTAAAACCCAACTAAAAGAACATAAGAAGAACGTGCGGTCTCGTGCTACTCCTCCTGCCTAAGCGGGGTGCCTCTGCCTTTTATTAGGGAACAAACGTGACATCATCATTAGTACTTTAACCAATAAAATCACTGTTGCTGCCCTCCAAAAGGGCGGGAAGCAAGTTTAACGCTCATTAACAACTTTGAACATGACCGGATCTACAAAATAAAGGCGGATTAATCTTGTAAGTGAATCACACTATTCATTCATGCTTTCACTTTCACTTTTGCGCGCAATTATACCAAAAGTAGACCTTGAAAAACCCATAAAATAACCAATTAATTATGAATCCATGGCGGATCCGTGAAACGTATTCCGACACAAATCCTGTTTTTTCTGCCTCTTGCAGACATGAAGGTGACAAGAAGGAAAAACATATTCAACTGCCATGCTCTACCAATTCTAAACCGAACGGTGCACAACCACCCAACATATTAGAGCATCCACTGCAGACAAATCCCGGCCATCAGGAGCTGGCAAAGAAGGAAGCAGCAACACAGGAAGAAGGAGACTGGCAATCCCCAGCCAAATCTGATGTGGCAGAGCAACCACCCAACAAGTCAGAGCATCCACTGCAGACAAATCCTGGTCATCAGGAGCTGCCCAAGAAGGAGGCAGCAACGCAGGAACAAGGAGACTGGCAACCCCCAGCCAAATCTGATGTGGCAGAACAACCACCCAACACGTCAGAAAATCCACTGCAGACCAATCCTGGCCATCAGGAGCTGGACACGATGGAGGCAGCAACGCAGGAACAAGGAGACTGGCAACCCCCAGCCAAATCTGATGTGGCAGAACAACCACCCAACACGTCAGAAAATCCACTGCAGACCAATCCTGGCCATCAGGAGCTGGACACGATGGAGGCAGCAACGCAGGAACAAGGAGACTGGCAACCCCCAGCCAAATCTGATGTGGCAGAACAACCACCCAACACGTCAGAAAATCCACTGCAGACCAATCCTGGCCATCAGGAGCTGGACACGATGGAGGCAGCAACGCAGGAACAAGGAGACCGGCAACTTCCAGCCAAATCTGATGTGGCAGAACAACCACCCAACACGTCAAAAAATCCACTGCAGACCAATCCTGGCCATCAGGAGCTGGCCACGATGGAGGCAGCAACGCAGGAACAAGGAGACCGAGAACTTCCAGCCAAATCTGATGTGGCAGAACAACCACCCAACACATCAGAAAATTCACTGCAGACCAATCCTGGCCATCAGGAGCTGGCCACGATGGAGGCAGCAACGCAGGAACAAGGAGCCCAGCAACTTCCAGCCAAATCTGATGTGGCAGAACAACCACCCAACACATCAGAAAATTCACTGCAGACCAATCCTGGCCATCAGGAGCTGGCCACGATGGAGGCAGCAACGCAGGAACAAGGAGCCCAGCAACTTCCAGCCAAATCTGATGTGGCAGAACAACCACCCAACATGTCAGAGCTTCCACTGCAGACAAATCCTGGCCATCAGGTGCTGCCCAAGAAGGAGGCAGCAACGCAGGAACAAGGAGACTGGCCACCTCCAGCCAAATCTGATGTGGCAGAACAACCACCCAAAAAGTCAGAGCATCCACTGCAGACAAATCCTGGCCATCAGGAGCTGCCCAAGGAGGAGGCAGCAACGCAGGAACAAAGTGACCGGCAGCGTGAAGATCTGTTGCGCTTGGCGTTGAGGCCTCTTGCAGAACAAAGTGTCACGCAGGTCCTGTCGCTGCTGCAGTCTGGAGGCGCAGTGGGTGCTGGACTTGCCCAAGGAACGAGCTTGTCACCACTTCCTCCTGTGCAGATCGATCCAACATCCTTATCCATTGTCTCCCTGATGCAGCTGGTTGCAACACAGGTGGTGCAAGCTGCCTTAGCCTCCCAAGAGGTCTCATGTGTGCAGGGAAGCCCAGGTGTGGCTGGCCCCAGCCCCCGGTTATGTATTCCTGCAGGAAGCGAAGAAAAGAAGCAGGAGAGCAGTCAGAGGGTGGTGCCAGGAGTCACTCCTTCTTGCTCAGGTGAGGAATTGTTGAGAAACGAGCTGAGGGTGGGTCTGAATGGTCCTTTCCTGACAGTCCTCTCCAGGCTGCGGTCATCCCTGCTGCTTGTGCACCTTTTTCTTCCACATTTTCCCCTTCTGCATAACGTTCCATTAATGTGCTTTGATACAGCACTTTGGGAACACCCAACGTCTTCTGCAATTACCTTTTGAGGCTTTCCCTGCTTGTGGAGGGTCTCAAAGATGGTTTTCTGCACAGCTCTCAGGTCAGCAGCCTTCCCCATGATTGTGATTCCTACTGACCCAGACTGGGAGACCATTTATAGGCTCAGGAACCCTTTGCAGGTGTTATGGATTGAGTAGCTACTGCATCTTTTCACAATATTCTAATTTTCTGAGATTGTGAATTTGGGGTTTTCATGAGCTGTACGCCACAGTCATCACAATTATGACAAATAAAGGCTTGACATCTCTCGCTGTGCATGTCATGAGTCTTTCTCATATGTTAGTTTCACCTTTCAAGTTGAATTCCTGAAATAAATGAACTTTGCCACGATATTCTGATTTTTTGAGTATCACCTGTATATGGTTCTCCCTCTCCTCATTTCACCCTACAACAACCCTGAGAGAGTGTGACTGGCCCAACATCACCCACTGAGTTTAAAGCTGAGTGGGGATTTGAACTCGGGTCTCCCTGGCCCTAGTCCAGCATTCTCACCACTACACCATGCTGGCTCTTGGGCCAGTTAGGAAAAATGCTAGTTGAGGCTTCAAGAGCTGTGCCAGGAGAGCTGGCGCATTGCTGTTTAGGTGTTCCCCCTTGCTGTGGATGGATCTTTTGTGCTTCAAATACAGCTTGATGGAGAAGCAAGCGATTCTCAAGGAAACGGAAGTATTGGAAGTCAGATCAGGGTTGTGTCAGAGCACATGTTGCTTATATTGTGGTTTGAGGTTTTGCTGAACAGGAAGCTACAGGTGTTCAAGTATGGTAACTGAGTAAGGAAAGGCTTGCGAGAATTTCTAATCCTCCCATGCTCTTTAGCAGATATTTTGTGGATAGTTTCAAATCTAGACACTTTGCTGAGGGTCAGGGGTGATGGGAGCTGGGAGTCCTGCATTGCAGGGGTTGGACTAGAGGACTCTTGGGGACTTCTCCAACTCTACAATTCTATGCACCTGGATGGCCCCAGGATCCTCTATTCTTGACCTAGTCCAACACAGCCATGGACATGGGGTGAGTCAGAGATTTGCTTGCAGAGAATTGTAAATGCACCAGAGTGTTCTCTTTATTCAGTCATTTGGGGTAGGGAGAGCATTATTTAATAGAATCACAGAACCTTTGAATTGTGGAGTTGGAAGGGACCCAAAGGGTCATCTAGTACAATCCCCTGAAATTCAGGACTTGCATGGATGCTTTATAGGTCTCATTTTTTTAGGCAGCGGGGGGGGGGGGGCTCCCAAAAGCCAGTAGCACAGCCCCAGGGAGGTGCCAGTCATTTCCCTACAATTACAGAATCAAAGAATTGTAGAGTTGGAAGGGATCACAAGAGTCATGTAGTCCAGGCAGTCCAAAATCCATTTCAGGGGTCTAATCCAGCCTGCTGGCAGTTTTAATCCTGGGGTAAAATAACTTCAATCCTAAAAAAAGCTTAACAACTTTGATCGGCCCCCTTTGAAAAAAGTTTGGACACCACTGACCTAGTCGAACCTGTTGCAATGTAGGAATCTTTTGTCCAACGTTGGACTTGAACCCATGTCCCTGAGATCAAGAGCCTCATTGCCTACCAACTGAGTTACATAGGCTGCACTCAAAGGGGTACTTAGAGGCTTTAGTGGCGGCATAACGCCGACTTTGTTTCTGTTTGGTTGCAGCCCCTGCTCGTAAGCTTTTCTGGACACAGTTGTATTATCCTCCTGCAGCTGGGCGAGAATAACTTGTGCACACAGAAAGGCATAGAGCTGACCTGGAACATGCAAAGGAAATTGGTCTGGAGCACCGAGCAGTTCCCAGGCGCCAATCTCATCTGGCCTGATTTGTTTCAGAGGCTTTGTTGGAAAGATATCGGTGTGCCTGCAAAGATTAATTGCGCACGGGGGAAAATCAACAGGGCGATCACGTTCTTTGTGAAGTCCCGTGGCTGGGGTGTCATTCAGTAGCCAGGCATTTATTTTGATCACTCAGAGCTACACGGAAGATGGTTTTAAACCTCTCAGACAAGAGCATTGACATATGGCTGAAGAACATCTGTTCTGGTCTCTTGGAGCTGCTGTAGCTTCCATTGGTGAGGCGTCAGCCCAGCTTGGACGTTGGCAAGAACTATAGTGGTGCCGCTGGGTATTGTGCTTAGGGTACCTGAAGATGCCAAGGGAGAGAGATGCTTCCTTAAGGAGCCGTGGCACTTTGAGTACTCAGCTGGTCAGCACTGGAGCCTTAGCTTGGTGGCTGCAGGCACTTTGAACAGTCCACATTGTCTGCTGCTTTGAGCTACTTCTCAGGTTATCCATTAGTCATTTTTGTCTCTTGCCAGCAGCTGTCTCTGGACTTTCAGTTCCCTCATCTAATTGTCATCACATGAGGAAGAGCTGGGATTTGTGTGCTAGCCTCCCTTCCTCCGTTGCATCTTCTTACTGCCCTGCTGCACTTCCATGCGTTGGGAAAGTGAACAGCCGCAGTGAGGGAAGTCTGATCCAAACAAAGCTAATATTTGGGCTGCCCCTGTCGACTCTGTCTAGGAAGCTGCAAACGAGAAAAACATGGGATTGTAGTTTAACAACAGCTGGGAATTCAAGTTTGAGAAAAAATGGTCTGCACGGACTGGTGGCTTCAGGCAGGGAGTCTCTCCCAGCCCTATTTGGAGATGCTGGGAACTGAACCTGGGACCTTTTGGTGCTGGAAGCTGCATCATACTGAGTCAGACCACTGGTCCATTTAGCATAGTATTGCCTCATTGACTGGCAGAAGCTCTCCAGAGTTTCAGGCATGGAATGCTGTCAGCCCTACGGCTACAGCCCTGTATACACGAAGGAGTGATTTCACCCCTGTTGCTCAGCCTGGACACTGAGGTCCAGCTCCGAGGGCCTTCTGGCAGTCCACTCATTGCTGGAAGTGAAGTTACAGGGAAACAGGGAGAGGGCCTTCCCAGTAGTGGTGCCTGCCCTGTGGAACACCTTCTTGTTGCTTGTCAAAGAGATAGGAGTTCTGAAGGCAGCCAGTATCGGGAAGCTTTTAATGTATTTTTGTTGAAGCTGTATTTTTGTTGAAGCTGCACTGAGTGACTGGGGCAACCCAGTGTGATGGGCAGGGTAGAAGAAATTAATGGTTGTTTCATTGTTTTTGTTTTAATTACTTATTTGTCTTTTTATCTTGTGAACCATCCTGAGATAATCTGTTAAAAGGCAGTATATAAATCTAACAAGTTATTGTTCTTGTTGTTGTTTTTGTTATTATTATCTGGAGATGCTGCTGGGGGTTGAACCTGGGAAATTCTGCACACAAAGCAGGTGATCTGCCACTCCATGGCATTTGACTTCAGGTGTGAGGCTGGTGGGTGTGACTTGGGGAAAACTGTCACAGGTAAAACTCAGGCCTGTTCCGGGACAGAATAAGCTTGTGGGCCGGAGACTTCCTATGTCAGCCGTAAAAGGAGCAGGGAAGGCCGTAATGAATCTGGCAGGCTGCTATGGAGATCTGTATGCAACTGCTATAGGGACTTGGCACAGATTTTGGGAGCACAAGGGTTCCTTTCTGAAAGGAGAGGAGCAGTTTTCTTGACATATCAGTAACCTAAGATATTTGGGCGGGGTGGGTGGGTGGCTAATTTGGCCTCCTCAGATGATGCTCAATTGCAGCTCCCATCATCCTCACTTCTTTGCCCTGATGTAAAACTAAAATGAGAGAGAAGGCACTTGCTTTTCATGCAAAAGGCCTCAGGTTAATGCTTAATTATCCATTTTGTGGGTTGGAGTAGGACCTGTGTATGCCCCCTCCTGCAGTTATTTGCATAGTAGAGGGATTGTGATGGCATCTCGAGAAGGGAGCCAGGATGCAAGGAAGGCAAGGGCAATGCTCAAAAGCAGACCACCAAACAGCCTCAGGATTCTTCTTCCGAAGAGGAGGGAGGCCCAGACATGAGGTCTGCGGGAGGCCACGGAGTGGGTAGCGAGTAAGAAACCTTCCAAATCAAATAGAACGCCTACTAAACCACCTTTGCTTGATATTGCAGCATGCATGGAAAGACGGGAGGCCTCAGGTAGTAAAGGGGACTTAACTCCCTCAACCTTGTCCACTGTACCATGGCTTCAGAAGAAAGATGCAAGACCTCCAAAGCAGAATCTTCCAGCGGAGATACCTGCAGGTGAGGAGAATCTGGCACCCACCTACACAGTGGTGGGGCTGGCTGGCTTGGAGCGGGGCCCACGGGGCTCCTGTTGCTGGGGAGAAGGGGTTATGCAAATTTGGCCATTGCCACAGCCAATTTAGGGGGGAGGTACCAAAGGATGGGACAGAGCTGACTGAAGAGACGTTACTGGTGCAGCCAGGAGATGTGCGAGGAGAACTTTGTGCAGCCACCCAGACCGACAGAAAGTCAAATGGGTGCAGTCAGGTAAGAAGGTGGATGCAGTTATGACAGGTATCCCATACGGGGAGGCCTCGAGTTGGCCTGGATATCCTTTACTGTCTGCCACCAATGAGTAACTATAAAAAGGGGAGTTTGTGGGTGTGTTTGTCCTCGCTTGAGTTATTTGTTGTTGTTTTTATTAAACGTATTTGTCACTTTCTTACCAAAATAGCTAAAAGCAGATTGCAATATTTACGCAAGCAAGCAACAGAAACACACACACACACACACACACACACACACTTTAAAAATCTATATTTACTTGTAGGTGGTCTCTATATTTAGGGTAGCAGGACACATGAATAAAATCAAAGAGAATGTGAATGAGGAGATAAATAAAAATATGTATAAAAAGGTAAAGGTACCCCTGACCATCAGGTCCAGTCGTGTCCGACTCTGGGGTTGCGGCGCTCATCTCGCTCTATAGGCCGAGGGAGCCGGCGTTTGTCCGCAGACAGCTTCCGGGTCATGTGGCCAGCATGACAAAGCCGCTTCTGGCGAACCAGAGCAGCGCACGGAAACGCCGTTTACCTTCCCGCTGGAGCGGTCCCTATTTATCTACTTGCACTTTGACATGCTTTCGAACTGCTAGGTGGGCAGGAGCTGGGACCGAGCAACGGGAGCTCACCCCGTGGCAGGGATTCGAACCGCTAACCTTCTGATCAGCAAGCCCTAGACTCTGTGGTTTAACCCACAGCGCCACCTGGGTCCCCTTAAAAAGATGTATAGAATGTATATATTAAACTAGCTGGCCCGGCCACGCGTTGCTGTGGGTTCTTTTTTGCCATTTAAAATTCTCCTGACCCCGGGAGTATTCTGGAAGCTCCTGTTTTCATTCTTCCCTGTCCCTTTAGAGCAGGGGTCAGCAACCTTTTTCAGCCGTGGGCCGGTCCACTTTCCCTTAGACCATGTGGTAGGCCGCACTATATTTTAGGGGGGGCGGGGAATGGACTAATTCCTATGCCCCACAAATAACCCAGAGATGCATTTTACATAAAAGAACACATTCTACTCATGTAAAAACACCAGGCAGGCCCCACAAATAGCCCAGAGATGCATTTTAAATAAAAGGACACATTCTACTCATGTAAAAACACACCGATTCCCATTACATAAAAGAACACATTCTACTCATGTAAAAACAGCACGGCGACCATTTTAAGTGAGGGCACTGGGGACCTTAAAGAGCATTCTCCCCCACCCTAGTCCCAAAATTACGCACCCCAGTGACACAATCCCCTCAGAGCCCATCTTACTCACTGCGACCTCTCAGGCATGCCTGCTGCTCAGTCTTTTTTTTTTTTTTTTGGCGCATGCGAAGCTGCGGCGGCCATTTTAGGTGAGGGCACTGGGGACCTTAAAGAGCATTCTCCCCCACCTCAGTCCCAAAATTACGCACCCAAGCGGCACAATCCCCTCAGAGCTGGTCTTACTCAGTGCGACCTCTCAGGCCTGCCTCCTGCTCTGTCTTTTTTCCCCCCTCGGCGCATGCGAAGCTGCGGCGGCCATTTTAGGTGAGGGCACTGGAGGCCACCTCCAGCCCCCCCAAAAGCAAGTTTGCCTGTGCCACGTTTCCACTGAGCGGTTTGTGTCAGAAAGTCCTCAGGTGTTTACAGATGGCAGTTATAAAATGGTGGACAGGGCATTGTTTCTCTGGCCAGGTCTGATGCCAGATCCTTCCTTGATGGTCATGTTACGCTTTGTACTAATTTGATGTGCTTTGGTCCAGTGGTTATGGAGAACATCGGTGTCTGCCGCGCACACAATGGGAACATATATATATTTGTATGCCACCCTTCATTCAATGATCAAAGGCACCTCAAAACTTAAAAAAATACAAAATGAGAATGCAAAATAGAAAAATGAGTCAACCTGGCCAGCAGGATTTTTGACACCTGGTGGAGCGATATTGGAGAAATGGCCCAATAAAGGGAAGAGTCCTGATGAAGTACATGGGCATAATATTGAGGGCTTATAATGAATTGATGGGTGGAGTATGGTGAACCATTTAGGATGCAGGTAGCCTTGGGTGGTAGTTTTGTTATGGGATAGGCACAGTGTTCCAAGCTCCCATTGTTCTAGGGAATTTCATTAGCGCAAGCAGTTTCTGAGCTCTAGGTGCAATACTTTGCCTAAGATTTCAGATTAAAACTGCAGAGTGGAAGGAAAGGAGGGCCTTTTCCTGCCTTCCCACTTGAAGACTGAAGAAGAGACCCTCTTAAGAATATTAGGGAGGTGAGCAGGGGAAGGAGTAGACCATTTGAAAAACAAACATAATATTATAGCTGCAGTTCATTCATTTTCAGCTTTGTATTCTGTTGTTTTGCCCATAGCCTAGGTCTAAGGTGCCAGTGAGCTCCTAGCTTCCATATCTCAGTTTCTAACACTGGATAGGCAGGAGACAGAGCTCTGTTACAACGTGTGTTAGGGTCCAAGTAAGTCACTATTGTTGGTAGGTCCATCAGTGAGCCTCAAAGTACGAGGCAGCTGCCTGCTCTTTTGGTTCTGGTCCTCAACACGACAAAACTGATTGAAAAAGGCAAAATACTGGAAAACTTTGGAGGAAGTGATTCATGATATAGAAGGAAGGGAAAGCAGAGTATAGTCAGACTTTAAGAAGACCAATTTCAAAAAGCTTAAGGAGTTACTGAGTGAGATCCCATGGTCAGAAATACTTCAGAGAAGGTAGTCCAAGATGGATGGGAATTTCTGAAAGGTGAAATATTGAAGGTACAAAGGCAGACAATTGCAACAAGAAAGAAAAGTAGGAGGCATCTAAGGAAACTGGTGTGGCTGCATAAGGAGCTTACAGGTGAGCTAAGATTTAAGAAGGGCATGTATAAGACATGGAAGAAAGGAGAAATCACAAAGGATCAGGGTACACAGTAGCCAACAGTTGCAGGGAGAAGGTAAAGCTTTTGACAAAGTCCCCCGTGATAGTCTTGCAGAGAAACTGGTAAAATGTGGATTGGATGAGGTAATTGTTAGGTGGGTTGGTAGCTGGTTGACTGACTGAGCCCCAAGAGTGCCCATTAATGGTTCCTCATCATCCTGGAAAAAAGTGACATGTGGGTTGCTGCAGGTTCTGTCCTGGGCTGTTGTTTTTCAAAGTTTTTATATATGACTTGGATGATGGAATTAAGGGGATGCTCATCAAATTGGCAGATGAGACCAAATTCGGAGGGGTAGCTACTGCTGCAGAAGGCAGAATCAGGATTCAAGATGACCTTAAGAGATTAGAGAACTGGGTCCAAACTAAGAAAATTAGTTTCAATATGGACGACTGTCAGGTTCTGGACTGAGGCAGGAATAACCAACTACACAAATATAAGACAAGATACTTGGCTTGCCAGTAATACATGTGAAAAGGATCTGGGGGTCTTGGTGGTCCACAAGTTTAGCATACGTCAACAGTGTGCTGCTGCAGCAGCAAAAATAGCTAATGCTATTCTAGGCTGCATCAAGAGAAGTCTCGTGTCCAGATACAGGGAAGTAATTGTCCTCTATTCTGCCTTGTTCAGAACATACCTGGAATACTGTGTCCTGTTCTGGGCACCTCAGTTTAAGAAACATGATTGATAATCTGGAAAGAGTTCAGAGAAGGGTGACCAAGATGATCAAAGGTCTAGAAGCCTAAGGCTTATGAGGAACAGTTGAAGGAGCTGGGTATTTTTAGCTTGGAAAAGAGGAGACTGAGAGGAGATACGATACCCATCTCCAAATTCCTAAAGGGCTGTCAAGTGGAAGATGTAGCAAGCTTGTTTTCTCCCTCTCTGGAGGGTAGGACCTGAACCAATGGCTTCAAGTTAGAAGAAAGATTCTGACTCAACATCAGGAAGAACTTTCTGACAAGGTGAGCTGCTCAACAGTGGAACGGTCTCCTTCGGGAGGTTGTGGACTCTTCTTCCTTGGAGCTTTTTAATCAGATTATGGATGGCCATCTGTCATGGATGCTTAGCTGAAATTCCTGCATTGCAGGGTTGGACTAGTTGGCTCTTGGGGTCTCTTCCAACTCTACTATTATATGGTTCCATCAGTTCTCAATGTTCAGATTAGGGTAGGGGTGGTAACATATATGACCTGTACCTGTTGAGCGACTTGAGGAGTAGAACATGCATATTAGGCGACAGGACTACAGGTTGGAACATTAAGAGGTAAGGTGTCTCCTTGTATTTTCCGGTTCAGGCAAAAGTGCTTGCAAATGTTTCATCTGACTTTAAGCTTCGGAAAACATTGGCAGGATGGGAGAAGGAATGCCCCTCCCAGCCATCATGGGGAGGCACTCTGTGTCTCCAAATGAGGCTGCATTATTCAGTGCATAATCTATGGGACGCGTTTCCGCAAGTGGCATTGTTTCTCTTATTATTTCCTAGTAATAGGTTTGTTTTGCAGTTTTTATAAGGAAATCTGTTTTTAACAGGATAGGTTCAGGGAGTGAGCCCTAGCCAATGGGATGGCTTGGGCAGGTTCTACCGGGGGGGGGGGGTTATTGGGACCCCCAGTTTTAGTGATCACGGGCAGGAGGAGGAGTTATGCTAGGACCAGACCATGTCATTACTGAGGGGGCAGGTTTACTTGTTTTTTGGAGGCTATCCCTGCCTCCGGGTCAGGTCCTGACCAGAAGGTTACAGGTATCAACAAGGGTGTCGCACATGACTTTAAGGTGCTGCTGTTCAATGCCAGGTCAATGATCGAGGAGACCACTGACGTCCATGACTCGATTGTGGATGGAGGACTTGAACTGGAATGTGTAACAGAGACTTGGTTGGACAAGGCATATGAGCCTGTTCTTGCTGCTGCTTGTCTGCCAGGCTTCCCTTATTCACAGCAACCCAGGTCATGTGGGTGGGGAGGGGGGGTTGCAGTGATTTTTAGGAAGTCCTTTGTTTTCACTGGGCGTCCTTATTCCAAAGACCCAGTTCTCTGAGTGTACGTTCTGAAAGTTGGGCAATGGGGCAGTACAGGATTCCTATAGGTGTACTGACCTCCCCGCTGCACCAAGGATTCTCTGCTCAAGCTGCTTCAGGTCATGTCGGATGTTCTCCCTGAGACACCTATCTTGGTGGTCCTGGGTTATTTTAACATTCATGCCCAACACAACCTTACATGGGGCCGCTCGGGACTTTGTGGAAAGCATGGCCTTCATGGGGCTGTACCTGAATAAGTTTGGCCCAACTCATAGTCGTGGGCGTGCCTTAGACCTTGTGTTCACCTCTATGGATGTGGGTAAACTAAAAGCGACACAAAAGAAGCGCTATGTCGAATCATTTCCTGGTGCAACTAGACTTCTCCGCAATCATCCCCTGCATAGGGAAGTGGGACCGATTAGAATGGTCCACCGTAGCCACTTAATGGATCCAGATGGTTTCCAGAGTGGGTAGGGGATGTCTTATCCCATGTTTATGGTCTTTCAGCTGATTTACTGGTGGCCCGTTGGAATGCAGTGGTAACCTGGGTTGCTGATTTGTCTGGTTCCGAAGTGCCCACTCTGGTTGCATGGAGCCCGGATGACCCTGTGGTTCTTTCAGGGGCTGAGGGCAATCAAACAATGGCTAGAGTGCCGGTGGCAGAAAACCCACTCCGAATCAGACTGAACACAGGTTACAGCTCAACGTTGAGCCTACCAAGTGTTGATAACGATGGCAAAGAGGACCTTCTTCACCACCTCTATTGCATCTACAGAAAATAGTTCCAGGATGTTTTTCCAGGTGGTCTGGAGTTTAACAGATCCACCTTCACCGTCTGAGTCCAGTGCGAACTGCAAGGTCTCCTGTGATAACTTCGCAAAGTTTTTCACAGATAAAAATCACTCAGATTCAGAGGGAACAACTCCAGGCACATCTGGAGGATGTGGAGCATTTGGATCCCTTCCAATCGGGATTCAGGCCTTATGGGACTGAAACTGCCTTCGTTGCACTGGTCAATGATCTCCCGTGAGATCGGGACAAAGGTGAGAGCTGTTTCCTAGTTCTGCTGGATCTCTCAGCGGCTTTGACACCATCAACCATGAAATCCTTCTGGACTGTCTAGAGGAGCTGGGGGCACTGTTATACAGTGGTTCCGCTCCTTCCTCCTGGGGCAGTCCAGAAAGTGGTGCTGGGAGATGAGTGATCGGATCCCTGGGTGCTCACTTGTCGGGTGCCTCTTGGCTCTGCCTCTCCCTTGCTTTTCAACATGTATATGAAGCTGCTGGGAGAAATCATCAGGGGGTTTGGGCTGGGTGTTCATCAGTATGCGCATGATACCCAGCTCTACCTCTCCTTCAAATCAGAACCACTGAAAGCAGTGAATGTCCCGTGTGAGTGTCTGGGGGTGGTTGGAGGATGGGTAGCGGCTAACAGGATTCAACCTCAATCTGTTAGCTGCCATCCATCCTCCAACTGCCTCTCGGCACTCACACAGGACATTCACCACCTTCACTGTTTGTGATCTGATTTAAAAGAGAGGGAGAGTTGGGTGCCTCACAAGAGTGGTGCATGCTCTGGTTATCTCCCACTTAGACTACGGCAATGCACTCTACATGGGGCTACCTTTGAGGGTGACTCAGAAACTACAACTAATCCAGACTGCGACAGCTAGACAGTTGAGTGGGAGCCGCCGCCAAGGCCATATAACACCGGTCCTGAAAGACCCACATTGGCTCCCAATACACTTCAAAGCACAAAGTTTTATGCTGAACTTCAAAGCCCTAAACAAGCTCAGTCCAGTATACTTGAAGGAGCGTCTCCAGCGCCACGGCCCTTCTGGTGGTTCCCTCACTGAGAGAAATGAGGTTACAGGAAACCAAGCAGGGGCTTTCTCAGTAGTGGCACCTGCTCTGTGGAACTCCCTCCCACCAGATGTCGAGGAGATAAAGAACTATGTATTTTCTAAGACATCTGTATAGGGAAGCTTTTAAAGTTGGTTCATTTACTAAGTTTTTATGTATTCTGGAAGCCTCCCAGAATGGCTGGGGAAACCTAGTCAGATGGACAAGGTACAAATAAATTATGGTTGCTATAACATGAAATGGGGAGGCTTTACCACTGCCACTCCTGTGAATTCTGAGATCGCACATCCATGGCTACCAGGTTCCAGCGAGAGATCCTAAGAGGTCTGTGAGATCCCTGGAATCCGGAAGCCACAGCCGCTTCTCGTTGTTTTTCTGGTAGAGCACTTATTTGCCACAGAAGTGAGGAGACGCTGTGGCCGTGGCGAGATCTTGCGAGTGTTCAGTGGGAGCAGGTAGAGTGCATTTGCGGGATTCCAGCGCCCGAGGAGACTGCCTCAGTCCACTTCGTGTGTGGTCCAGCCCTGTCTGCGATTTCCCAGTCTGGTGTTCTGAGAGGTTGAGGTTCTACTGAAGACGCGGTCCAATACTGACCGAAGAGCTCGATGGTGCCGTTAAGCCCACTCTTGGAGGCTGATCCCTGCTCATTGACTGTCCTCGAGGAATATGCAGAGTGTAGAGGCAACTCTCCAGGGATTTTAATTCATCATGCGCAAAATTTCAGTTCTGAACAGAAACTAAGAAAGCACTTGAGCAGCTTGTTCTGGTTGTGCTTGAGGCCCTTTGGGCCTGTTCATTTAGGATTATGGTGGCCCCAACTGCAGTACACCTGGAAATGCCTTTGAGAGGCATACAAAATATAAACAGGTCATGTTTAGCATCTTACCAAGCACCGTTAGGCATCTGAAAAGCCGGGGGAAAGGAAACTGTCCGGAGTTGCAATTTACTGATGATATTTTTTTGTTGACAGGTGGCTGGGATGCAGACAAGCGTGTCCAAGTCCTCATCGCAGGCCACCGTGTGGTTTTTCGGGCCAGACGTAGAGCACTACAGTCCATTCTGGGATCTCACTTAGGTTTGAGCCACATGGCCTTTATTCAGTGGTTTTACAGGAAGAAGTTGCCGTGTGGTCAAGTGTTGCCCACCTTCTTCCACAAGGCGGTCCGGCATAAGCCAGACATAGTGATTCTGCAGGCGGAGGACAATGAAATTGGGGTGATGAAGACTGAGGATATAGTTTGTCAAGTGGTAGCGGATTTGGAGGCGATTAGGCTAAGGTGGCCGGGGGCCCATATCCTTTGGTCCAACATCTTGCCCAGGAGAGACTGGAGCGACATCCCGAACATTAAGGTATTGAGCCAAATGCGGAGAGATGTTAATAGACAAGTGGAAATGGCGCTGTTTGCAACGGGGGACGGAGTAATATCTCACCCCCAAATTAATCCCAGTAGGTGGGAACTCTACGAAAATGATGGGATTTCTTTGTCTGCTGCTGGAAACGACATTTTCCTCTCTAACCTCCGCACTGAAATAGAAGCACATATTTTGCGGCGGTTGGGGGAAGAAAGACTAAGCCGTGGCTTTATCCTCTTGTGAAAGGGGAGAGGTTGGCAAAACTGGCGAGTATCCCAAGTCACTTTTCAGGTTGCTAAGCAGTTCTAGGGTCTTGCCTGCAGGGCTATGGGACCTGTGGGGCAGGAAAGCGATCGCTTGAGTTTGACCTGTGTCACTCTCCTGGATTTGTGGGGCTCCAAGGGTGCATGAGCCAGCCAGAGCTCACCTTAAGGGGTACAGAGGGGGAAGAGGAGAGCAATAGAGACCACCTTCCTCCCTGCAGGGTAGGCTTAGCCAATCACGACAGGATTTGGAGTCTCACAAGAGGCTTGGACTGTCGCCCACACATCGCCTTCTTTCCTGCCTGCGGTTTCTAAGTTACTCACCTGTAGTTAATAAAGTGACCCTCCTTAAATCCCACACTTTGTGTCTTGCCTCTTTAATCTTGGCCTCCTCATACAGATGTCTTCAACTGATCCAGATCCGAGACCTACCTCTGACTAAACAATTTTACAGTATTTTATTATTTGTATCCCATCCATCTGGCTGGGTTACCATTCTGGGTGGCTTCCAACAAATATAAAACATAATAAGCCATCAAACATTTAAAAAATTCCCTATACAGTTCTATTTATTTATGTTTTTACCTTTGGACCGTGTTTACAATCCCGTTTGCGGTGTCCTTGATTCCCACAGGAATAGCACTTCACAGCTGTCAACACTCTAGTGCCATCTGGTGCCTGCATCGCTGTCTGGGATGACGTGGCCATCAACTCCCCCCAACTGTTGCATCCAGCACTTTCAGCACTTCCGCTATCAGCTTCATTCTGTACAACAGCTGAAACTCTGGACACAGTTAAATCTTTTGCTGGCAGCGTAGCTTGCTGACTTGCAACAGCACTAAAACTGTGGTCTAAAGAGTCCAGTATGAGAACTGAGAATAGGGCCTCTGGAATTGTGCTCAAGCTCCTGCCGGAGAGATTGCATTTCCATTAAATGCACACACCCTCAAAGCTCTCTAAATGACAGCTGGCGAAATCTAGTGGAGCTAATTTAATGCAGGGTAGTGGAGACATACCAAGAGAGGCTTTCGACAAAAGGAGGCCAGGCAGCAAAGGCTGAAAAGGGCCAGTGTGGAAGCAGGAGCATCGGAAGAGTGAGCGCATGAATGGACATGCGAGAGCCTCCCAACCCTGCCTGCAATTCTATAATGACATCTGTTTTTGTAATTAAAGGCAGCATTCGTTTCATTGTTTTAGCTTCTGCCAACCTGGTGCCCGCCAGCTCCTTTGTGCTGCAGTGCCCATCAGCCCAGGTTGGTGAAGGCCGCAGTACTTGTGGCCCAAGAAGAACCTGTTGCTTGAAAAGACTGGAAAAGGTTTACTGAATATATAGGTGGAAATTGTGTTGTATTTAAAAACGCTAGTAGCATTAAGATAAATTCAACAGCGTCAGTAAGTTTTGATGGATGTAACAATGGATTACTAATGGTTTAGTTCATGTACAATATGCAGGGATGTATGATATGAACCACGGAAGGAGAAGAAGGGAAGTCATAGATGTAAGGTTGTTTAAATGAATATTTTGAAATGTAATTTAGAAAATTTAATAAAAATTATTATTTATTTTTAAGAGCCTGTTGGATCAGCCCGAAGGGGGCCGATCTAGTCCAGCATCCTCTTCTCAACCAGATGGCCTGAATGGGAAGCCTGCCAGCAGAATTCAGGCGCAAGAACATTCCTCCTCTCCCCCCCCCCCTGTGGTTTCCAGCAACTGGCATTTGCCCTCATTGCTCCTCTGGCTGTGGAGGCAGAGCATCGATTGCCCTCTCCACCTCCATGAATTTGCCCAATCCTCTCCTAAAGCCATCTAGTTTGGTGGCCATTCCTGCCTGCTATGGTTTAACTGTGTGTTGCACGAAGACGTTTTTTCTTTTATCTCTCCTGCGTTTTTTGCATCCGTCTCTCCAATCATCTTTTGTTATTAAGGATTGTGTTCACTTCATTATGTGTTACGTTTTCTTTTGCCAAAATAGCTTTTGTTGCTCTTCCTGTGTGCTGGGCTTTCCCCTCCTGTGCTAATGGCGGTCCAGGACCTGACTTTGGCGTCTGTCAAGTATGCATGTGATTTGTCAAGTCAGTTTCGTTTGGTGCTTTTTGAAAAGATGGCTCGGGATAAGAGCTTTTTCACTCACAGGCTATTTCTCTCTCTTCATCCTCTTAAAGACTTCGGTCCTGGCAGCGCCAGTGGATTGAACTGGGTAATAATGGTGGCCAAGAGGAAATAGTGTGTGCAAATTGGGCAGATACCCGCCATGAGTCATAGCTAGTGCTGCCATGCCACTCGCCCAGCAAACTTCTGCTTCTGCACCAGAACTTCCTCTTCCTCCTCCTCCTCCTCCTCCTCCTCTCCCCTCTTCTACGGTCTTCTGCACTCTCAAAAACTGCTCTAAACGGTTTGTGGAGTTTCCAGAGCACATTTTGGGGGGTGCACAGCGAGAGGAAGAAGAAATTCTGCTGCACAACTGGCATACCATTCAAGACAACCCATTATTATTATTGTTATTATTATTATTATTATTATTATTATTATTATTATTATTATTATTAGACTTGTGCCCCAGGCAGGTCACTTCAATTTTGCTAGGGCACTGTTATGACTTCTCCCCCGGAGGTGCACTCCATTGTGTCTCGGTGTAGACTTTATTGATACTAAGCCGCGCTCCCTGGTGCATGCTGCCCATTACTGTAGACAATATTGATTGGTGTTGCTGCCAGTCTGTGAGGACAATATTTGATTCAGGCGGGCTGCCTGCCAGTGTAGACATGATTGACCTCAGTGGTTTGCAATTTTGTATATACGTAGCTGTCTTTTATCGCTTGCTATGCCTGCCAAGAAGAAGCAAGCTTCTGGTCTTCCCCACGCAGTAGGTGCAGCCCTGCTAGAGTATCTTAGTACAGTCATTCCTTGGGTTACAGATGCTTCGGGTTGCATATTTTCGGGTTGTGCACTGTGCCGAACCCGGAACGTGTTACTTCTGGGTTTTGGCTTTGCGCATGCGCAAAAGTGCCGAATCACAACCTGCGCAGATGGGCGCTGCGGGTTGCGAACGTGCCTCCCGCATGGATCACGTTCGGAACCCAAGCGTACACTGTACTCTGCTCCTTTGTCTTGTTGTGTTTGGATTTTAACATTGGTTTTCCTTCCAAATTTATCCTGGGGGTTAATAATAACATTGCTAACACATTGTATCAGTTCCAGAAACCAGTTTACCCATGTGATGCGAAAAGCTCTCCGGTCCTATGGTGGATTACTCTGTGCATTCCTTTAGGATTGGTGCCGCCACAATGTCTGCCCATTGAGGTCTGCCAGCAGACAGAATCAAGGATACGGGATACTAGAGATCTGATGCGTAGAGAAAGTATATCTGCAAGAACCCATGGTAACTATGCTCTGTCACTCCTTTATTTTCAGGTTGCCCCGTGATTAACATATGGATCGTGGGTCACTGTATCGCCCACTGGGCCCGTGTTCGTGCCATCAATACCGGCTTGGGTAGCTGCTTGGGGCTTCCTGAAAATGTCAGTGTCTCCTGGGTCACAAGATGTGACATGAAATGGGAGGAGTTTATGCCAACCGTGACGGCCAGAGCTGCCTTGCACGGCCCCCCCAAAGCTCTGATTGTTCAACTTGGAGAGAACGACCTGGGTGTAAGGATCGGCATTGACCTAATTTGGAACATCCAAGAGGACTTTGATAAGCTGGCTGTTTTGTTCCCAGACCTGACCTTAATCTGGTCCGAACTGCTCATGAGGCGGCATTGGCGAGATTGCTCCCAGCCGCAGGCAATCAACAAGGCCAGGAGACATATTAATTGTAAGGTGGCAAAGAAGGTGCAACTCTTGAATGGACGGGTGATACGACACCCCAACATTATTTTTAGCCAGGAGGCCTTGTTTCATAATGATGGCGTTCACCTTTCCGATTTGGGCAATGATGTTTGGCTGGTTGATATCGTCAAGGGCATTAGGGATTGGTTGCAGGTGTGAGGGTCTTGGCAGCTAGCCTTTGGGACTCGAGTGGCAATTAGGCATTGGGTAAGCCTTGTTTATGGGAGGGGAGGTTGTAGCCTCCGCCTGCCCCTCCTCGTTTAGGGTATCCCGTTAAAGGGATCCGGGTGTGGTTCCTGTCCAAAGCCTGGGCATGGGCGAGGGCCATGCCACGACCCCATCGGGGACCCTGGGGGTGCCACGATTTGATGTATATCATAGGGCTCCCCCTACCGGTGGTTTATTCTTAGGAGGCTCCCTGCAGACGGGCAGGAGTCAGGATATAGTCTAGTTTCACCCAATGCCTAAGCCAAACCCCTCACCCGTGTAACCAATAAAGTTGTGCCCCATTTTCCCCCATTAACGTAAATATTTGTGTCCGTGTCTATTATCAAAGGGGGCTGTGGGGCCCAGGGCCTCGGCACGCAATGAGACTAGGCTTGATTTCTGTTTGAATCCAAGATCATGGTGGGCAGTAGCCCCCAGGCTGTGGGGTCATCCTGCTGTTCCTCTTGCCCGTGGGGAAGGCCACTTCATCCTCCTGCTTCCACCACCACCTGGCGGATGAGCAGTGACAGCCGAGGTCCCTTCCCACTCGACACTTTCCTGGGAGTGTTACGGGACTCGCTATTCCTTTTTTTAAAAAAACTTTTTATTATGATTGATTATATTTACTTGCATATGTACAACACAAACTTAAATTCATTGTTATCAATAAACCAAATCAAAGTCAGAAATACAGGTAATATAAATATTTTAAAAATAAATTATTTTCCCTAGGTCTGGCCTCCCGTCATTTGCATATTTCATTCATTTTAAACCTGTCACATACATTTGTCTATTTGTTTAGTAATAAAGTGTAGGTATCTATGCCATTTTCCTTTTACAGGTATTATTTATAGAGGTTGTTCAAAAGCTACTACCGAGTTGAAATTACAGCAACTGTTCTCGAGATATCTCATGAAGCCTTCCCAATTTGAGATGAACTCCTGCTGCAAGGATACTTATTTATTTTTATTTATTTTTTAAAAAAAGATTAATTCACATATATTCATTCATATTTTCCGCCTTTCTGGCTTCCATAGCCGTGACTTCCCTCAGACCTTCCACATGGCTTTCAAATTTCTATCTTTTTAACCTATACATCTTTAATCTATCATTGCTTAAACTATCATATACATAATGATCACTGTAAAATTCATAATTACAATAATATTTCTTCATTTGTCTACAAAGCTTCTTGAAGTCCTATAAACGTATTCAATTGAGTATCATTATCTTTCAGATAGTTCGCAAATTTAGACCAGTCTTTGATGAATTTCTGGTCCCGCTGTTCTCGGATTCTTCCCGTCATTTTGTCCAGTTCTGCATATTCCATTAATTTCACTTTCCATTCTTCCTCTTGTTGGTGTTTCTTCCTGTTTCCAAATTTGTGCTATCAAAATTCTTGCCGCAGTCACTGCATATTGGAAAAATTTAACACCTTGCTTCTTAATGTCAGTGCCTATAATACCCAGTAGGAAAGCTTTTGGTTTTTTAACAAATGTATATTTCAGCATTTTCCTCATTTCATTATATATCATATCCCAGAAAATTCTTACCTTCTTACACTCCCACCACATATGATAAAAGGTACCAACTTTTTCTTTGCATTTCCAACACTTATTATCAATCTTTTACATCTTTGCCAACTTGACTGGGGTAATATACCATCTGTACATCATTTTTAACATATTTTCTTTTAATGCACTACATGCAGTAAATTTCATTCCTTCCTTCCACAGTTTTTCCCAGTCCTCTAACATAATATTATACCCAAAGTCTTTTACCCAGTGAATCATCACCGACTTCACTTCCTCGTCCTTCAAATTCCATTCCAGCAACATCTTATACATTTTTGCCAACACCTTGAAATTATTGTTTAAAATTTCTGTCTCAAATTTTGATTTAACATCACTAAATCCATTTTATGTCATTGTTAAACATTGCTTTTATCTGATGGTAGTGCAACCAGTTATTTCCATGTTCTTTTACTTTTTCATATGGTTTTAGTTTCCATCTTACGCTGTCATTTTTGAAGTAGCATCTCATATGTTATCCAGTTTTTACTCATATTTGCTTTTTTCAAACTCAACACTTCTGATGGTGATAACCACCAATGTGTTTTTCTTTCCAATAAGTTTTTATACCTGTCCCAAACTTCATAAAGAGACTTACGGAATATGTGGTTTCCAAAACCTTTATGAACCTTAATTTTATCATGCCATAAATATGCGTGCCATCCAAATCTGTTGTCATGTCCTTCCAGATCTAATAAATCTGTTTTCTTCAGCACTATCCATTCCTTTAACCAACAGAGACATGCCGCTTCATAGTACAATTTCAAGTCTGGCAGGGAGAATCCACCTCTTTACTGTCAGAAGTTTAAATCTTATCCTGGGCTTTCCCCCCTGCCAGATAAATCTTGAAATTATTTTTTGCCATTCTTTAAAAATAGCTGTCCCCTTGATTATTGGAATTGTTTGAAACAGAAATAACATTTTTGGCAGCACATTCATTTTTATTGCAGATATTCTTCCCAACAGGGAAAGTTTCATTCTCTCCCACACTTCCAAGTCTCTTTTTATTTTATTCCAAACTGTTTCGTAGTTATCTTGGTATAAATTAATATTTTTTGGTGTTATCCATATACTTAAGTATTTAATTTTTTTCACCGCTTCAATATTTATTTCTTGTTGCATTTTCTGAGATTCATTGTCCATATTCTTAACCAAAATCTTAGGTTTTTTTTCTTATTCAATTTAAATCCTGCAACTTGTCCAAATTCTTCCATCTCCTCTAATACTGCATTTGAGCTTTCTATAGGTTCTTCAACTGTCAGTACCAAGTCATCGGCATAGGCTTTAACTTTATGTTGCTTTTTTCCGACTGTTATTCCTTTTATTCTTCCTGATTGTCTTATTGAGGATACTTATTGCTACACATTGGAAGAGTGATAAAATCCCTTCTAAATCAGAATGGCTAACAGAGCTAGTAGAATATGCTGAGTTAGACAACCTTTCTGAAAAGATTAAAGGGACTCTCTTTCCTTAGCAGTTTTTTTTTAAAGTGGAGATGGAATTAGTATGTTGTGATTTTTGAAGGTGGGTGGGTTTCTTTTGGCTTGGTGAAGCACCATGTCACCTGGAAGAGCTCCTCTTCTCTTCCTGGCCTCGGGGTGGGGGTGGGGCTGTAGGATGGCTTGCGGAGAGAGCATCAGCTGGTGCATGGAGGTCAGGAAGGGGGAGAAGCTGCAGCCAAAGAGGAGGAGGAGGAGAAGGAGAAGAGGAGGAGGAGTTTGGATTTGATATCCCGCTTTATCACTACCTGAAGGAGTCTCAAAGCGGCTAACGTTCTCCTTTCCCTTCCTCCCCCACAACAAATACTCTGAGAGGTGAGTGGGGCTGAGAGACTTCAAAGAAGTGTGACTAGCCCAAGGTCACCCAGCAGCTGCATGTGGAGGAGCGGAGACACGGACCCGATTCCCCAGATTACGAGTCTACCACTCTTAACCACTACACCACATTGGCTCTCAGAGCACTGTGGGGCTATCTCTGCTGCCGCTGCTCGGTGCAGGAGGACTTTCTGGGCTTAGCCCTCGCTCAGCTGCTGTTTCTCCACCTTCTGCACTCACCCCCACCCAGTGTGTGTTTGTGTACAGTGGTACCTTGGTTTACAAACTTAATCCGTTCCGGAAGTTTGTTCTTAAACCAAGGCACGCTTTCCCTAATGAAGCCTCCAGCTGCCGGTGCCCTTCTATTGTTTGGATTCCGTTCCTAAACCAAAGTAAAGTTCTCAAACCAATACACTATTGCGGACTGTTCTTAAACCGAGGTACCACTCTATGTATATAAGTAAATAAAACATATATCCTAAAGACACCACAGTCTCTGCTGTGCCTCATTTCGAAAAGGAAACGCGAACTCTGGGGAAGCACCTGGAACCTCACAACGCTCGGAGATTGGGGAGGAATGCTGCATACTAAAATACTTTTAAAAAATACTTTCTCCTTCATGGATCACTGCTTGTATTTTTTTAATCATGTTGTAAGGCACGAGTGCCTGATACTGGGACAGTAAAATGGGATATTATAAATCTTGTTAATTGATTAAGAGGGGGCCTTCTCAGTGGCTACACCCAGACTTTGGAACTCCCTACCTAAAGAGGTTACATGGGCAGGTTAAGATTTTGGGAACTGACTACTTTTAATGAAAGGGCTGGGGCCATGCTCTTTCTACTGTAATCTGTGGAAACCCAGTCAGATGTGTGGGGTATAAGTAATAAATCATTATTATTATGACAACGACTATTGTATTTAAATTTTTAAATTAATTTCACACACACACACAATTCCATTAATGTTTAATTGTTTTTAATGATTGTCCTCCCACCTCATATTTTCAGCTCTTGTTTTAACTGTAAGCTGCCTAGAATCCCTGCCTGGGGAAAAAGTAAGGATATAAATAAACACATATATATAATACAAGGTGAGTCTTTTAAGAGAGTCCCTGTGGAAAACAGCAATTCTCTGGTATTGCTGCCTGAAGCTAGTGGCCAGCTGCTGGCTCTCAAGTTTATGGTTTGTTTTGTTTGTGAAGTGGATCTCTCAGCTGTCTCTGTTAAAGAGTTTTCCCTGGTGCAGTTGTGGGGGGGGGGGCATTTTACCCTCCAGATGTTGCTGAAAGACAACTATCAGCCACAGCAAACAGGGATTAAAAACACTCACAGCAGGTGTTGTTGTTCAGTCGTTCAGTCGTGTCCGACTCTTCGTGACCCCATGGACCAGAGCACGCCAGGCACGCCTATCATTCACTGCCTCCCGCAGTTTGGCCAAACTCATGTTAGTAGCTTCGAGAATACTGTCCAACCATCTCATCCTTTGTCGTCCCCTTCTCCTTGTGCCCTCCATCTTTCCCAACATCAGGGTCTTTTCCAGGGAGTCTTCTCTTCTCATGAGGTGGCCAAAGTACTGGAGCCTCAACTTCAGGATCTGTCCTTCTAGTGAGCACTCAGGGCCGATTTCCTTGAGAATGGATAGGTTTGATCTTCTTGCAGTCCATGGGACTCTCAAGAGTCTCCTCCAGCACCATAATTCAAAAGCATCAATTCTTCGGCGATCAGCCTTCTTGATGGTCCAGCTCTCACTTCCGTACATTACTACTGGGAAAACCATAGCTTTAACTATACGGACCTTTGTTGGCAAGGTGATGTCTTTGCTTTTTAAGATGCTGTCTAGGTTTGTCATTGCTTTTCTCCCAAGAAGCAGGCGTCTTCTAATTTCGTGACTGCTGTCACCATCTGCAGTGATCATGGAACCCAAGAAAGTGAAATCTCTCACTGCCTCCATTTCTTCCCCTTCTATTTGCCAGGAGGTGATGGGACCAGTGGCCATGATCTTAGTTTTTTTGATGTTGAGCTTCAGACCATATTTTGCGCTTTCCTCTTTCACCCTCATTAAAAGGTTCTTCAATTCCTCCTCACTTTCTGCCATCAAGGTTGTATCATCAGCATATCTGAGGTTGTTGATATTTTTTCCGGCAATCTTAATTCCGGTTTGGGATTCATCCAGCCCAGCCTTTCGCATGATGAATTCTGCATATAAGTTAAATAAGCAGGGAGACAATATACAGCCTTGTCGTACTCCTTTCCCAATTTTGAACCAATCAGTTATTCCATATCCAGTTCTAACTGTAGCTTCTTGTCCCAAATAGAGATTTCTCAGTAGACAGATGAGGTGATCCGGCACTCCCATTTCTTTAAGAACTTTCCATAGTTTGCTGTGGTCGACACAGTCAAATGCTTTTGCGTAGTCAATGAAGCAGAAGTAGATGTTTTTCTGGAACTCTCTAGCTTTCTCCATAATCCAGCGCATGTTTGCAATTTGGTCTCTGGTTCCTCTGCCCCTTCGAAATCCAGCTTGCACTTCTGGGAGTTCTCGGTCCACGTACTGCTTAAGCCTGCCTTGTAGAATTTTAAGCATAACCTTGCTAGCGTGTGAAATGAGTGCAATTGTGCGGTAGTTAGAGCATTCTTTGGCACTGCCCTTCTTTGGGATTGGGATGTAAACTGATCTTCTCCAATCCTCTGGCCACTGCTGAGTTTTCCAAACTTGTTGGCATATTGAGTGTAGCACCTTAACAGCATCATCTTTTAGGATTTTAAATAGTTCAGCTGGAATATCATCACTTCCACTGGCCTTGTTGTTAGCAAGGCTTTCTAAGGCCCATTTGACTTCACTCTCCAGGATGTCTGGCTCAAGGTCAGCAACCACACTACCTGGGGTGTATGAGACCTCTATATCTTTCTGGTATAGTTCCTCTGTGTATTCTTGCCACCTCTTCTTGATGTCTTCTGCTTCTGTTAGGTCCTTTCCACTTTTGTCCTTAATTGTGGTAATCTTTGTACGAAATGTTCCTTTCATATCTCCAATTTTCTTGAACAGATCTCTGGTTTTTCCCATTCTGTTATTTTCCTCTATTTCTTTGCATTGCTCGTTTAGAAAG
The DNA here is from genome assembly GCF_009819535.1 of Lacerta agilis. Classification (NCBI taxonomy): domain Eukaryota; kingdom Metazoa; phylum Chordata; class Lepidosauria; order Squamata; family Lacertidae; genus Lacerta; species Lacerta agilis. The sequence goes on from NC_046320.1 coordinate 72,759,187, forward strand.
GCCCTCTTGTCTCTCCTTGCTATTCTTTGGAAATCTGCATTCAATTTCCTGTATCTTTCACTATCTCCCTCACATTTTGCTTGCCTTCTCTCCCCCGCTATTTTTAAGCCCTCATTGGACAGCCACTTTGCTTTCTTGCATTTCTTTTTCATTGGGATGGTTTTCGTTGCTGCCTCCTGTATAATGTTACGAGCCTCCATCCACAGTTCTTCAGGCACTCTATCCACCAAATCTAAGTCCTTAAACCTGTTTTTCACTTCAACTGTGTATTCATAAGGAATTTGATTTAGATTGTATCTTACTGGCCCAGTGGTTTTTCCTACTTTCTTAAGTTTAAGCTGGAATTTTGCTATAAGAAGCTGATGATCAGAGCCACAGTCAGCTCCAGGTCTTGTTTTTGCTGAGTGTATAGAGCTTCTCCATCTTTGGCTGCAGAGAATATAATCAATCTGATTTCGATGTCGCCCATCTGGTGATGTCCATGTGTAGAGTCGTCTCTTGTGTTGTTGGAAAAGAGTGTTTGTGATGACCAGCTTGTTCTCCTGACAGAACTCTATTAGCCTTTGCCCTGCTTCATTTTGAACTCCAAGGCCAAACTTGCCAGTTGTTCCTTTTATCTCTTGACTCCCTACTTTAGCATTCCAATCCCCTATAATGAGAAGAACATCCTTCTTTGGTGTCATTTCTATAAGGTGTTGTAAGTCTTCATAGAATTGGTCAATTTCAGTTTCTTCAGCACTGGAAGTTGGTGCATAAACTTGGATTACTGTGATGTTAAAAGGACTGCCTTGGATTCGTATCGAGATCAATCTATCATTTTTGAAATTGCATCCCAGTACAGCTTTCGCCACTCTTTTGTTGACTATGAGGGCCACTCCATTTCTTTTACGGGATTCCTGCCCGCAGTAGTAGATATGATAGTCATCTGAACTGAATTCGCCCATTCCCGTCCATTTTAGTTCACTGATGCCTAGGATGTCAATGTTTATTCTTGCCATCTCATTTTTGACCACATCCAGCTTACCAAGGTTCATGGTTCTTACATTCCAGGTTCCTATGCAATACTTTTCTTTACAGCATTGGACTTTCCTTTCGCTTCCAGGCATATCCGCAACTGAGTGTCCTTTCGGCTTTGGCCCAGCCGCTTCATCAGCTTTGGATCTACTTGTACTTGTCCTCCGCTCTTCCCCAGTAGCATGTTGGACGCCTTCCGACCTGAGGGGCTCATCTTCCAGCGTCATATCTTTTATATGCCTGTTGTCTTTGTCCATGGAGTTTTCTTGGCAGGGATACTGGAGTGGGTTGCCAGTTCCTCCTCCAGGTGGATTACGTTTGGTCCAAACTCTCCACTATGACCTGTCCATCTTGGGTGGCCCTGCACGGCATAGCTCATAGCTTCCCTGAGTAATTCAAGCCCCTTCGCCACGACAAGGCAGTGATCCATGAAGGGGCACAGCAGGTGTAGGAAACCCCAATCAGGGCGTTAATTGCCCCAGAATTGTAGCAGCTGTGGAAGGGACCCCAAGGGCCATCTAGTCCAACCCCACTGCCATGCAGAAATCTCAAATAAAGCACCCGTGACAGATGGCCTTCCAACCTCTTGCTTGAAAACCTCCAAGGAGGGAGAGTCCAACACCTTCCTAGTCCTTTCCTGCTCCTGCTGCTCAGCAGCTGGCCTTGCTAACATCGAGGTAGACTGCCTCTGGAGCTGGAGATTGTGCTTGGCTATCCTAGAATACTTCTTTCATTCGTTTATTTTGCCTATTTCCCACGTTTCGTCTGTAAACCACCTTGTGGCCCTCGGATAAAGGGCAGCATATAAATAATAATAATAATAAATAATAATAATAATAATAATAATTCCCACGAAGGTGCTGTGCGCAAGTCTCCTCCTCCTGAGGGGCAGTGGCCGGGCGCCGTGCTCCCACCCAGGGCGTTTCAGGGACCGAGGGCGGCAGGATTCGAACTCTGGTCTCTTCCAGGTCCCAAACGCGACCAGCACTCTAATTCCCCAGGGCCAACAGCAGCCTCTGGTACGCGAGACAAGGAAGAGCCCTGCGGGCCCCGACCCCTTTCCCGCAGACGCCGCCAACCGGTCCCCGGAGATAGACTGCCTCTGGCCACGAAGGCTCCACCAGGCAGCAAGCAGGGGAAGCGGCGGCGCCTACAGCGCACGCGCAGGAAGTAACACGCGTGGCGCGCACGCGCACTTTCTCCCGGCGAGAGAGCGCGCGCACGCGAGCGCATTTGGTCGGCACCGCTCCCTCTGCCCGCTGGCCAATCCGCAGCCAGGGGCCCTCCGCGCACGCGCAGTACACCCCTCTCAGCGCCTCCGACGGCGATTGCGAGGGCTGGAAGAGGTCTCGTCTGAGGTAAGCTGTGCAAGATGGCGGCCGGTTAGGGGGCCGGAGAGGGAGGCCTCTTTCTCCTTCCCCCGCTCGCCGCCTTGGCTCCGAACTCTTCGTCCTCTGCCTGTGGGGCTTCTAGTCCTCAGGGAGGGAAAGAGCGGGCCCTGAATGGCTGCTCCGGGTAGGCCTTTCCCGTTGCCGAATGGCTGTCGCTGTAGTATTTATTATTATTATTGAAACAAAATAGAAAATTCCTTCCAGTAGCACCTTAGAGACCAACTGAGTTTGTTCTTGGTATGAGCTTTCGTGTGCATGCACACTTCTTCAGATTATTATTATTGTTATTGTTATTATTTTTTCCTCAGGGTTTCCTCAGCCACGCTGGGCGGCTTCTAACAAAATATTAAAATACTTATAACAATTCATTAAATATTCCTCAGGCATTAAAAGCTTCCCTAAACAGGGCTGCCTTATTGATGTTATTGTTGTTATTATTTATTGTTTTGTTGTTGTTACTACTACTATTACTACTATTAATGGCCCTCCAAGTTTCCCTGATATGATCCTGGAATCTCCCATTTTCCCTTAGGACAGTGGTGCCCAAACTATTTCTAAAGAGGGCCAGATTTGATGAAATGAAGGGCCATGAGGGCCAACCAAAGTTCTTGACCTTTTTTAAGGGTTGTAGTTGTTGAGGTTTTTTTAGGGCTGAAATTGTTGAGTTTTTTTTTTTTAGGATTTCACCCCAAGAAATAAACTGTCACATGGGCTGGATTAAACCGACCAGCGGGCCAAATTAGACCCCCGAAACGGACTTTGGACATGCCTGCCTTAGGACGTCCCAGTTTTTGTGGGAGAAATGTTGGAGGGGCTGGAGTTATCTGACCCCAGAGCCGTCTGAAAGCAATCCTGTAGAGGGAAGTTAATGATTTGTTATTATATTATTTACATGAGAGCAGGGTCTTTTCTGCAGAGGCCCTTAACTTTTGGGATGCTGTCCCCAGGGAGGCTTGCCTGGTGGCTTCCTTATTTTAGGCTCCAGGCAAAAAATTTCCTCAGCTGCTAAGACTTTGGCTGATTGACATCTGATGCCCTTTTAAACTATGTGTGGGAAATTATTGTTTGTTTCTTTGTTTTTATATTGTCAACCGCCCTGTAATCCTCCGATAAAGGGTAATACAGAAATCTAATAAATAACAGTATTAATAACTACGCACTGGAGACTTCATAGAGCTGAACAATACTCCTACCTTTTGACAATGGCCACCCAATTAGGGGAGCCTCATTGTCCACAGCAGCAGGGGAGCTATCATTCTGGCCTCAGAACCCAGTAGTGAAATGCCCAAATGCCACATCCCTCACCCTCTCTGCCTCTCTCAATTTCTCTACGTCAGCCACCCTGGCCTCAAGGACAGCCGATAGTCACGCATGCGGCGCACAGTGCAGTACACTGGAAAGCCTCTGCACCCCTCCTTCCTTTCTGATTACATTTTGTGTTTTTACTTTCAGCTTGGTGGTGATGTCTGCTGTGAATTGCTGCAGATTTGGCATTTCCCTCTGTAGTGTCCTCCTCTGCAGCTTGTTGAGTTTAAAACCAAGTGATCTCAGTGGTTGAACCCTGTTGCTTCTGACCATTCTGCCACACTTCATCCGTCCTTAAATTTGTCACCGGTGTAATTAGCCATGGTCAAGTCTAAAAAAAAGAAAAACCAACAGAAGAAGGGGGATTGCTGGGATTACAGCTGGGGACCTGGAGGAAATATGCCCCCATGGATGGGAGGTCCTTGCCCAGATGCCATGTGGGGACCTGGAGGAAATAGGCCCCCATGGATGGGAGGTCCTTGCCCAGATGACATGTGGGGACCTGGAGGAAATAGGCCCCCATGGATGGGAGGTCCTTGCCCAGGTGACAACTGGGGACCTGGAGGAAATATTGCCCCGTGTATGGGAGGCCGTTGCCCAGATGACATGTGGGGACCTGGAGGAGATATGCCCCCATGGATGGGAGGTTCTTGCCCAGATGACACATGGAGACCCGGAGGAGATATGAGCCCATGGATGAGAGATCCTTGTCCTGATGACATGTTGAAACCCGGAGGAGATACCGGTATGAGCCCATGGACGAGAGATCCTTGTCCAGATGACACATGGCAACCTAGAAAGAGGAAACACGGAAAATATATGCAGCCAAATATGAGAGACCCCTGTCCTAATATGGGTGAGCCTAGCGAGCCCATGTCTTCAGGACCTAATGCACCTGACCAAATGCAGTGTAGGACTTTTGGCGGGCCAGGAAAGAAGCAGCAGCCGATGGACCAATGTGGCACTAACAGTCGGGAGAATGGTCCATTGCCGCCTGGTAATTGTAGCTCAGATCAGACGGCTGCAGGAAATGCTTCAGATACTCAAAGGCATTACACAGAAGAGGGTGCTGCAAGAATTCTATCAAACTTTGGCTTATCTACTAAAGATTTGGAGGAATTTGGCCACTATTCAGATGAGCAGCTGAAGCCTGAAAACATGGCTATGATTTTGAGGGATATTGTGGAGCGCAAGAAGGCTCGTCAGTTGCCCACTTCATCTCAGGGCAAAGAAGAGGAAACCTCTGGCGGACATGGTGGATCTGATTCCCTGATGAAAAGTAAGTCCAGTTATGAATATGGAAGGAAGTGTGTAGAAACCAGGCTAACCAGTAATTCCATAGTTCCAGTTACAGGTAGGTAGCCGTGTTGGTCTGCCATAGTAAAAAAAAAATAAAAAAAAATTCCTTCCAGTAGCACCTTAGAGACCAACTAAGTTTGTTCTTGGTATGAGCTTTCATGTGCATGCACACGAAAGCTCATACCAAGAACAAACTTAGTTGGTCTCTAAGGTGCTACTGGCAGAAATTCCATGAAGACTTCAGGGTCAAGCTGGCATTTTCTACTACATGATGCAGTGACAGCCACCATTTGGATGGCTTCAAAAGCGGATTAGAGATATTCAGAGGGAACGACTTGTTATGATGGTTGCTTTTATGATGAGGGATGCTGCCTCCAGGACTGGAGGATTGGCACATCTGCATACTAGTTGCTGGGGAACAGAAGCGGGCAGTGCTGCTGACCTCTGTTCTTGCTTGTGAGCTCCGCAGAACTGGCTGCTGGACTAGATGGGCCGCTGGCCTGATCCAGTAGCTGGGCTCTTTTTTAAGCTCCTACAAACACTGGTGGAGAAGAAAGACAACAGATGGGGTTCCAGGAAAGCACCGTAGATATCTAGCCCTTTCACATACCCGTGGGTACTATAGGCAAGGAGGGGTTTTTCGGGGGGGTGTTTTTTGTTGTTACAGTTACAGTGGTTAAGTACGCATCAGGTTAAAAACTCCGCTTAAGATCAGAAATCTTGCTCTGGTGGCGCAGCGGCAGCGGGAGATCCCATTAGCTAAAGTGGTGCTTCAGGTTAAGTATGCTTCAGGTTAAGAACGGACCTCCAGAACGAATCAAGTTCTTAACCTGAGGTACCACTGTATTTATATCCTGCTTTTCTAGATCCTTATCCTTCCCGGTTGGTTTACAGGTGATGTTAACCTACCTTTTTTTTTAAGATACCTGAGTATAGAATCCCAACAATATCCTGCCTACTGGACAACGTCTGACAGAATTATTTCTTAGTTTATTTATTTCATTTCTATCCTTTTTATCCAAGGACCTTAAGGGAGCATGCATGGCTCTCCCTCTCCTCTTTTAGTTCTCACTACAACTCTGTGTGATAGGTTAGGTCGAGAGGCAGTGACTGGTCCAAGGTCCCTTTGCAAGCTTTGTGACCGAGTGGGGATTTGAACCCTGGTCTCCCAGGTCTGTGTCCGACACTCCCACCACTACACCACAGTGGCTCTTCAGAATGGCCCTGGAGGATGGGAGGGGCTCAGCTGAACGGACCCTGATGCATTATTTGCTTACTGCCCCCTCTACTGGGCACCTCACTGCACAGAGTAGTTGATGGGAAATGATCTTTTTGGGGGGCTGGAAGGGGATATCCAGTAGGAGCAAGCTCCGAGGTGGCCGTTGCCCTTGTCCCTTTCTCTCCTGGAATTTGGTTGGCATCCGTTTCCATGCTTAACAGAATCTTGTCTTCCTTCAGCAGGACCTCTGGTACCTTCAGCAGCTCAACCCGCAACAACACCTGCGGCTTCGGTTTTGCCTCAGTCTTCAGTATCTCCATCTCTGTCAATGATGAATGATTATCATGCTGTGTCGCCAACTGTACTTCCACACCTGTGTACTCTGTGTCAAATAGAATGTGCAAATATGACGGTGAGTTCTTAGTTTTGGCACAAACAAAAAAGTTTACACGGTTGTATTGAGCCCAGGAGGAGTGCATTTTCCACTCTGGGTTTCAAGCACATCTTACGCCATGATGACTGGTTGATATTATCCTGGGGAAGTCAACATGGTGCCCTCCAAATGTTATTGTACAGCATTACTGCAGCCTGTCTCCCCTCCCCTAAGCCCCAGTGCCCAATTTTTTCCCCAAGAGGGCCAGATTTGATGAAGTGAACATGCGTGAGGGAGTTTTTTAAGAATTGAAATTCTTGAGCAGGGGTCGGTAAGCTACGGCTCACAGGCCGGATCCGGTCCAATTGCCCTCAAGATCTGGCCCGCGGACGTTCCGTGGATCCTCACACACCGCAGTGCCTCCTCCCTCCCTGCTCCTGGCTTCTCCCCACCCTTCTCCCTGCCCTGCATAGAGCAGGAAGGGGGCTGAGCTGGCTGAGTGCCATTTTGGGCAACGCCTCTCCGGAGCCAGCCAGCGCTTTCGGGCCCCTCGTCCCTCCGCTGCCACCGCCCGCATCTTCCGCTCGCAAGGGCAGGCACAGGACCTGCAGTTGGCACAGCGCAGTGGCAATATGTTGCAGCCTCAGCTTCAGGATCTGTCCTTCCAGTGAGCACTCAGTGCTGATTTCCTTCAGAATGGATGGGTTTGATCTTCTTGCAGTCCCTGGGACTTCTTGCAGGCCATGGGACTAGGATAGTCTAGACCCAACCAAACTTTCGTATTTGAGCCCTGCTTGTATAATCATTTAAGCATTCCCATTGTTTTTCAATTACGGTTTTTGATTTGTGCCTTATTAAATCAGTCAATTTTGTCAACTCCAGGTACTCGCATAGCTTACTTAACAGTTCCCCCTTTTTTGGGATATACTGTGGTACCCCGGGTTACGTACGCGATCCGTTCCTGGTCACGGTACATAACGCGGGCGTGCGTATAACGAAAGCATCCCCAAAAAAAACCTCTGGAAGAAGCGCGATTTGAGCGAAGTGCGCAGAACACTTCTGTGCATCTGGGGGTCGCGCGCGCTCCGGAAACACTTCCGGGTCACAGGCGTTCACATCTCTAACATCTGCAACACCGGGTGTGCATAACCTGGCGTGCCACTGTAATTTCCGTTCCAGTGACTGGCTACCAACGTTCTTGCTGCTGTTGTTGCATACAGAAAGATGTTAATTTTATCTTTGGGGATATCCTTATTCAAAATTCCTAGTACATACACTTCTGTGCTTTTGGTATATGATACTTTTATCAATTTTTTAATCTCTTCATGTATCATCGCCCCCCAAAATTGATCTCTGGACCTGTCCACCACATATGGTATAGGGTTCCTATCATTCTATTACATCTCCAGCATTTGTTACTATTTGATCTATTCATTTTGGCCAATCTGTCTGGGGCCAAATACCATCTGTGGTGCATCTCTTGATGAGTAGCAGGCCTTAAAGTTTATATTTTTTTATCCAGAACTTTTTCCAGTCTTCATATTCAATTGTATACCCTAGACCTCGTTCCCACTTAAGCATGTTTCCCCCTTTGACTTCTTGGTCTGGGAGGACTTTATCTAATAATCTATACATTTTAGAGAGTGTTTTTTGATTATTTTGTAAAACCTCTTTTTCTAGTTTTGATATTCTATTCCCAAATCCCTTAGTTTTTCTGTCTTTCCATAGCTGTCAACCTTTCCCTTTATTTGCAGGAAATTCCCTTATTATAGCATTGGGAAACAGTTGGGAGTGTTGACAGCTATGGTCTTTCTCATATGTAGCCTTAAGCTGGGTTGCCACCTTTCTGTCTTTCTCATATGTAGGCTTAAGTTGATTAAAAAATTCCACGAATCAATGTCAAATGCCTTTTTGGCATCTACCCGCAGCATTGCTATTTTCTTACTTGGTTTCATTTCCACATATTCTAATAAGTCTGTAATTACTCTGTAATTACTCCGGCTTGATCTTTTCTTATTATTATTTTTAACAAAATTTTAATTCTACTTTCTAAAACACCTGTGAAGATTTTATAATCTATATTTAATAGGGAGATTGGTCTATAATTTTTAATTAATTTCAGATCTGCACATTGTTTTGGGAGTAGGGTTATTAGCGCTTCTTGCCAGGATACTGTTATCTCTCCTTTTTTCTAAAATTTCATTCATGATCAATTTTAATATAGGTTCAATTATTTCTTCCAATTTTTTAGAGTATGTTACTGAAATTCTGTCTGGGCCTGGTGATTTCCCTTCTTTCATATTTTTTATCACTTTTTTGATAGGGTATTAGTGTGTGAAAACTATCGCGATCCAGGGATCCCTAGGTAGGAACCTCCAGGTCATGGAGATGTCAGGTGCCATCCTGGCATCCAGCCATCTCCACTTAGTTGTAAGTGTCTGATAGCGAGGTGCAAAATGTGCTTGGCACCTGGCTGGTTTTGAACACTGCCACGGACTATCATGAATTTAAATGACGGGATTATGCAGTTTTATAGACGGAAGCCCCATCAATGGGTATTGGGCATATAACTAAGTGGATCTTAGTGTTTTATGTTTATAAAAAATGTATATACCGCTTTAAAAAGAAAAGTTGCTGGTGGGAGAAGCAGCAGCTGAGGACAGCCCTTCTGTGCGTTATTCAGAAGCATCTGGCTGACTGCCGCAGGAGATGGGATGCTGGACTAGGTGGCACTTGGTTCTCATCTAGCAGCCAGGCTTTTTTGTGTTCTCATCCTGATTTCTTTCCTCCCTCTCTGTAGGGCTGGAATCTGCACGTGGGCACTACTGCACACTCTGAGAAATGTGATCAGCTACGCCAGCAGTAAGGCCTTTCATTTTAATTTATTGGGAATAGATAGAGAATTTATATAGTTTAAAAAAAGACTGCCTGGGTACCTCAGGACTTTGCTAAAAGCAACAGAGCCATTGCTTACATGCCTTGCCACAAACCTAAGCCAAGGAAGTTGTGGGAGCTCACCTTTGAAGGAACGGTGCCTGCTCATGTATAAGTGGTCTGTAGGCCGATTATGGAGCTGAACCAGGGAAGAAGGCTGAAGCTCAGTGGCATCTCATCTTGTGTTCTGTGGCTTTTAGATGCCTGTGGAGCATGAGCAGAGTTTTAGGAGGTGTGGCTTCAGGACAAACTAGTTCTTTGGGGAGCTGGAACCTGAGTCTCACTCCAGGGAACTTTTGGAAACCTGGGTCAAAGAGTCAGGGAACCCTTGTGGAATTCACTTTTAAACTGCCCCAGAATATCAGTACAGTTGTACCTTTTTTTGCGACTGGGATGCGTTCCGGAGCTCCGGTCGCTAGCTGAAAAGGATGCTGGACAAAGCCACTCAGAGCGTTTTCTACTTTTGCGCATATGTGAAGCGCGATTTAGCTTTTTTGCACATGCCTGATCGGCGAACCCAGCGGTAACCTGTTCCTGTACTTCTGGGTTTCCCACGGACGTTCGCCGGAATGGACGCTCGACGGGGTGGACTTAAAATGACGTATGGCTGTAGTAAGAAATCAATAATTTGGACGAAAGGGAGAGAAATAAGTGACTGAATGAGAATTGAATGGAGTACATGTACTGTGTCAAATGAATAACACAGCGGTTTTGCTGGCTTTTCTTGAAACAGGTATCCTGACTGGAATCCAGACTGCTCGTTGTTACAGAGGTAACCTTTTAATCTCCACATGAATAGTTGACTTCTGTTTACAAAAAATAACATCTTGGCATATTTGATTTCTGCTTTTACATTTGAAAAGGAAATGTCATTCAAATCCTGTTTTTTTCTGCCTCTTGCAGACATGAAGGTGACAAGAAAGAAAAACATATTCAACTGCCATGCTCTACCAGTTCTAACCCGAACGCTTCACAACACTCAGTTCCTGGCCATGCCTTGAGTCAGACTCGGTCACAATCTAGGACTAGGTCCAGGTCTTCGGAGCGACCGAGCTCCCCCAGCTCAAGTTCTCAAATGTCTTCTAGCCAGAAGAGAGAACAGGGAACATCAACTAGATCTCCAGGTAAGGTTTATGTTACAGATGCTTCAGTGACTGGGCTTTGGTTTTTTGTAAACAGGATTGTGTGTGTGATAATGGCAGACGTGTTGCAGTGGCTTTAGCTCAGTGAATAGTTTGTTCTGGGTCCCGTCCCACGTCCCCCGGATTTGTCATTGTGTCAATATAATGCCTGCCAAGAAGACCAAGTTTGTTGCTATATTGGATTGTGTGAGTGACTCTGCAACCCATTTCAAAAGGGGATGTTGGTTGATCTCAGCCATTTCCCTGCTCTGGAGTGTCCCCCACCCGCTTTGTAGTTTTTACAGTAGCTTAGTACAGTAATACCTCATGTCACCAGCGCTGCAGGTTACATGTATTCGGGTTGCGTTCCGCCCTTAACCCGGAAGTACTTGAACCGGTTACCTGCGGGTTTCGGTGCTTGCGCAGGTGCAGAAGCGCTAAATCGCGCTTCGTGCATGCTCAGAAGCGGCGAATCGTGACCTTCGCATGTGCAGATGCGGTGCTGTGGGTTGTGGGTACTGCGGGTTGTGAACGCGCCTCCCGCACGGATCACGTTCGCAACTCGAGCGTCCACTGTACAATGATCCTCTTTCATTCATGCTATGCAGGGTAGAACTTTGTTGCAAATTCAGCTGTGACTAAGGATCAGGGGAGATACTCTGCTGCTTCACTGCAGTTCAATTATACCTTGGGTTGCGTTAGCTGCAGGTTGCATTCGCCACGGGTTACGAACGCGCCACACTCGGAAGTACCAGAACAGGTTGCTTCCGGGTTTCGGCGTGCGTGCGTTCGCAGAATCGCTAAATAGTGCTGCGTGTGTGTGTAGATTTGGTGCTTCTGATTGTGGACCTTTCAGTTTGCAAACAGGGCTTCGGAACGGATCCCGTTTGCAACCAGAGGTACCACTGTATTGTTGCCAAAGGTAGACCTCAAGTTGTTGCAATAGAGCGTTGATGAACTGCAGGGAGGAACCAAAATTGGTTTCATTTTGTCCTTGTTTTTGTTTTGTACCTTTTGGGTTTTTAATCTTGTATTTTTATGTTGTGAACCGCCCTGAGATGTATGGATGGTGGGCGGTATACCAATTTAATAAATACTACTGCTAATAATAATAATAATAATTATGAGCCATTGCTTTTTCTCCCCCTCCTTAGCATCCTCTGCAGAAGCAAGAAGTTCCAGGCAACCTCCAGCCAAATCTGATGTGGCAGAACAACCACCCAACAAGTCAGAAAATCCACTGCAGACGAATCCCGGCCATCAGGACCTGGCCAAGAAGGAAGTAGCAACGCAGGAAGAAGGAGACCGGCAACCCCCAGCCAAATCTGATGTGGCAGAACAACCATCTAACAAGTCAGAAAATCCACTGCAGACAATTCCCGGCCATCAGGAGCTGGCCAAGAAGGAAGTAGCAACGCAGGAACAAGGAGACCGGCAACCTCCAGCCAAATCTGATGTGGCAGAACAACCATCTAACAAGTCAGAAAATCCACTGCAGACAATTCCCGGCCATCAGGAGCTGCCCAAGAAGGAAGTAGCAACGCAGGAAGAAGGAGACTGGCAACCCCCAGCCAAATCTGATGTGGCAGAACAACCATCTAACAAGTCAGAAAATCGACTGCAGACAAATCCTGGCCATCAGGAGCTGGCCAAGAAGGAGGTAGCAACGCAGGAAGAAGGAGACCGGCAACCTCCAGCCAAATCTGATGTGGCAGAACAACCATCTAACAAGTCAGAAAATCCACTGCAGACAATTCCCGGCCATCAGGAGCTGGCCAAGAAGGAAGTAGCAATGCAGGAAGAAGGAGACCGGCAACCCCCAGCCAAATCTGATGTGGCAGAACAACCATCTAACAAGTCAGAAAATCCACTGCAGACAATTCCCGGCCATCAGGAGCTGCCCAAGAAGGAGGCAGCAACGCCGGAAGAAGGAGACCGGCAACCCCCAGCCAAATCTGATGTGGCAGAACAACCATCTAACAAGTCAGAAAATCCACTGCAGACAATTCCCGGCCATCAGGAGCTGGCCAAGAAGGAAGTAGCAATGCAGGAAGAAGGAGACCGGCAACCCCCAGCCAAATCTGATGTGGCAGAACAACCATCTAACAAGTCAGAAAATCCACTGCAGACAATTCCCGGCCATCAGGAGCTGGCCAAGAAGGAAGTAGCAACGCAGGAAGGAGGAGACCGGCAACCTCCAGCCAAATCTGATGTGGCAGAACAACCATCTAACAAGTCAGAAAATCCACTGCAGACAATTCCCGGCCATCAGGAGCTGGCCAAGAAGGAAGTAGCAATGCAGGAAGAAGGAGACCGGCAACCCCCAGCCAAATCTGATGTGGCAGAACAACCATCTAACAAGTCAGAAAATCCACAGCAGACAATTCCCGGCCATCAGGAGCTGCCCAAGAAGGAGGCAGCAACGCCGGAAGAAGGAGACCGGCAACCCCCAGCCAAATCTGATGTGGCAGAACAACCATCTAACAAGTCAGAAAATCCACTGCAGACAATTCCCGGCCATCAGGAGCTGGCCAAGAAGGAGACAGCAGCGCAGGAACAAGGAGACCAGCAACTTCCAGCCAAATCTGATGTGGCAGAACAACCACCCAAAAAGTCAGATGCCAAGAAGAGGAAGAGATTGCTAACTCTAAGAATATTTACACATGTGTGTTCTCTGTGTAATGTTAAATGTAGAAATTTGAAGGTGAGTCACTCCCCCCCCCCCCGCATGATTACATACTTTTGTACACAACGTGTTCTATGTACTGGGTTTAATTGACTTCTGGATATCTGTCAATTTTATTCCCGTAAGATGTCCAAAAGTTAATAAGTTTGTGAATAAATACTGTGTGTTTCTGATTTGCACAATGTGACTGGCTATTTCTGCAGGTTTCACCCGTAAAAGCTGCCTTATGATAGACATGTTCTCATTTCACTTTGGATTCCCAGTTCTCTCTACTGCTTCCTCTGTCTATAATTAAACTTGCTCTAGTAGCTTCTAGGATCAAAGGAAGTTGCACTTAAAGTAGACAGTGGTTTAAGGTTGAAATCTAGTCAGAAACATTGGTAAAGAAGACATTTACTATAGTGTTAGTATGATAGAAGACTATGTCTTATCTAACTTTGAGCTGCTGTTGTCTATTTGAATATTAAATGCATTGCACAATATTGAACATTGTCCAGTATTAAACTCATACACATGATTGAAGGGTGCGTGAGTGTGTAGTTCTACTCTGCTGTGGAAACTCTGATATATAAGCTAGGTGACAGATGGCTACTTAAATCAAGGTTGCAGTTGCCAAAACAGAATGTCCAGTTGCCATTTTGGGGCCAGGTGGATCTAAAGTCTTATTTTTCAAAAGGTGGGCTGACTGATTGATTCTCAGTTAAACATCTGGCTAGCTCAAGTAACAACCTTGAGCCAGGTTCAGAACTTTGAGAACTTAAAGAAGAAAAATCACTTGATGCAGGGACAGTCAAATATATATACCAGCCTATTCCGACCTCCTTTTCTGAATGGTGTCATGGACTAAAATATAACTATAATAAAATATAAAATAAAAAATTCCTTCCAGTAGCATCTTGGAGACCTACTAAGTTTGTAACTGATAGAATTCTACAAGAAGTGGTGTTGGTGTGTGAAAAATGTCGCGATCCAAGGATCCCCAGGAGGGCACCTCCAGGTTGTGAAAACGTCAGGTGCCATCCTGGCACCCGGTCATCTCCACTTGGTTGTAAGTGTCTGATAGCCAGGTGCAAAATGTGCTTGGCACCTGGCTAGTTTTGAACACTGCCACGGACGCTCTTGACCTTAAATGACGAGATTATGCAGTTTTAGAGACGGAGGCCCCATCAATGGGTATTGGGCGTATCACTAAGTGGAACTTAGTAGTTTATTTTTATAAAAAATGTATATAATGCTAGTAGTTATTTTAAAACAGTTGCTGGTGGGAGAAGCAGCAGCAGAGGAGAGCCCTTCTGTGGGTTTCTCAGAAGCATCAGGCTGACTGCCGCAGGAGATGGGATGCTGGACTAGGTGACGCTTTGTTCTCATCTAGCAGTCAGGCTTTTTTGTGTTCTCATCCTGATTTCTTCCCTTCCTCCCTGTAGGAGTGGAATCTGCACGTGAGCACTACTGCACACTCTGAGAAATGTGATCAGCTACGCCAGCAGTAAGGCCTTTCATTTTAATTTATTGGGAATAGATTGAGGATTTGAAATGGTTTGACAATGACTGCCTGGGTACCTCAGGACTTTGCTAAAAGCAGCAGAGCCATTGCTTACATGCCTTGTCTCAAATCTCAGCCAAGGAAGTTGTGGGAGCTCACCTTTGAAGGAACGGTGCCTGCTCTAGGTTCTGTTGCATGTATAAGTGGTCTGTAGGCCGATTATGGAGCTGGATCAGGGAAGAAGGCTGAAGCTCAGTGGCATCTCATCTTGTGTTCTGTGGCTTTTAGATGCCTGTGGAGCATGAGCAGAGTTTTAGGAGGTGTGGCTTCAGGACAAACGAGTTCTTTGAGGAGCTGGAACCTGAGTCTCACTCCAGGGAGCTTTTGGAAATCTGGGTCAAAGAGTCAGGGAACCCTTGTGGAATCACTTTTAAACTGCCCCAGAAGATCAGTAGTAAGAGACCAATAATTTGGACAAAAGGGAGAGAAGTAATTGACAGTTTTAGAAACTTGCCTGAATGAGAATTGAATGGAGTACATGTTCTGTGTCAAATGAATAACACAGCTGTTTTGCTGGCTTTTCTTGAAACAGGCCTCCTGACTGGATTGCAGAAGACTGCTCTTTGTTACAGAGGTAACCTTTTAATCTCCACATGAATACTCAGTAATGAGAATTAGGCTGCAGAAATCTCAATTCCCTGTTGTCCCCGATGGTTTGGGTTTTTGGAGACATTTTGAATGGGAAATATGCATCAGGGCATGCTGCACTTTGATATTTTCTGATGCTCCAGAAAGTGATCTGTGAGCTAATTCTGGTCTTTCATTGTATTTAGTAGAGAAAACTGTAAAGTGAAAAACTGTCAAGTATCTGCAGTTGGCCCCGTTCACTGCTGCTTAGGGACTATGTAACAAAAAACACTTCTGCAGAAAAAGTAACACAACACCCACACACCCCCGGATAATATTTTCCGCCCCAGGTTACTGGTTGTCACTGACCAGTACATGTAGGAGCTGCTTAACTCAGACTGCAGTCCCTCGTGTCTTCGTTCTAAGGCTCTGGGGGAGGCATAGGCAAACTCCGGCCCTCCAGATGTGTGGGACTACAATTCCCATCAACCCTGACTGCTGGTCCTGTTAGCTAGGGATGATGGGAATTGTAGTCCCCAACATCTGGAGGGCCAGAGTTTGCCTATGCCTGCTCTAGGGGCCAGCGGGCTGAGCAGCTGTGGGTTGCACTGGAGCAAAGCCACTAGCAGGCAGGTAGCCATTCCCTGTGCAGGTGGCAGCCATAATTATCTGGTATGATGCTGGGCATTCTGTTACCAGCATCTGAGTTCCTTTAGTCATTGGATGCTGCAGGCTCATGAGCCTGGAGCAGTCGAAGTGCAGAGATGATTTTTTTGGGGGGGTGGGGTGGGTGGGCTTTCCATGTTGCCTCTCTGTTTTTTAAACTTTAAGGAGTTAAATGGTTACTAAACACTGCAGCCTTATTTTGTAGGCTTTTGATGCTTTTAGCTTTAACTCTAAGAGTTCCTACTTCTAGTTGCTTTCTGTTTGCAAAAATAACATCTTGGCAGATCTGATTTCTGCTTTTCCATTTGAAAAGGAAAAGTCATTCAAATCCTGTTTTTTCTGCCTCTTGCAGACATGAAGTTGAAAAGCAGGAAAAACATATTGCAATGTCAGCAGTCCCTGGCCATACTCGGTCACGATCTAGGAAACGCAAACGCAAACGTAAGTCCAGGGCTTCAAAGCGACCGTGCTCCCCCTGCTGGAGTTCTGAAATGCCTTCTAGGGAGAAGAGACAACTGGGAAGATCAACTACATCTCCAGGTAAGTTGGATGTTACAGATGCTTCAGTGACTGGGCTTCGGTGTTTTGTAAACAGGATTGTGTGTGTGATAATGGCAGACGTGTTGCAGTGGCTTTGGCTCAGTGAATAGTTTGTTCTGTTCTGGGGGTCGTCCCCCCACCCCCGGCTTTGTCATTGTGTCAATATAATGCCTGCCAAGAAGAGCAAGCTTGTTCCTATATTGGATTTTGTGAGTGACGCTGCAACCCATTTCAAAAGGGGATGTTGGTTGATCTCAGCCATTTCCCTGCTCTAGAGTTTCCCACCCCAACTTCATAGTTTTTACAGTTGCTTAGTACAGTCATGCCTCATGTTGCGAACGCTGCAGGTTACATGTATTCGGGTTGTGCTCCACGCCGAACCCGGCAGTACTGGAACTGGTTACCTGCGGGTTTCGGTGCTTGCGCACGTGCAGAAGCGCTAAATCGCGCTTTGTGCATGCTCAAAAGTGACGCATCGTGACCTTCGCATATGCAGATGCGGTGCTGGGGGTTGCGGACGCTGGGGGTTGTGAACGCGCCTCCCGCATGGATCGCGTTCGCAACTCGAGCGTCCACTGTACAATGATCCTCTTTTGCTCATGCTATGCAGGGTAGAACTTTGTTGCAAATTCAGCTGTGACTAAGGATCAGGGGAGATACTCTGCTGCTTCACAGCTGTTCAGTTATACCTTGGGTTGCATTAGCTGCAGGTTGCATTCGCCACGGGTTACGAACGCGCCACACTCGGAAGTACCAGAACAGGTTGCTTCCGGTTTTCAGCGTGCAGAGAAGTGCTAAATAGTGCTGCACGCGTGTGCAGATTGGGTGCTTCAGATTGCGGACCTTTCAGTATTGTTGCCAAAGCTGGACCTCAAGTTGTTGCAATAGAGCGTTGATGAAGTGCAGGGAGGTGGGGGGTATTGGTTCCATTTTGTTCTTGTTTTTATTTTGTATCTTTTGGGTTTTTCATCTTGTATTTTTATGTTGTGAACTGCCCTGAGATGTATGGATGGAGGGCGCTATACCAATTTAATAAATACTAATGCTAATAATAATAGTAATGATGAGCCCTTGCTTTTTCTCCCCCTCTTTAGCGTCGTCTGCAGAAGCTGGAAGCTCCTGGCAACCTCCAGCCAAATCTGATGTTGCAGAACAACCACCGAACAAGTCAGAGCATCCACTGCAGACAATTCCTGGCCATCAGGAGCTGCCCAAGAAGGAGGCAGCAACACAGGAACAAGGAGACCGGCAACCTCCAGCCAAATCTGATGTGGCAGAAGAACCACCCAACAAGTCGGATGCCCAGAAGCTGAGGACATTGCCAACTCCGTCGATGATGAATGACTACTATGCTGCATCTCCGAGAATATTTCCACATGTGTGTTCTCTGTGTAATATGAAATGTAGACATTTGAAGGTGAGTTACTCCCCCCCCCCCATGATTACATACATTTGTACACAATGTGTTCTATGTACTAGATTTAATTGACTTCTGGATAGCTGTCGATTTTATTCCCGTAAGATGTCCAACATTCAAGAAGCTTGGGAATAAATACTGTGTGTGTCTGATTTGCACAATGTGACTGGCTATTCCTGCAGGTTTCACCTGTAAAAGCTTCCTTATGATAGACATGTTCTCATTTCGCTTTGGATTCCTAGTTCCCTATGCTGCTTCCTCTGCCTATAATTAAACTTGCTCTAGTAGCTTCTGGGATGAAAGGAAGTTGCACCTAAAGTGGACAGTGGATTAAGGTTGAAGTCTAGTCAGAAACATTGGTAAAGGAAGCATTAATTATAGTGTTAGAATGTAACATAAGAATGATAGAAGACTCTGTCTTATCTAACTTTGAGCTGCTGTTGTCTATTTGAATATTAAATGCATTGCACAATATTGAACATTGTCCAGTATTAAACTCATACACCGGATTTAAGGGTGGGTGAGTGCGTAGTTCTACTCTGCTGTTGAAAGTCTGATATATAAGCTAGGTGACAGATGGCTCCTTAAACCAAGGTTGCAGTTGCTAAAACAGAATGTCCAGTTGTCATTTTGGGGCCAGGTGGATCTAAAGTATTTTTCAAAAGGTGGGCTGACTGATTGATTCTCAGTTAAACATCTGGCTAGCTCAAGTAACAACCTTGAGCCAGGTTCACAACTTTGAGAACTTAAAGAAGAAAAATCACTTGATGCAGGGACAGTCCACATATATACCGGCCTATTCCTACCTCCTTTTCTGAATGGTGTCATGGGCCAAAATATAACTGATAGAATTCTACAGGATGTGGTGTTAGTGTGTGAAAACTATCGTCATCCAAGGATCCCCAGGCAGGCACCTCCAGGTTGTGGAGACGTCAGGTGCCATCCTGGCATCCGGGCATCTCCACTTGGTTGTAAGTGTCTGATAGCCAGGTGCAAAATGTGCTTGGCACCTGGCTAGTTTTGAACACTACCACGGACGCTCTTGACCTTAAATGACGAGATTATGCACTTTTATAGATGGAAGCCCCATCAATGGGTATTGGGCGTATCACTAAATGGAACTTAGTGTTTTATTTTTATATAAAATATGTATATAATGCTAGTAGTTATTTTAAAACAATTGCTGGTGGGAGAAGCAGCAGCAGAGGACAGCCCTTTTGTGCGTTATTCAGAAGCATCAGGCTGACTGCCGCAGGAGATGGGATGCTGGACTAGGTGGCACTTGATTCTCATCTAGCAGCCAGGCTTTTTTGTGTTCTCATCCTGATTTCTTCCCTTCCTCCCTGTAGGAGTGGAATCTGCACGTGAGCACTACTGCACACTCTGAGAAATGTGATCAGCTACGCCAGCAGTAAGGCCTTTCATTTTAATTTATTGGGAATAGATTGAGGATTTGAAATGGTTTGACAATGACTGCCTGGGTACCTCAGGACTTTGCTAAAAGCAACAGAGCCATTGCTTACATGCCTGGTCACAAATCTCAGCCAAGGAAGTTGTGGGAGCTCACCTTTGAAGGAACAGTGCCTGCTCTAGGTTCTGTTTCATATATAAATGGTCTGTAGGCTGATTATGGAGCTGGACCAGGGAAGAAGGCTGAAGCTCAGTGGCATCTCATCTTGTGTTCTGTGGCTTTTGAAAGGGAAATATGCATCAGGGCATGCTGCACTGGGACATTTTCTGATGCCCAAGAAAGTCATCTGTGATCTAATTCTGGTCTTTCATTGTATTTAAAACTGTCACAAGAATTGACATTCTTGCTCAGTGCCAAACAGCAGACAAGTTAAGATGGCATACATATATCTTAGATCAGCTACAAAAGCTCATGAATGCCTCAATGGAAGGAAGAATGCAAATACATCCGTACCTTGGTTTTTGAACAGATTAGGTCTTGAATGCAGGAGCTTCCTGCAGCCAATTAGAGGCCGTGCTTTGGTTTCTGAACGTTTTGTAATTCAAACCAACTTCCAGTACGGATTCTGTTCAACTTCCAAGGTATGACTGCATATCATTGTTTCTGCCCCTCAGTGGCTTAGCCTGAGTTCCAGACAAACTACTTGGCAATTAGGCAATTATGTGGCTGCATCTATACATCTGAACTATTTGATACACAAGCCTTGGCCCCTATTTGATACACAAGCCAGTTGGCCCCTGTTCACTGTTGCTTAGGAACTACGTAACAAAAAGCAGTTTTGTGGGAAAAGTACCCACCCACCCCTGCATAATGTTTTATGTTGGGAAAAGCCAAGGCCAATGCCTCTCTCCCAACGCAGCTCTTCCCGGTTTGATTCATCACTCCTGTTTCCCATCGCGCTGATGTGGCCCATACCCAAGGACATGAGCACACGACACTAGCAGAGTCCTAACAGAAGCTGAGCTTTGAGGAGTGACATCTAAGCCTAGTTTACAGTGTATTATGTACAAAATCATTCGTAACCAAACAAAGGAAACATGGCTCCTCTCTTTCTTCCACGGAGAGAAGAGTGAAAGCAAAAGCAACATGGAACGGAAAAGTGTATCTGAGCTTTCGTTCCCAGGACTCCCAACAATCAGTGCTGGAACGCACAGCAAAGACATGTGATGATAACAATCCCACACATCTGCAGCATGGAGGAATGAAATTCCCAACATTTTCCACCCCAGGTTATGGGTTGTACATGTAGGAGCTGTTTAACTCAGGCTGCAGGCCCTCGTGTCTTTGTTCTAAGGCTCTAGGGGCAAGCTGGCTGAGCAGCTGTGGGTTCCACTGGAGCTAAGCCACTAGCGGGCAGGTAGCCATTCCCTGTGCAGGTGGCAGCCATAATTTTCTGATATGAAGCTGGGCATTCTGTTGCCAGCATCTGAGTTCCTTTAACCATTGGGTGCAGCAGGCCCATCAGCTTGGAGCGGTCAAAGTGCAGAGATGATTTTTTTTGGGGGGGGAAGAGAGCTTACCAAGTGCCCCTCTCTCTTTGTTTTTTAATCTTTAAGGAATTAAATGTTTATTAAACAGCACAACTGTATTTTGTAGGCTTTTGATGCTTTTAGCTTTAACTCTAAGAGTTCCTACTTCTAGTTGATTTCTGTTTGCAAAAGCAACATCTTGGCAGATTTGATTTTTGCTCGCATTCTCTAGGGCCTGATTTAACGCCCTGCCCTCGGCGTTACTAGCCAGCAGATACCATCAGACACCGATAGATCAGAGGTTATGCCCTAGTGATAACGAGATTGAATCTATTGGGCATGTCCTTCTACATTGCACATTGCACCGCGACACGAGGAAGGAGTTGATTGAGCCGCTCCTAATGAAGTATATAGACATTACTGTATCTATGAATTGAATTGTTAACTGTTTTGCTGGTCTTCAACCGTATTAAAGATTTATTATTATTTGATTTCTTCTTTTACATTTGAGAAAGAAAAGTCATTCAAATCCTGTTTTTTTCTGCCTCTTGCAGACATGAAGGTGACAAGAAGGAAAAACATATTCCAATGCCA
Organism: Lacerta agilis; assembly: GCF_009819535.1. NCBI lineage: Eukaryota > Metazoa > Chordata > Lepidosauria > Squamata > Lacertidae > Lacerta > Lacerta agilis. The sequence goes on from NC_046320.1 coordinate 72,780,796, forward strand.
TGCTCTACCACTTCTAACCCGAACGCTTCACAACACTCAGTCCCTGGCCATGCCTTGAGTCAGACTTGGTCACAATCTGAGAAACCCAGATGTAGGTCCAGGGCTTCAAAGCGACCGTGCTCCCCCAGCTTGAGTTCTCAAATGCCTTCTAGCCAGAAGAGAAAACTGGGAACATCAACTACATCTCCAGGTAAGGTGGATGTTACAGATGCTTCAGTGACTGGGCTTCGGTTTTTGGTAAACAGCATTATGTGTGTGATAATGGCAGATGTGGTGCAGTGGCTTTGGCTCAGTGAATAGTTTGTTCTGTTCTGGGTCGTCCCCCCCCCCCCCCGCCGGTTTTGTCATTGTATCAATATAATCCCTGCCAAGAAGACCAAGCTTGTTCCTGTATTGGATTCTGTGAGTGACTCTGCAACCCATTTCAAAAGGGGATGTTGGTTGATCTCAGCCAATTCCCTGCTCTGGAGTTTCCCACACCAACTTCGTAGTTTTTACAGTTGCTTAGTACAATGATCCTCTTTCACTCATGCTATGCAGGGTAGAACTTTGTTGCAAATTCAGCTTTGACGCAGGATCAGAGGAGATACTCTGCTGCTTCCCTGCAGTATTGTTGCCAAAGGTAGACCTGAAGTTGTTGCAATAGAGCGTTGATGAACTTCAGATTGCAGACCTTTCAGTTTGGAAATGGGGCTTTGGCACGGATCCCGTTTGCAACCAGAGATACCACTGTATTGTTGCCAAAGGTAGACCTGTAGTTGCTGCAATAGAGCGTTGATGAACTGCAGGCAGGTGGGGGGTATTGGTTCCATTTTGTCCTTGTTTTTGTTTTGTATCTTTTGGGTTTTTAATCTTGTATTTTTATGTTGTGAACCGCCCTGAGATGTATGGATGGTGGGCGGTATACCAATTTAATAAATACTACTGCTAATAATAATAATAATAATAATAATAATAATAATAATAATGAGCCATTGCTTTTTCTCCCCCTCCTTAGCCTCCTCTGCAGAAGCAGGAAGTTCAGAGCATCCACTGCAGACCAATCCTGGCCATCAGGAGCTGGCCACGATGGAGGCAGCAACGCAGGAACAAGGTGACCGGCAACGTGAAGATCTGTTGCGCTTGGCGTTGAGGCCTCTTGCAGAACAAAGTGTCATGCAGGCACTGTCACTGCTGCAGTCTGGAAGCGCAGTGGGTGCTGGACTCACCCAAGGAACGAGCTTGACACCACTTCCTCCTGTGCAGATCGATCCAGCATCCCTATCCCTTGTCTCCCTGATGCAGCTGGTTGCAACACAGGTGGTGCAAACTGTCTTAGCCTCCCAAGAGGTCTCATGTGTGCAGGGAAGCCCAGGTGTGGCTGGCCCCAGCCCCCAGTTATGTATTCCTGCAGGAAGAGAAGAAAAGAAGCAGGAGAGCAGTCAGAGAGTGGTGCCAGGAGTCGCTCCTTCTTGCTCAGGTGAGGAATTGTTGGGAAAGGGGCTGAGGGTGGGTCTGGCTGTAGAGGGAAGCTGTTCTGTGTTGGAGGTCTCCGTCAAGACTTGCATTGGTGATATAATGGAAGAGAAGCTTGCATGTGTAGCACAAACCCTGATCAAGTTGAGGACTGCCCTGAGATCCATCCGGCTTCTCTGGTAGTGGTGAACACACCTGTGCTGTTGCTTCTAGGGTGCAGGGATCTTGTCTGCAGTTGAAGAGGATTGTAAATGCACCAGAGATCAAGAGCCTCATGGCCTACCAACTGAGCTACATAGGCTGTACTCAAAGGGGTACTTGGAGGCATCAGTGGTGGCATCATGTTGACTTTGTTTCTGTTTGGTTGCAGCCCCTGCCCTTAAAGTTTTCTGGACACAGTTTTGTGCTGTGCAAGGAAGTGCATTCTGGCGTCTGGGAGAGGATCCCACCTTGGGCTGGGTCACAGGCTGCACGTCATGTGGCTGGGTTAGGAGGACATGAATTGGGAGCGACTGGTGCCCCTGCTTTGGCAGCAGGCAGCGGCCCTCCAGATGTTATTCTCCTGCAGCTGGGCGATAATAACTTGGGCACCCAGAAAGGCATAGATATCACCTGAAACATACAGAGGGACTTGGTCTGGTGCAGTGAGCAGTTCCCAGGAGCTGAGATCATCTGGCCTGATCTGTTGCAGAGGCTTTGTTGGAAAGACATCAGTGCGCAAAGATTAATCGCGCACGGGGAAAAATCAGGGCGATCGCGTTCTTTGTGAAGTCCCGTGGCTGGGGTGTCATTCAGCAGCCAGGCATTTATTTTGATCGGTCAGAACTACATGGAAGGTGGCTTCCAATCTCTCAGACAAGGTCATTGACATATGGCTGAAGAACATCTGTTCTGGTCTCTTGGAGCTCCTATAGCTTCCATTGGTGAGGCGTCAGCCCAGCTTGGACGTTGGGAAGAACTATAGTGGTGCTGCTGGGTATTGTGCATAGGGTACCTGAAGATGCCAAGGGAGAGGGATGCTTCCTTAAGGAGCCGTGGCACTTTGAGTACTACATGGGTTGGGAAAGTGAACAGCCGCAGTGAGGGGATCACAAAACATTCTGAATCTCTGAAGTCTGATCTCGTGGGAAAGCTGGACACCCAAACAGCTAGGAAGCTGCCAACGAGAAAAACATGGTCTTTTCCAACCAAGCTCTGGATTCCTCTTTCTTTCTTTTTTTTTGCATTTAAATAAGTCTTTATTTCAAAATGCAAGAAAATACAGAAAACAAAAACAAACATAAAATAAACATAAATGTAGAGAACATAAATACAAGCAAGTCCCCCCCTCCCACCACCCTATGTTAACTTCTAGCCTTTTTCTTGATTGTGGTTTATATATTGTAGTTCTTATGTATACCTATATATTTCCTTTTTTCTTTTAATTATTTTTTGAGCCCTTCACCCGTCTGCTAGAAGTTCGACTTTGTCTACAAAATTTGCTAAATATTCTTTAAACATTTTCCAATCTTTGTCTATTTTTCGGTCAGATATTCCTGGTTGTTTTTTTTGCTAAGTTTTGATATGTTATCAATTTGATTTGCCAATCTTCCTTTCTTGGTACTATATCGTTTTTCCATTTTTTGCGATTAAGAGTCTAGCGGCTGCAGTTGCATACATCATTGTACATTTATATTTTTCTTTAATTTCCTCATTTAACATTCCTAATAAGAATATTTCTGGGTCTTTTCTGAAGGAGTATTTAAGTATCTTTTTCAATTCTTTTTCAATTTCTTCCCAGAATTTTTTGATTTCTTTTTTTTTTTAATAAGATTTTTATTATTTTCCAATAAAACAAGAAAAAAACATAACATAACATAAACACCAACATTAACACAATAAAAAACACATTACATAAACACAATCGACAAAGAGAACAATTAGAACAAAACCAAAACCAATACATACCTAAACTGGAACACCAATCTATCTCTTACTACTTAACGAAATCTAGTTTCTGGTCTTCTAAAGGGACCTCCCCCGCTTTCCCTCCTCTGCCTTCAATACTAATATACTTTGGTAACATCCATTTATAACATTACAATTCATTATCCAACCTTTTACACTATCATAAAAACTTAACATCTTATAGTATCATGAAATAATTCTTAAATCAATCTTATACTTCTTTTCACTTAAACTGCTGCTATTAGTCAGTTACATATCTCTTCACTAATTCAAAATTCCCAAAATCGTAACATCAAAGTCTTAAAACTTAACATCAAAATCCTAAAGTCTTAACACGCTATCTTCAGGGTACCATAAATCCGTCCTAATTCAATTTTTATCATTTTCACCCTATTCCCCTTCTTACCATTTTTCTGCTCTCTCCCATGCCCCCCCACCATTCATCTTTACATTCCCCTCTGTTGTCCTTGTTCAGTGTCATCTTATAGTTTATAAATCTCCTCCTTGGGAGCCTCAAGAGGCACCAACTCTCCTCTCCCAGCAACTCCATTTCGCAATTTTGATTTTCTTCCACTTGTGTCTTCAGAAATCTTCTCACCTTCATCTCTGGACTCCCACTCCAGAGACAGGATCTTGTAGCTCCAGTCAAAACATCAGCCCTGTGTCTCTCACTACGCCAGGGCCGTCCATTTACCTGGGGTTGCTGAATCAGAATTTTTTGATTTCATTACATTGCCACCAAATGTGTAGGAATGTTCCAATTTCTTTATGGCACCTCCAACATATATTAGTGCTACCTTTGTATATTTTCGCTAGTTTCACCGGGGTTAAATACCACCTATATTGCATTTTAAATACGTTTTCTTTCAAATCATAATTTGGCGTAAAATTTGCATCCCTTTTCCATAATCTTTCCCATCTTTCTAACATTATTGTTTTCCCCAAATCTTGTGGCCATCTAATCATTACTTCTTTTATCTGCCCATATTTTGTTTCCCATACTAATAACAATTCATATAGGTTTTTTATATTTGCTTTTACCCACTAATAATATTTATCTCCAATTTTCATATCTTTTTGAAATCTTTAATTAATTTGGAAATATTGTAGCCAAACATTCAAATGTGGTTTTATCTCATAATATTCTCTCAATTTTAACTTACCTTATTGTTGTGTTTATCAGTTGTTAATGAGTTTGGCCAAACTGCAGGAGGCAGTGGAGGATAGGGGTGCCTGGTGTGCTCTGGTCCATGGAGTCACAAAAAGTCGAACACGACTGAACAACAACAACGAGGCATTAGGAGTTCTATTGCTGATTGTGAGCAACTGAGCTTCCTAAATTCTGGCTCTAGCACTGATTAGTTCTTGGGGTTCAGAGAAGACTAGAAGAGTACTCGCACCTTAAAGTGGCTAATTTGGCCTCCTCAGATGATGCTCAATTGCAACTCCCATCATCCTCACTTCTTTGCCTTGCTGGCCAGGGCTGTTGGGAGTTGAAGTCCAGCAACATCTGGAGTGCCAGAAATTAGCTACCCAGGTTTAGGGCCATGGCTGTAATGTAGATATTCTTGGAGAAGCTAGGCACCTGCATACAAACCCCTGACGTAAAACTAAAATGAGAGAGAAGGCACTTGCTTTTCTTGCAAAAGGCCTCAGGTTAATGCTTAATTATCCAGTTTGTTTGTGGGTTGGAGTAGGACCTGTGTAGGCCCCCTCCTGCAGTTACTTGCATAGTAGAGGGATTGTGATGGCATCTCGAGAAGGGAGCAGGAGGCAAGGGAGGCAAGGGCAATGCTCAAAAGCAGACCACCAAACAGCCTCAGGATTCTTCTTTCGAAGAGGAGGGAGGCCGAGACATGAGGTCTGCGGGAGGCCACGGAGTGGGTAGCGAGTAAGAAACCTTCCAAATCAAATAGAACGCCTACTAAACCACCTTTGCTTGATATTGCAGCATGCGTGGAAAGACCGGGGGCCTCAGGTAGTAAAGGGGACTTAACTCCCTCAACCTTGTCCACCGTGCCATGGCTTCAGAAGAAAGATGCAAGACCTCCGAAGCAGAATCTTCCAGCGGAGATACCTGCAGGTGAGGAGAATCTGGCACCCACCTACATAGTGGTGGGGCTGGCTGGCTTGGAGCGGGGCCCACGGGGCTCCTGTTGCTGGGGAGAAGGGATTATGCAAATTTGGCCATTGCCACAGCCAATTTAGGGGGAGGTACCAAAGGATGGGACAGAGCTGACTGAAGAGACGTTACTGGTGCAGCCAGGAGATGTGCGAGGAGAACTTTGTGCAGCCACCCAGACCGACAGAAAGTCAAATGGGTGCAGTCAGGTAAGAAGGTGGATCCAGTTATGACAGGTATCCCATACGGGGAGGCCTCGAGTGGGCCTGGATATCCTTTACTGTCTGCCACCAATGAGTAAATATGAAAAGGGGAGTTTGTGGGTGTGTTTGTCCTCTCTTGAGTTATTTGTGTTTTTTTCTTATTAAACATATTTGTCACTTTCTTACCAAAATAACTAAAAGCAGATTGCAATGTTTACGCAAGCAAGCAACAGAAACACACACACACACACATTTTAAAAATCTATGTTTACTTATAGGTGGTCTCTATATTTAGGGTAGCAGGACACATGAATAAAATCAAAGAGAATGTGAATGAGGAAATAAAAAGAAAAAGATGTATAGAAATTTATTTATTAAATTTGTATGCCACCCTTCATTCAAAGATCAAAGGCACCTCACAACATGAAAAATACAAAATGAGAATGCAAAACAGAAAAATGAGTCAACCTGGCCAGCAGGATTTTTGACACCTGGTGGAGCGATATGGAGAAACGGCCCAATAAAGGAAGAGTCCTGATGAAGTTGCTGCTGTTCAGTCGTTCAGTCGTGTCCGACTCTTCGTGACCCCATGGACCAGAGCACGCCAGGCACGCCTATCCTTCACTGCCTCCCGCAGTTTGGCCTGATGAAGTACATGGGCATAATATTGAGGGCTTATAATGAATTGGTGAGCCATTTAGGATGCAGGTAGCCTTGGGTGGTAGTTTTGTTATGGGATAGGCACAGTGTTCCAAGCTCCCATTGTTCTAGGGAATTTCATTAGCGCAAGCAGTTTCTGAGCTCTAGGTGCAATACTTTGCCTAAGATTTCAGATTAAAACTGCAGAGTGGAAGGAAAGGAGGGCCTTTTCCTGCCTTCCCACTTGAAGACTGAAGAAGAGACCCTGTTAAGAATATTAGGGAGGTGAGCAGGGGAAGGAGTAGACCATTTGAAAAATGAACATAAACCGAGGGGGCAGGTTTACTCGTTGTTTGGAGACTATCCCTGCTTCCAGGTCTGGTCCTGACCAGAAGGTTACAGGTATCAACATATGACCTTAAGGTGCTGCTGTTCTATGCCAGCTGAATGATCCAGAAGACCACTGCCCTCCATGACTTGATCGTGGATGGAGGACTTGAACTGGAATGTGTAACAGAACTTCCCCTTGTGCACAGCAGATGATGGCTGAACATTCCATCGCTCCGACTCTCACGGGGTAGAGGCTGAGGTGGGAGTAATCAGCCTCTCAAATCTTCCCAGGGGTAAGGAAAGACACTGCCTCATCTGCAGCTGCCCATTAACTTGGCTCCAAATTCCGAAGGAAGGAGGGTCTGGGGGGCCAGGATGGAAACTCCCCGAGAGGGTCCGGCTCTCCTGGACGCTATCTCTGCGGCACATGAGTTCCAATTCTTAAAATGAAAAATTGGATATAAGATTTGGACATGCTTCAAACAAGAAGGAGGAAAATACTTTGCTAAACAACCCAGCCACTGAGATGCTAAGAAAGATCAAGAGGAAGAAGATTCAACATCTAATCGGTATGTGGGAATGGAATGGAAATAGAGGGGAGCCTAATCTCTGTTATTGTATTTGTTTTTATTATATTACATTAATGGGCAAAAAAAAAACCTAGAAGAGCCGCTTTCATCATTTATAACAAGCAAGATTTGAAAGACTGGTAGTTTGATATTCATGGGCATAATTTGGCTCCAAAACTATAAACTGTGTGGAAATGAAAATATATAGCAGCAGTACCGTCCCTTATTTGTTGATATTGGCAGAGACAGAATCTCCTGACCACTGGATGTCTTTTTAGAGGATTTTGGATGGTTTCCCGGACATTCTTTGGCTTTGTGTGGTGTAGTGGTTAAGAGCGGTAGACTCATAATCTGGTGAACTGGGTTCGCGTCTCCGCTCCTCCACATGCAGCTGCTGGGTGACCTTGGGCTAGTCACACTTCTTTGAAGTTTCTCAGCCCCACTCACCTCACAGAGGGTTTGTTGTGGGGGGAGGAAGGGAAAGGAGAATGTCAGCCGCTTTGAGACGCCTTTGGGTAGTGATAAAGCGGGATATCAAATCCAAACTCTTCTTCTCCTCCTCTTATGGGCAGTGACACAGTTTTAATTAGGAATCTGCCATGCTGATGACGAAGACCGGGCTGCAAAACTTCAAAGCCATGGGGGGAGGCGAGCCTTTAAAAATATCCCATTATATGCAAACATACATTCTGATTTGGCAACCCTCCCCTGGAAAGGCTTGCTGTAAGTTTGATGCAGCCGGTTTGGAAAAGTTACTGCGCAGACGCTTTGTTTGGATTTTATCGGGACTGAGTGAAAATGGCGGCTGCTTGCAGTTGGACTTTTGGATTTGATAGAAACACCAGTGTGTCAGGGGGTACTGGAATTTTATGAAGGAGAACTATGGATATTAAATCCACACAGAAATACAGTTTGGTTTGTTTTATCTTGCTTGTTGGAACAACTCAGAGGCTGCGAAAGAAAGAATGAAGGATAATATCAGGAAGGATATGGGAATTATCGGAAGGACTATGGATGGCAACGGAAAATCGATGTTGATCAGAACTCAAGTTTGAAGCATGGGAAGTCCCAACCAAAAAAAATAATAATCGGCAGATTATTTGCAGTATTTGATATTCATATAAATAATTCGGAATATATAATGTGATTTTGATTGGTTTAAGTGGAAAATTTAATAAAAATGATATATATATAAAAAGAACTGGAATGTGTAGCAGAGACTTGGTTGGACTAGGCATATGAGCCTCTTCTTGCTGCTGTTTATCTGCCACGCTTCCCCGCCGGCCTTTGACAGCGCAGCGCAGCACCTCTCTCAGTCCTGGCTCCGATCTCTTGCGAGCGTCAGATGCGGGGGGCAGGCGGACGCTTTGCTTGCTTTACAGCGAAGTGAGTGAGCATCAGGAGCAATGGCTCCGGCGGCAGAGGCATCCCTCCGCTTGCAACTGCAGTGGCAGCCGAGGGATCCCGCTGCCGCCCAGTGCCTTCGCTCCATCAGACGCACAGACTTTCCCCCTTCCTTTTTAGGAGGAAAATAGTGCGTCTTATGGTGCAAAAAATACGGTAGTTCCAGGAGACTCTTCCAGGTGGTCTGGAGTTTAACAGATGCACCTTCACCATCTGAGTCCAGTGCGGACTGCAAAGGTCTCCTGTGATGACTTGACAAAGTTTTTGTGCAGATAAAAATCACTCGGATGCGGAGGGAGGTAGACGCCACCATGTGGCAGGCTTAGGGTGGGAGAGTGCCAGTGCTCTGTCTAGTCATGTCGCATGGGAGCAGTTCCAGTCTGTTACATCTGAGGATGTGGACAGGCTGCTTGGACGAGTGAAACTGACCTCCTGTTTCCTTGATCCTTGCCCATCCTGGCTTATAAAAGAGAGCTGGGAAGGGCTGGGCGATGGGCTGGGCAGGGTGGTGAATGCTTCCCTCTGTGAGGAAATCTTCCCAGACCAACTTAAAGAAGCAGTTATTAAACTGTTTATTAAAAATCTATCTTTGAGCCCAGCCATCATGCCAACTATCGCCCAGTCTGAAGTCTTCCATTTTTGAGCAAGGTAATTGAACAAGTGGTTGCTGAACAACTCCAGGCACATATGGAGGATGTGGACCATTTGGATCCCTTCCAATTGGGATTCGGGCCTTATGGGAATGAAACTGCCTTGGTCGTGCTGGTTGATGATCTCCAGCAGCCTAGGGCAGTGTTTTTCAACCTTTTTTGGGCAAAGGCACACTTGTTTCATGAAAAAAATCACGAGGCACACCACCATTAGAAAATGTTTAAAAAAATTAACTCTGTGCCTATATTGACTATATATAAAGTAATTCTCTTGAATTTTTCAATTTTTCCCACGGCACACGAGGCAACATCTCGCGGCACACTAGTGTGCCGTGGAACAGTGGTTGAAAAACACTGGCCTAGGGAAAAAAGTGAGAGCTGTTTCCTAGTTCTGCTGGATCTCTCAGCGTCCTTTGACACCATTGACCATGACAACCTTCTGGACCGACTAGAGCAGGCATGTCCAACAGGTAGATCTGGACGCCTGCGGTAGATCACTGGTAGATCATTGGCTCCCCCCAAAGAAGCTGAACAACTGTGGCTCCCCTAAAAAAAGCTAAACAATTTACCTCCTCCATAAAAAAGCTGAACAACTTTGACCTGAACCCCAAAAAAGGGGTTCACTGCCAGTTTTTAACTCTGTGAGCAGATTGGTAGATCACAGTCTCTTGGGAGTTGGCCACCCCTGGTCTAGAGGGGCTGAGAGCTGGGGGCACTGTTATACAGTGGTTCCGCTCCTTCCTCCTGGGCCATGTCCAGAAAGTGGTGTTGAGGGATGAATGTTCAGATCCCTAGGCACTCACTTTTGGGTGCCTCGGTTCCGTCCTCTCCCCCATGCTTTTCAACATCTATTTGAAGCCGCTGGGAGAGATCATCAGGGGGGTTGGGCTGGGAGTTCAGTATGCGGATGATGCCCAACTCTACCTCTCCTTCAAATCAGAACCAGTGAGAGTTCTGTGTGAGGGTCTGGAGGTGGTTGGAGGATGGATAGCGGCTAATGGATTAATGTTGAATCCTGACAAGACAGAAGTATTGATTTGGGTTGACAGGGTGGGCAGTTGTGGGGGACTCCCAGGTCCTGAATGGGGTAACTCTGCCCCTGAAAAATGAAGTGCGCAGCCTGGGTGTCATTTTGGACTCACAGCTGTCCATAGAGGCGCAGTTCAATTCTGTGTCCAGGGCGGCTGTCTACTAGCTCCATTGAGATCCTCTCTGCCTGTGCCCTGTCTCACAAGAGTGGTGCATGCTCTGGTTATCTTCCGCTTGGACTACTGCATTGCGCTCTACATGGGGTGACTCAGAAACTACAACTAATCCAGAATGCAACAGCTAGACTGGTGAGCGGGAGCAGCCTCCAAGGCCATATAACGCCGGTCCTGAAAGACCCACATTGGCTCCCAATACACTTCAAAGCACAAAGTGTTGGTGCTGAAATTTAAAGCCCTAAACAATCTCAGTCCAGTATACCTGAAGGAGCGTCTCCAGCGCCAAGGCCCTTCTGGCAGTTCCCTCACTGCGAGAAGTGAGGTTACAGGAAACCAGGTGGGGGCCTTCTCATTAGTGGTGCCTGCTCTGTGGAACGCCCTCCCACAGATGTCGAGGAGATAAACAACTATATGTTTTTAAAAGACTTTTGAAGGCAGCTCTGTATAGGGAAGCTTTTAAGGTTTGTTCGTTTGCTAAGTTTTTTATGTATTCTGGAAGCCTCCCAGAATGGCTAGGGAAACCTAGTCAGATGAGTAGGGTGTGAATAATAAATTATTGTTACTATTACATGAAATGGGGAGGCTTTGCCACTCCTGTGCATTCTGAGATTGCACATCCGCGACTACCAGGTTCCAGCGAGAGATCCCAAGAGGTCTGTGAGACCTCCCTGTAATCTGGAAGCCACAGCCACTTCTTGTTGTTTTTCTGGTGGAGCACTTCTTTGCCACAGGAGAAGTGAGGATCTATCTTGCTAGTGTTCTGTAGGAGCAGGCGGGGTGCCTTTGCAGTATTCCAGCTCCTTTGGAGGCTGATCCCTGCTCAGTGACTTTCCTCGAGGAATATGCAGAGTGTAGAGGCAACTCTCCAGGGATTTTAATTCATCATGCGCAAGGCCATCTTTGTCCAAAGTTTCAGTTCTGGACAGAAACTAAGAAAGCACTTGAGCAGCTTGTTCTGGTTGTGCTTGAGGCCCTTTGGGCCTGTTCATTTAGGATTATGGTGGCCCCAACTGCAGTACACCTGGAAATGCCTTTGAGAGGCATACAAAATATAAACAGGTCATGTTTAGCATCTTACCAAGCACCGTTAGGCATCTGAAAAGCCGGGGGAAAGGAAACTGTCCGGAGTTGCAATTTACTGATATTTTTTTGTTGACAGGTGGCTGGGACGGAGACAAGCGTGTCCAAGTCCTCATCGCAGGCCACCGTGTGGTTTCTCGGGCCAGACGTAGAGCACTACGCTCCATTCTGGGAACTGACTTGGGTTTGAGCCAGATGGCCTTTATTCACTGGTTTTACAGGAAGAAGTTGCTGTGTGGTCAAGTGTTGCCCACCTTGTTCCACAAGGCAGTCCGGCAGAAGCCAGACATGGTGGTTCTGCAGGCGGAGGACAATGAAATTGGGGTGATGAAGACTGAGGATATAGTTTGTCAAGTGGTAGCGGATTTGGAGGCGATTAGGCTAAGGTGGCCGGGGGCCCTTATCCTTTGGTCCAACATCTTGCCCAGGAGAGCCTGGAGCGACATCCCAAACATTAAGGTATTAGGCCAAATGCGGAGAGATGTTAATAGACAAGTGAGAATGGCGCTGTTTGCAACGGGGACGGAGTAATATCTCACCCCCAAATTAATCCCAGTAGGTGTGAACTTTACGAAAATGATGGGATTTCCTTGTCTGCTGCTGGAAACGACATTTTCCTCTCTAACCTCCGCACTGAAATAGAAGCACATATTTTGCGGCGGTGGGGGAAGAAAGACTAAGCCAAGCTATATCCTCCTGCGAACGGGGAGAAGTTCGCAGAACTGATGAGTACCCCAAATCACACTTCAGGTTGCTAAGCGGCTCCAGAGGGACCTGTGGGGCAGGAAAGGGATCTCTCTTGAGGTTGACCTGTGTCACTTGCTTGGATGTGTGGGGCTCCAAGGGTGCGCTCTTAAGGGGTGAGGTGGGGGGAGAGGAGGGCAATGGAGACCACCTTCCTCCCTGCAAGGTAGGCTTAGCCAATCACAACAGGATTTGGAGTCTCACAAGAGACTTGGACTCCTGCCCACACGTCGCCTCCTTTCCTGCCTGCGGTTTGTAAGTCAGCTGTAGTTAATAAAGTGACCCCCTTAAATCGCACACTTTGTGTCTTGCCTCTTTAGTCATGGCCTCCTCATACAGCTCATACAACTGATCTAGATCCGAGACCTACCTCTGACTAACAACAACAACAACAATTTTATTTTATTATTTGTATCCCATCCATCAGACTTGGTTACCATTCTGGGCTACTTCCGACAAATATAAAACATAATAAACAATAAACATTAAAAACTTCCCTATACAATTCTGCCTTCATGATAATCAACTTTATTCTTTATTCACACTTAATAGTGTTAACCATACGCCTTATTAATCACACAGAGCAATATAAAATAAAAAAATTCCTTCCAGTAGCACCTCAGAGACCAAAAGAGCAATGTACATCGTGGTACCTTAGTGTTAGGGATGTGGGTGGCGGTGTGGGTTAAAGCACAGAGCCTAGGGCTTGTCAATCAGAAGGTTGGCAGTTCGAATCCCCACGACGGGGTGAGCTCCCGTTGCTTGGTCCCTGTTCCTGCCAACCTAGCAGTTCGAAATCACGTCATAGTGCAAGTAGATAAATAGGTACCGCTCAGGCAGGAAGGTAAACGGCGTTTCCATGTGCTGCTCTGGTTCGCCAGAAACGGCTTAGTCATGCTGGCCACATGACCCAGAAGCTGTACGCTGGCTCCCTCAGCCAATAAAACAAGATGAGCGCCGCAACACCAGAGTCATCCGCGACTGGACCTAATGGTCAGGGGTCCCTTTACTTTTTACCTTAGTGTTACGTCTAAATAAGAACCCATGATTTTTATACTTTGCCAAAAGACTGGAAAGCATTTTAAAATCGGCCCTTGATATATTTGGCGATGGCTCTCATATATCCTCTCAGTCTCCGCTTTCCCAGGCTAAATATGGCCAGCTCCTTCAACCGTTCCTCATATGGCTTGTTTTCCAGACTCTTGATCATCTTGGTTGCCCTCTTATGCACATGCTCCAGCTTGTTTATATCTGGTGCCCAGAATTGGACACCGTATTCCAGGTGTGGTCCGACTAAGGCAGAATAGAGTGGGACTAGGACTCCCCTTAATCTGGACCCTATACTTCTGTTGATGCAGCCTAGAAGAGTGTTGCTGCTTGATTTCTTTTCGTTTGCCATTGTTCACTGCTTCAGGCTGCAGGAAATGTTTGCATTTTGGTCAGATGAGCAGGCTGAGGTCCTGACCTTGCCTCTTGGATGTTAAATCTACAGGAGGGCAGAGGGTATTTTTGCTGGAATCCCTTAGGTATCTTGTTGGCTACTGTGAGATCAGGATGCCGGTCTAGATGGGACACTAGCCTCATCCAGCAGGCTTCTCTCATGCAGCCTTAACAGCATCAACCTAGGGAGTATTTAGAACAGGGCAGCTGGCAGCTAAATTGGACATTCTGAGTGTGCCCTGCAATCGGGTGGTGTGTCCCATTTCCTCGCCTGAAATGAAATGGGGAGGCTTTGTCACTCCTATGCCAATACCTTGCATTATGGAATTGCGTGTCTGCAGGTTCCACCGATATATCCCCAGAGGTCTGGAATCTGGAAGCCACAGCCGCTTCTCCTTGCATCTCTGGTGGAGAAGTGAGGAGATGCTGCAGCCATGGTGCTATCTTGCAAGTGTTCAGTAGGAGCATTCAGTAGGCCTTTGCGGGATTCCAGCACCTGAGGAGGCTGCCTCAGTCCGCTTCATGTGTTGTCTGGCCCTGCCTATGATTTCCCGGTCTGGTGTTCTTGGAGGTTGGGGTTCTACTAAGGCCACCATCGGATACTGACCGAAGAGCTCGGTGGTGCCGTTAAGCCCATGGTTGGAGGCTGATCCCTGCGCGATGACTGTCATCAAGGAATATCCAGAGGGTGGAGGCAACTCTCCAGGGATTTTCATTCCTCGTGCGCATGGCCATCATCTTATGAAGTTCCAGTTCTGGACAGAAACTAAGAAAACACTTGAGCAGCTGGTGCTGGGTGTATTGGAGGTACTTAATGCCTGTATGTTTAGGATTGGGTCTCAATTTGGAAACACCTCTGCGAGGCTTCTGGAGCGTTGGACCTCTGAAAAGCTGGGGAAAAGAGAACTGTCCGGAGTTGCAATCTACTGACGATGTTTTTTTCTTGACAGGAGGCCTGGTTGGAGGCAAGCATGTCCGAGTCCTAATTGCAGGCCACAGTATTGTTCTTGGCGCCAGCCATAGAGCGAAACACTCCAGTCTGGGAACTGACTTGGGTCTCAGCCAGATGGCCTTTGTTCAGTGGTTGGGCAGGAAGAATTTGAAGTGGAGTCAACTGTTGCCCACAATCTTCCAGGACAAGGCAGTCCAGCAGAAGCCGGACATGGTGGTCCTGCACGCAGGTGGCAATGACCTTGGGTTGCTGAAGTATAACCAGTTGCTTAAGAAAGTGATAGAGGATTTGGAGGCGATTAGGCAAAGGTGGCCGGGGGTCGTTATCCTGTGGTCTTACATCTTGCCCAGGAGAGCCTGGAGCGGTATCCCGATCATGAAGTTATTGTGCAAAGTGCGGAAAAAGATTAATAGACAAATGAGAATAGCGCTGTTTGCAACGGGGGATGGAACGATACCTCACCCCCAAATTCATCCTGCTAGGAGCGAACTTTACGGAAAGGATGGGATTTCCTTGTCTGCTGCTGGGAACGATGTTTTCCTCTCTAACCTCCACACTGAAATAAAAGCACATATTTTGCGGCGGTGGGGGAAGAAGGACTAAGCTAAGCTTTATCCTCCTGTGGATCGGGAGAATTTGGCAAAACCGATGAGTACCCCAAATCACACTTCAGGTTGCTAAGCAGTTCCAGGGTCTTGCCCGCAGGGCTATGGGACCTGTGGGGCAGGAAAGGGATCACTTGAAGCTGACCCGTGTCACTCGCCTGGATTTGTGGGGCTCCAAGGGTGCATGAGCCAGCCAGAGCTCACCTTAAGGGGTACGGTGTGGGGGAGAGGAGAGCAATAGAGACCACCTTCCTCCCTGCAGGGTAGGCTTAGCCAATCACAACAGGATTTGGAGTCTCACAAGAGGCTTGGACTCCTGTCCACACGTCGCCTCCTTTCCTGTCTGCGGTTTCTAAGTTACTCACCTGTAGTTAATAAAGTGACCCTCTTTAAATCCCACACTTTGTGTCTTGCCTCTTTAATCTTGGCCTCCTCATACAGATGTCTTCAACTGATCCAGATCCGAGACCTACCTCCGACTAATAATAATAATTTTATTTTATTATTTGTATCCCATCCATCTGACGTGATTACCATTCTGGGCGGCTTCCAACAAATATAAAATGTGATAAATAATCAAACATTAAAAGCTTCCCTATACAGTTCTGCCTTCATGATACTCAACTTTATTTTTTATTCACACTTAAAATAGTCTTAACTGTACATATTTTTACTCGTACAGAGCAATACACATAGTGCTACCTTAGTGTTACTTTTAAATAAGAACCCATTATTTTTATACTTTGCCAAAAGACTGAAAAGCATTTTAAAATCAGATTTTTTATTTTTTGTTAAGAGTTGCCATTTCAGTGGACAGTTTTGTATCAATACGGGATGTTATTAAAAAGTCTAGTGATATCATGCATGTGCCTTTGCTGTGCTTTCCCCCCAGTCTGGTAAAATAATCTTTGCATATAGGCAAGCCTACCTGGATGTTCATAAAGATGGTGCGAGTTTAAATTTGTTTCCGTTTGAGATTTCTCAAAGCCTTAAATTGTTAGTAATTCTTCTTACTGATCATTTTATCATTTTAGCTTTTTCCGCTGTGTTTATTGGTTCGTACAATCGGACGGTGTGTACATTTTATGAAACAAGCAAATAATTAATAGATTGTGGGGTAGGTGTTACTGGGGAGAAGTGTGTCTGACCAAAAAGCAACAGCAAAGAAAGTTCTTGAGCAGGTTTTATGTCAGACCCAAAAACTGTTGTGGGCAGACGTGTTGCTAAGCTGAGTCAGTCAGAGTTGTGAATGACAACCCTGAACTGTAGCCTAGTGTGGCTCTTCTGTTGTGTTCCCATTGTAGTGGCATTGCACATTTGAACCAGGCAGTGGTGAACATTTTGGCAAAGCAGTCTTCACGCTCCAGCAGAGTCTCGGTCCTCTTACACGCTTTTGTTCTGCACTGCTTAAGGTTCAATATTGTGTTTTCTGCCTGGTTCATTCTGGGAGCTTCTGACAACATTGCTGATGCTCTGTCCCATTTTCATATTGATTGCTTCAGGTCCCTGGCTCCGGAAGCACAGCAGCTGCTGCCGAAGTTTCCCCTGGATCATCTATGGAACCTTGGCAGCATTTAGTTTTACAGGCAGTAGCAGCTTCCGTTTCCCGTTCTACACTTAGGTCTTATAAGAAAGCCTGGACTGACTTCTTAGC
This sequence comes from Lacerta agilis, assembly GCF_009819535.1. NCBI lineage: Eukaryota > Metazoa > Chordata > Lepidosauria > Squamata > Lacertidae > Lacerta > Lacerta agilis. The sequence continues at coordinate 72,797,795 of NC_046320.1, forward strand.
CTTTCACTCACAGTCCTTGGCTATCGATAGGAGTTTGTTCCCATCTATTGAGCAGGTGCTGCAGTATTTGGCGCACCTGTTGCAGCTTGGTCGTGCCATTAAGACTATCAGGATTCAGTCCGCTGTAATTTCATTTTTTAGCAAAACACTATTTTTTTTAGCAAAACTATTTTCATAGACGCTGCCACAACAGCAGCACATTGGGGCCTGTCGGTTGACAGGATAAAAAATATGGGATGCTGGAAGTCTGACGCTTCAAGGGTTATGTCAGGAAGCGTCACCAGCAGTGTGTGTTCTGATGCCTGCTTGTTATTCCCTTCTCAGGTCTAGCAGCCGTGCGTGTTTGGATTGTCGGCCACAGCATTGTGCACTTTGCCAGGCTGCGGGCTGTGAAATCCGGGCTTGGGAGCCGTCTTGGCCTTCCTGACCATGTGAGCGTATCCTGGATGTGCAGACATGGAATGCGATGGGATGAATTTCTCCCAATGGTGCGGGCGAAGGTGTCCTGTGAAGGACCTCCCACAGCGATGGTGGTGCAGCTGGGCGAAAATGATTTGGTGTTGGTGCACAGCTTAAGTTTGCGTTGCCGTATTAAAGAGGACTTGGAAGAGCTGGCGGCCGCTCACCCCGGACTCAAAATCTTTTGGTCGCAATTGCTACAGCGACGTGTGTGGCTTGGTAGCCACTGCCCAACTGCCATCGAAAGGGCCAGGAAGCGGACGGATGGCGCCGTGTCCAATAAGGTTCTTGAACTGGGAGGCGCTCTTATCCGCCATCCGGGCATTACCTTCAAGGATGTTGCCATGTACAAGGCAGATGGTGTAAATCTTTCCATTGCTGGAAATGATGTTTGGCTGAGCGAGGTGTCTGTGGGGTTGATGGGTTGGTTGCAGGTGTGAGTGGTTTGGTGGTGAGCACGGGTGTTCGTGTGGCAGTTAGGCGTTGGTTCAAGGTGTGGTCAAGGGGAGGTTGTCACACCTGCCCCTCCCTATGCGCAAAGGGGTATTCTGATAAAGGAATCCAGGGGCTTGTCTTGCTTTGGTCCGATTCCCTTTCAGGGGTTAGGGCCACGCCAGAGCCCATGGGAGCATTTGGGGTGAGCTTGAGACTGTGCCTGGTCCAATGCTGTGAGTCAATGTGTGAGTTTTTCAATGGGAACAAGCATCTATTGTATGCCCAAGAGTCTGAGGGTTTATATAGACTGAATTTTCGCACCTAATCACAACCACCTGTAAATTGCAGAGCAGCACAGTCAAGATGGGTTGAAAAATGTAAGACCACATTCCAGATGTGTCCATTAAGCACATAGATTTTTAGGACATTTGAATTTGCTGATGTAATTAAGACAAAGAGTATTGTTAATGGACTTAAAACCATGTAAATACTTTATGCAATGTTTATCCTGTTGCAAGAATAAGATTAGGTTTGCACACAAAGGTAGGTGATCAAATAGGAAGGTAACTGAGCCATTCGAGTGTGTACATTGTGATTTAGTTGAGGCACTCCCATAACCATTAGGAGGTTCTAAATACTGGCTTACTCTGATAACCAGTATAGTAGATATTGTTGGACTTATGCAATTGCTGAGAAATCACAAGCATTTGAGAAGTACAAAGTTTTTTGTAGCTGGATCAAAACGCACTTTAACAAGCCTATTAAGAACCTGTTTCCTGACGGGCAGGGAACTTGCTTCTGAGGATTTTCAGAATTTCCTGGAAGCGCAGGGGACTACTCATGAATTATCTTGCCCTGAGGTCCCTGGCAAAATGGGCTTGTTGAAGTTTTGCTGTGTGACCTGCAGGCAGATGTTTAAACATATCTGCATGATGCTAATCTGCCCAGATTTTTTTTTGGACTGAAGCTCTCCAAGCTTTTTGCTATGTCAATAATCATAGCTATCATTCCCGTTATAGATGTCACCCCCTATGGCATGTTGTTTAAATAACTCTCTAATCTGAAATACCTGCACATTTGGGGTTCAGATGTTGTTATGCATTATCCCACTAAGCAGAAATTGGGTGAGTGTAGTGTTAAGGGAAAATGAATGGGCTACCAGCAGGAGGCGTACAGAATTTACCGTACATACCAGCAACTGGCAAATTTCATATTACCAGATGCATGATACAAACTAAATTGGAATGGGGTTGCTGTTTTCCAAGATACTGACGGTATAGATACAGTGGTACCCCGCAAGACGAATGCCTCGCACAACGAAAAACTCGCTAGACGAAAGGCATTCACTAACGAAAGGGTGACTCGCAAGACGAATTTGTCTATGGGGCAGCCTCGCAAGACGAAAATTTCAATGCATTCCTATGGGAATTAAATTCCTATGCATTCCTATGGTCGTGCTTCGCAAGACGAATTTTTCGCAATACGAAACGACTCTCGGAACGAATTAATTTCGTCTTGCGAGGTACCACTGTAATACAGTGGTACCCCGTGTTATGTACGCGATCCGTTCTGGGTCGTGCCACGTAACCTGGGCGTACGTAACACAAACGAACCAAAAGAAAAAACCCGGAAGTTTGCAGGTTTTTGTGCTTCTGCGCATGCGTGAAGTGCACAGAATGCTTTTGCACACCCGCGCGTTGTGCGCGCTCCGTGGAGGACTTCCGGGTTGCAGAGGTGCGTAACTCTAACGTATGCAACACTGAGCGTATGCAACACGAGGTATGAGTGTACTGAGGAAGAAAGGGAAGATTATTCAGCAGGAGGAGGAGGAGGAGGAGGAGGGAATAATAGTGATTCTGAATTAATGGAAGAAGATGAAAAGCCTGTTGAGTCTGGTAATTTGAGGATTTAAAGTTACAGGCACCCGAGGGGAGGTTAAGTTCTCTCGAGTTTTCTGACCCTGAGCTTAGCCTACAGGCATCTCTTCAGTCTGACAATGATGATTTAAAACCTGAAACTAGTAGTTTACTTAGTCCCATTAAGTCTGAAGAGTCTAACTCTCCTTCCGGACTGAGATGTTCAAATAGAAAGAGACAGGAGCCACGTTTTACAGAGGAATATTTCAATACAGTCATACCTCAGGTTGCGATCGCTGCAGGTTGCGTTTGCTATGGGATACGAACGCGCAGAACCCGGAAATACCGGAACGGGTTACTTTCAGGTTTCGGTGCGCACGCATGTGCAGAAACACTAAATTGTGCTTTGTGCATGCGCAGAAGTGCTGCATCGGGCAGCACACATGCGCAGATACGGCACTTCAGGTTGCAGTCCTTTCATGTTGTGAACGGGCCTCCAGCACGGATCCCATTCACAACCATAGGTACCACTGTACTGTGTATGCCAATAAGGTGATTTTTCAGCCAAAAAGCTACAATGATGTTCAGAATTTACCTAAGCACCAAGCTGTGAATTGGTATAAACTAAAGCTATGAACTTTGAGATAGCTTCTTTAAAAGACCATAAAACTTGGTGTCTTGTACCATAAAGCCCAGATATGAGATGTATTGATTCAAAATGTGTTTATAAAGTTAAAATGAATGACAAAAATGAAGTTGTAAGGTACAAGGCTAGATTAGTTGCTTGGGGTTTTCAACAAATTCCAGGCGAAGATTATGATTTGTGTTATTTACCACGTGTAAAATATGAAAAAGTTAAGCTTTTGTTAAAAGATGCATCACAACATGGACATTCTGTTCATCATTCGGATATAAAAACTGCATATTTATTTGCAGATTTAAAATAAAAGTTTTTTTATGTGTGTTTCTGATGTCATAGACGCTGTTGAAGGATTGGTATGCAAATTAAATCCATTTATGGTCTGCACCAGAGCGGAAGGAATTGGCACCAAACTTTAGCGAAAGAATTGTTGGATATTGGTTTTCACAAGGAAGGGCAGACAACTGTGTGTATATTAAGGAAAGGGCAAACTCTGTAACAAAAATATGTGCGTGTGTAGATGATGTGTTCACTTCTACAAAGACTCAACAGGAATATGAACAGGTACTATCACAGTTGCAGAAGAAATTTGATGTCGAATTAGTCATAGCTAAAATTACTAATCCATGCAAATTGAGGAAGGCAAAAATGGATCTTTTCTGTTTCATCAAACTGTAAAAAATGATGATCTCAAAATGTTATGTTTAGAAAATGCAAATAGGAATGAAACACCTATGGTGTGCTGTTTCACATTTACAGGTGAAGATAAGCCATTTCTTGACAAGGCTTTGTATCGTTCTGCTATAGGCAAGCTAAATTTCATTCAAAGAATTTCGAGGCCAGATATAACTTATGCTTTTCACTTTCTAGCAACATTTGTGGAAAAGCCCACTATGCAATATTTCTTTGCTCTTAAGAGAGTTGTAATTTACCTTAAACATACCAAACATTATAGGTTGCTGTTTACGTCAAGTATTGACAAAGGTTTTGAAATTTTCTGCAATGCAAACTGGAACAAAATAATTACAGGGGTGTGTCTGGTATGGTGTTCTGTTATAATGGGTGTCCATTTGAATGGGAGTCCCAGAAACAAACCATTATTTGTCTCTCCACAACAGAGAGTGAATTATGCGCATGCATTCAGGCCATTCGTGATATAGAATGGGATCTATAAGTATTTGCAGATCTTCAGATGCAAGTAACACTACCAGTAGAAGTTTACCTTGATTCCCAGAGCGGACTCACTATCCTGTGTTCAGAGACCAATATGCAGCGCACTAGAATCTTAAGATTACGTTTACAGTTTGTAAAGAAACTGATTGCTGACAAAATAATTGTATTTCAATATGTTCCAGGGGACAATCAAATTGCGGACATTTTTACTGAAGCACTTCCGAAGGTTACACATGAAAGACATGTACAAAATGTGCTTTACGTTTTTGTTCCACAATAATGAACTGCAAGGGAAATGTTGAATGGTTTAAATATTAAGGTTCCTTATTGTTTCACAAGATGTGTATCTCTTTAAAGGCCAGAGGAAATATCATGACTTAGTTTTACAGCTGTGAAGCAGTATAGCAAGTGCTGTTAAGTTGTGTTAATGAAGCTGCGTCAGCAATGTGCCTCTCTCAGTACCCTGGTGAATGGGTTGAAGGAGTAAAGCCAAGCAAAAAATATTTTTGCATTTCTTCATTTTTTCCTGAATGTGTGGTCTCCCCAGCACGCTTTCTGCAGTGCAATTAATCTGCTAAATATGCAGCAGTAGCTGCTGCACACTAGCTGCCTTGGCGAAACACAACATAATCTCCCTGCTCCTCCTGGCAACCATGGACTGAGAGCAGAGGCTTAGAAGAGGGGATCAGGGTGGATAGGAGACGTTGATGGGTGAGGGGGCAATGTGCTTTGCAGCATGTTAGAGAGCCACACCCTGAGATCCACATAATGGTCACCGCCTTGGCCAGAAAGTGCCAGACCACTGCCAGCGTGCATTGAGCCTAGTTATGCTCTTACTTGGAGGTGACGCTCTTGAGGAGTTGCCAGCTTGCCCACAATCTCCAAATTGCTCTGGAGATGTTTTAGAGAGTCCTGCCGCGCTCCTGCCACCTTCATTTATGGCTCTGCAAAACAGACAGCTAAAAATAGCCAGGGGCTGGACTTCCGGCGAGGACGCCATTGCGGGCGGTCGTGGGTCGTTTCGGTAGCGAGACGACCCTGGCCTGTCCCGGGGGTAGGAGCTCCGCTACCGCACAGCGGGCTCCGCCGAACCGCGGGTCGAGCGTCCAGCGGGCCCACTATGGTGCTGAACCCTTCTCCCGTTCCCCTTGTAAAAGGGGTGTGGGAGTGAAGGGACAACGGCGCTGGGCTGTGGAGACTATGCCCCAACCGGGCAGGCGAAGTGGCGGCTGCCGCCTGCAATGAGCGTGTCGTTCTTACCTGATTTGAAGGGAAAAAAAGAACCCCGTAAGCCGTAAGTACGGAGTTAATTGGATCTAAAAATTTTGCAATTGGCACTCCGGGAGGAACATAAAAAGGAAGCCCGTTCCTCTCTTTGCTGAATGAAGAAAATAACAATGTTTCTAGCTGCTGCTGCATTAGCGGATACAATGTCTCTACGGAGCTTTTTGACAAGTGAGATCGGCTGAATCCCTGTTAGGGGAACTAAGATGTTGGAAATATTTCTTCTTTGAAGTTGTTGGATTATAATCTTTTCACCCTGATTCGGGGGGAAATGGCGGCTGAAACTTGTGGCTAAAGATGGAAAAGTACTGAAACTTGATACCATCTGCCTACTTCTACCATGCTTGGTTTCGTTTTTAAACTGGCTTTAGATCCGGGTATAACCCATGGACAAAGGATAATTCTTTTGAAGTTAGAACTGTTAAACCAGAAATTAGAATTGTTGAAGCAGAATGTTGAGGAAAAGTTTTATGCAACAGGAAAGACTCTTGAGAACTTTGCTAAACTGAAAGAAAACCTTGCTAGGGAACTTAAGGAAATATTTGAGGAACAAAATATAGTGACTATGCAACTCCAAGAAGATGGAAAATCCTGTTGGTGTGAGAGACCCAGGGTTGAAAGACAATTTATATCCGATTTCTGGGGTGAGAGCCTAGAAATGAAGGGAAAACGACTTTTGAAATTGCAATTTGAAGATGACTGGAACTTTGGAATGGAGATGCTGGAAGGTGATGCTTTGTGTTCCCTGGAGTTCTCTGCAAGGATGTTTACGGACTGCGGTCTGACTTTTGGCTATAAAGAAGAAGAGGACATTCTGGACAATGATGTTGGAGGGAGGTGGAGAGATTTCTGGTGGGTGATCCCGAGATGGCGAAGGAAAATGGTTAGAAGGGGGATAGGGTGAAAATACTTAAAATATAATTAGGACGGCTCATCATGGTACCCTGAAGTCAGTGTGTTAAGAATTTATGATTTTGAATTAGTGAAGAGATATGTGAATTGATTTATTTAAGTAAAGTAAGATGTAGGATTTGATTTAAGAAGTAATATGTTGTATTATGAAGTAAAAATAAATATTAAGAAGTTATATCTGGATATTTTGATGGTGATAGATTTAAATTTCAGAGATGAGAAGTTATAAAAGTAAATTAGAATTGGAAGCAAAGGAGAGAAAATGGGGGAAGTCCCCCAAGTAGATTCGAAACAAGACTTTTTTTATTAGTAAAAGGAATCTTGGTATTCCAGTCTAGGTTTGTATCTTTGTTTATTTTTGTTTTAGCTGTTGTATTTGTTGATGTTGTATTTGTTTTACTGTATTGTTTTTTGTCTTTGTGGAAAACCCATAAAATCTTTGTAAAAAAAAAAAAAAAAGCCAGGGGCTGGTGGTGATGAAACTGTAATTGCTCATTGCATGAAATGCCAGGGTATTCTGCCAAGGCGCTGAGCGCCCCTCGGTTCAAGACCTGGGGAAACGATTTAGAGTGAAGGGTTTGCAATAGGACAAGGTGTCCGGCCTCTGCTGGGTTATTTTAAGGCATAGCCAAGCAGGCGGCCCCGTCAAAGAAGCTGAGACGGCCTGGGTCTGGAGACTCCCAAGTTGGTCACAATGTTGAGTTCTTCTGCAAAGCTGCCTTTTAGGTTTTTGGTTTTCAACCGAAACTAAAGCAAAACACAGAAGAAGGCATTCTTCATCTGCAGTTTTTGAATCCCTCTGCAGGCAGCTAGGTAAATTGCACGTTAGATTGGGATCTGGAAGACAATGGAGGGGGTGAGGTCAAGCTGTTGGCAGGTTGCAGCATCTGCTGTGGTTGTAGAAGCCGATGCAGGAGAGACATGTTTTGTTGCAGCTGGGGCAGGTGAAGGCATCTGACAGATGCACCAGGGTGTTTCTTCTCTCTCTGCTCCTCCCAGTGGTCATTCCTCCTCTGTTACAGGTGGGTAGCCGTGTTGGTCTGCCATAGTCAAAACAAAATCGAAAATTCTTTCTAGTAGCACCTTAGAGACCAACTGAGTTTGTTCCTGGTATGAGCTTTCGTGTGCATGCACACTTCTTCAGATACACTGAAACAGAAGTCACCAGATCCTTAAATATAGTGGGGGAGTCACCAAACTTAAAACCATGGAGAAACCTGGTTTGAACAAAGACATTGGATTCTTATCTCATTATACATAACAAAGCCATCTTTAGCCATCTCACCCCTTGCCTTTCCCTGCAAGACTAATTGCAGCCGTTTAGAGTCGTCAACAGGTTTTCCACACTTATCAGCCTATCACCCATTCCCACCACCCTTCTGAGTAATACCCCTCCCCACTCCCCCACTATATTTAAGGATCTGGTGACTTCTGTTTCAGTGTATCTGAAGAAGTGTGCATGCACACGAAAGCTCATACCAGGAACAAACTCAGTTGGTCTCTAAGGTGCTACTAGAAAGAATTTTCGATTTTGTTTATTCCTCCTCTGGTCACTGCTTTGGATACACTGCTGCCTGTCTACAGTCACTGCAATTGTATCTCTGATGGTGGCAACTCAAGGAACTCCAAGGGCTTCCTCCTGGTGGGTGGGTGGGAATCGGGGAGGTGGGTAATTTGTGTTCTTTGTTCTGCTACATGCAAAGCCCTCTGTGTCCTTGGAGATAAGGGGGGTGGGGAGCTTAGTCCAGTAAGAAGGGCAAGCTCCTGAGATGCTTCTGCAGCCTCTGTCCTCTCCTCCTCTGCAACATTTGCTGAGTCTGAACCGCTTTCTGCACCTGGCTCTTCCGGCTCGAGAAAGCCTGTTGCCTCTTCATCACCTAACCATTCCTCTCCTCCTTTTCCCTCTGACCTGTGCTTGTGCCCCACCAAAACTCCCCAGGCTTTGAGCCTTCCTCCTCTGCCCGGCTGGTGCCTCCCACCACTGCTCATCAGCCAACCCCCCACATCACCACTAATTGGGGCTTACCAGCAGATAGAATTAAGTCCCTCAGGAGGAGGCATTCCAAGGCACACCTGCGCCCCTGAACTCACACTGTCTTGTTGATTTTCTTGGTTTTTTGAGGATTGGCCACCAAGAAGGTATGGATTTGCGGGCACAGCATTGTGTATTGGGCCGAAGTCCGTGCCGTTTCGTCCAACTGGGGCAGCAACCTGGGCTTCCCCTCGAATATAGACGTGTCGTGGATCGGCCAGAGGGGAATGAGGTGGCATCAGCTCCTACCATTGCTGACGGCTCGAATCTCCACGGTTGGCCCACCTGATATCATCATCTTTCAGCTGGGTGAGAACGACCTGGGCGAACAAAAGGACAACGACCTGATCATGGCTATCACTGAAGACTTGAAGACCTTGCACTTTCTATACCCGCATACCAGCCTCTGTTGGTCCGAGCTACTAGACAGGCAGTACTGGCCTATTATTCAGAAGCATGGCATCCCAGACCCGACCCCGGCAGCCGTGAACAGAGCAAGGAGCAGAACAAGGAAGAAAGTGAACCGAGACATAACGTACAATGTGCAGCTGCTGGGTGGCTGGGTGATCCGGCACCCTGACATCACATTCCAACGAGAGGCCTTATTCCGACAGGATGGCATAGACCTCTCCGATGAGGGTCTTGATATTTGGTTGGCTGACCTGGTGGGAGGCTTAAAGTATTGTTTTCAGATGTGAGCAGTTTGGCAGCGAGCATTTGATCGAGGGCTGGTTGAGGCATTGGATAGGCATAGTCAACGATGGAGAGGAGGCTGTAGCCTCTGCCTGCCCGCCGCTAAAAAGGATCCTGGAGAAATGCTTCTCCCCGGACACCCAGCTGGGGGCTAGGGCCACAGCACTCCCCAGGTACAATCCAGCAAGGGACTTACTTTTTGATGCAGGTCAAGAACTCGCTCACTTCCTGTCGACCCCAGTCTTTCCATAAGTAGTCAATAAAGTTGTGACCTGATTTGACCCAAATACTAGTTGCCTTGTCTTTTTATTCATTTAATTTGGGGTGGGGTAGTCCATAGGACAGGGGGATGCATGGGCACACAAGTCCACTCCCTGTCCTTGGTTGGTACCATTGAGTGCCGGCACTTCACCATGAATGATCCGATTAAAGAGACCCCTTGGGTCACTTTGTGGGTAGCAAAGGAGGTCCTTGGGCTGAGCTTGCTGCCCGGGAAGTGGATCCTGGCCGCTTGCTCAAGCTAGGGGGCAGACTCAGTCCGATCCCTGGGCATATAACCAAGGCCCCTGGCTTGGCTTAGCAGTCACCTCCTTGTTATTCTAGGATGCTTTTCAGAGGGGGGATTTCTGGAAAGGTAGGGAGGCATGGCGTTTGCTGCAGGATGAGTTGGAAGTTAGGGCTCACTCCCACTGATTAATTCTCCCGGGGGTCTGAGAATTTCTCTCCGTGCTTTGCAAAAGCTCAATCTTATGTGCCGAATTGGATCTTAACAGATTGTGTGGAAAATCCGAAGGTTTTCCATAACCCAAGCTTCAGTGCAGAGACGAGGAGGGGAAGGTACCAACTCCAGCAAGCCTGGCACCTCTTCAGGAGCAGCAGGGAATTTATGCAGTGAAGGAGAGTTCAGTGTTTTGGTTTTGAGATCCTTAGGAGGATAAGGGCCTGCAGCGTAACCAGGAATTTGAAGGCTGAAAAACAGTTAGAAAAACAAGTTTTTCTGCTGCATCCCCTCTCTCAAATTGGGAGGCGCTCTATCCTGTCTTCTGCCTTGGCACCAGGACACGATGCAAGATCTGATGTGCTATTACTTTGCTATGGATTAAATGGCTAAAGGTCCTGTGTCATGTCAGATTGGGTTGAAAGCTTTTCAATTTCCTTCAGAGGGAAAATGAGCACATCGGGGCAACAGCTAGGCTTCAACCCCTGTCCCTGACATGCTTGTTTTCTACATGCAAGGATTTTTAATTGCCCAGGAAGTACACTGTCTTCCTCCCTAATATACCCATCTGACAATATGGGGGCTATGCAGTAGCAGGTTGGATGGCTTCAAAAGGGATTAGACAAGTTTGTGGTGATGATTGGCCCTGTGGCAGAGCTAAGCGTCCTGGATTGCCCTTGATCTCCAGGCAGACATTTCTTCCTAAAAAGCCACAGAGGGCTGTCCACAAGTGCCACAAGGGTTGGACACGAACCCTCAAAGCTCGCTAAATGACAGCTGGCAAAATCTATTGGAGCTAATTTGATGCAGGGTAGTGGAGACATACCAAGAGAGGCTTTTGACAAATGGAAGCCAGGCAGCAAAACCAGAAAAGGGCCAGTGGAAACCGGAGCATCGGAAGAGTGAGCGCATGAATGGACATGCGAGAGCCTCCCAACCCTGCCTGCAATTCTATAATGACATCTGTTTTTGTAATTAAAGGCAGCATTCGTTTCATTACTTTAGCCTCTGCCAACCTGGTGCCCGCCAGCTCTTTTGTGCTGCAGTGCCCATCAGCCCAGGTTGGTGAAGGCCGCAGTACTTGTGGCCCAAGAAGAACCTGTTGCTTGAAAAGACTGGAAAATGTTTACTGAATGTATAGGTGGAAATTGTGTTGTATTTAAAAACGCTAGTAGCATTAAGATAAATTCAACAGCGTCAATAAGTTTTGATGGATGTAACAATGGATTACCAATGGTTTAGTTCATGTACAATATGCAGGGATGTATGATATGAACCACGGAAGGAGAAGAAGGGAAGTCATAGATGTAAGGTTGTTTAAATGAATATTTTGAAATGTAATTCAGAAAATTTAATAAAAATTATTATTTGTTTTTAAGAGCAATGTACTTTCACTTTTACTAGTTCCTGTTCTCTCGGAACAGGGACCATTATGCTTTTGTCTGTATAAAGTGTGTAAATAAATAGCAGGTTAGCTCTACTATGTCTCAAGCTTCTTGCTGTGTTTTGCCAAAAGATTAGTCTGCATATATCATTATGATGGGACACGGGTGGCGCTGGGATACTGGTGGCGCGGTGGTCTAAACCACAGAGCCTAGGGCTTGCCGATCTGAAGGTCGGCGGTTCGAATCCCCGTCACAGGGTGAGCTCCTGTTGTTCGGTCCCAGCTCCTGCCCACCTAGCAGTTCGAAAGCACGACTTTCCTGGGAGTGTTATGGGACTTTCTTTTCTTTTAAAAAAAATGTTTATTATGATTTATTATCTTACTTGCATATGTACAACACAAACTTAAATTCATTGTTATCAATAAACCAAATCATCCAGAAAAAATATAAATACTTTAACAATAATTTTTTCCCAAAGGTCTGGCCTCCCGTCCTTTCCATATTTCATTCATTTTAAAGCTGTTGCATATGTTTGTCTATTTGTTAAGTAATAAAGTATAGGTATCTATGCCATTTTCCTTTTACATGTATTATTTACAGAGGTTGTTCAAAAGCTACTACCGAGTTTAAATTACAGCAACTGTTCTCGAGATATCTCCTGAAGCCTTCCCAATTCAAGATGAACTGCTGCTGCGAGGATACGTATTGCTACACATTGGAAGAGTGATCAAATCCCTTCTAAATCAGAATGGCTAACACAGCTAGTAGAATATGCTGAGTTAGACAAACTGTCTGAAAAGATTAAAGAGACTCTCTTTCCTTAGCAGTTTTTTTTTTAAGTGGAGATGGAATTAGTATGTTGTGATTTTTGAAGGTGGGTGGGTTTCTTTTGGCTTGGTGAAGCACCATGTCACCTGGAAGAGCTCCTCTTCTCTTCCTGGCCTCGGGGTGGGGGTGGGGGGGGTAGGATGGCTTGCGGAGAGAGCCTCAGCTGGTGCATGGAGGTCAGGAAGGGGGAGAAGCTGCAGCCAAAGGGCACTGTGGGTAGTGCAGGAGGGATTCCTGGGCTTAGACCTCGCTCAGCTGCTGTTTCTCCACTGCACTCACCCCCACCCTGTGGTGAGGCACTGCGAGAGCCTTTATGGTGATGTCATTCCTGCATGGCTGGGGGTGGTCTGGATGACCCTAGGGTCCCTTCCAACTATTCAATTCTGTGATTTCATGACAATGAGAAGCAAGGCCTTCTGGGCGTTTATGCTGTGAGCCCCTCCATTGTAGGATCAGGGTGTGTGTACAGTGGTATCTTGGTTTTCAAACGTCATCTATTCCGGAAGTCAATTCTTAAAGCAAGGCGCACTTTCCCTAATGAAGCCTCCAGCCGCCGGTGCCCTTCCACCATTCGGATTCCGTTCTTAAACCAAGGTAAATTTCTCAAACCAAGACAGCTTCTGTTTTTGCGGACTGTTCTTAAACCGAGGTACCACTGTATGTTTGTATGTAAATAAACCATATATCCTAAAGACACCACAGTCTCCGCTGTGCCTCATTTCCAAAAGGAAACACGAACTCTGGAGAAGCACCTGGAACCTCACAACGCTCGGAGATTGGGGAGGCATGCTGCAAACTAATATACTTTTAAAAAGGAGTATTAATACTCGTATAGCTGCTTTGATACATATTGTGAAATGTGCCTCCAGACACCTTCTTTGGACCTTCTCGAATATACCAACAAGTGGGGAAAGGAGTGCCTGTTAGTGCCACTTTTTATAGTTATTTCAAATCCACACAAATGTAGGCACTTCGCATGCGCAGCACACACCGCAATGTGCCTCTTTGGGCAAGATGACAACCTCGATGGCTTTAAAAGACGACTGGAGGAACGGAGGGAGGAGATGGCTCTTTGCCAGGGTGGTTGGAGGCATCAAGAAGAGACCTGCGGGACCCGGAAGCTTGCACGCTTCGCCGGGCGAATTCTTTGAGTCGGCCTTGCGGCGTCTCCGCCTGCGCATGCGTGGCTTTGTCCCGCGCATGCTCGGTCCCTTTCCCGCCGTCGCCCGGCGGCTGCTTTCTCCCTGCCTCGCATGCGCAAAGGCTCTCGGCCCCGCCAGGCTTTCCCTCGCTCCGATCCGGGAACTCCGGGGCGCGCATGCGCAGCGCTGCCGCCGTCCGTGTCGCTTGTTCCCCTCAGAGCAGCGGCCGCGTCGGGGGCGAGGCAGGAGGAGCCGGAGGAGGAGGAGCAGCGCGGCCTTCGCTGGAGCCTCTCTCTCGCCCTCTCCCTCCGCGCAGGTAAAGCGGCGCCCAGGGGGACAGGCCTCGGACTCTGAGGGCCCCTGAGGGTTGAGGTTGGATGCGGCCCTCAGCTCCTGGCGGGAATGGGGCCCTTTCTATGTCCAGCTGCCCCTTTTTTGTGCTGAATCGATGCTCTGAGGTAATTTTATGGACCCCAGAGGGAGCTAAACAAATAGGAGCCTCCGCAACACAAAAACACTCTGGCTGCCTGTAGGTTTTATTTGTTTTTCCCCCTTCATATTTTGGGGGGTGGGTGGGGCTTAAGCTGTAGCTTGTTTAGCTTATACGTAAATGCGGCACTGACTCTAAACATGTTGTGAATCTGAGTTTGGCCTCATTGAGGGGCAATATTTCAGTATGAGTGGGAAAATGAGAGTATTCCTAAACATATTTTCAGGAAAAAAGCACTGAATTTCCTTGAATTTTGAAGATTAAAACCTTTGGGTAGGGACAGCCCGTTATTTTTTGCAATGTGCCTAGTCTACTTTTAGATGTTTAATAAAATGCATACTTATATACAGTGCTTTTTTTCTGGGGGACTCATACCTCTAAACATGTTGTGAATCTTAAGTTTGGCTTCATTCAGGGGCAGTATTTCAATATGAGTGGGAAAATGAGAGTACCCCCTAAACAAGTTAAGAGCCCACAAAATCTGTGAAGAAATTTCCTGTGGCTTCCAGGGTGTAACTGAATGTTTCAGTTCTTGGCATGTGGTTTGCACTCCCCAGATCAAAATCTCATTCGCTAGTGGAAAAGGGCCTCACATGCTCCCCCCCCCCCCGTTGCATTTCTACATGTTGAAATTTTATTATCATGGTGGCAACATCTCATGCACAGAGGTGAGGGAGGCTGGAGGGTGGACTTTTTTGGTGTGGGAGCTGCTGGCTGGCTGCTTCTGGGTTGAGGCTGTGGCGCTCAAGGGGTTTCTCTCGCCAATTCTATGCTTTGAGCCAGGTACTACTGCAAAAAATGGCATCCTGCAGTGCTACTTCTACACCTGCCTGGTTATATGTTCCTGAAGCACATGTGCTTTCACCTTCTGTGTAGACCAGGAGAAGCAAACTTACCATGGCACTGCATGTGAGACATGCAGAGCAAAACAAAATGTGAAGTCACCTGGTGAACTTGAGGCCAAATAGGAAGCCAGAGTTCATGCCCTCTTCTGGCAGATCTTGTTTTTTTATTTTAGAAATATTTTATTATTATTTTCGCATTAAACAACAAAAACACCATACACACACAAATACACAATAAAAAAACATAATAAACACATCAAATAAAAACAACAGAGAATAAAAAGAAAAAACTTATACATACCTACATAAACCAAAACAGTAAGCTATCATTATTTAATTCTAGTTTCAATCTTCTTTAAGGGGGGACTTCCCCCGCTCCCTCAACTGCGTTCAATATCAATATACTTTAGTAACTATATATCTTTTTTCTTAACATTAACCACTCTTCTTAATAGTCTATAAGACATTAATTAATCAAATATAATTCATTACTTAAACTACATATCCTAAGACATTCTTAAACATTTAAATCATTCATAACAATGCTTCTTATATACAATTTTTGTAACATCAACCAGCTAAAGCCAATTCACCATGCTAATTCTGCTCAAATATCCAATTTTACACGATTTTTTAGATAATCCTTAAATTTCTTCCAGTCCTGTTGCACCTTCTCCTCCCTCTGGTCTCGGAGTCTCGCGGTCCGTTCAGCGAGTTCCATAAAGTCCATTAGCTTCATCTGCCATTCTTCCACTGTCGGGATCTCTTCGCCTTTCCAGTTTCTTGCAAGTAAAATTCTAGCAGCTGTTGTGGCATACATAAAAAACACTCTGTCCTGACTGGGTATCTCATGATTGATCATGCTCAAAAGGCAGGCCTCTGGTTTCTTGCTAAAAGTAATTTTCATTACCTTCTTGAGTTCATTATAAATCTTCTCCCAGAAAGCCTTAACCTTTGGGCATGTCCACCACATATGATAAAAGGTACCTTCCGCAGTTTTACACTTCCAACACACATTACTTGTGACATGATATATCTTAGCTATCTTCACTGGTGTCAAATACCACCTATATACCATTTTCATAATATTTTCTCTTAATGCATTACAAGCAGTGAATTTGATACCTTCCTTCCACAGCCGCTCCCAGTCATCCATCATAATATTATGTCCCACATCTTTTGCCCAATCTATCATTACAGATTTAACCAATTTGTCTTTCGTATGCCACTCTAGCAACAAATTATACATCCTGGAAAGGTTTTTGGAGTTCGGTTCAATTAACTCTGTTTCCAGCTTTGATTTCTCTGTTTGAAAACCAATCTTTTTGTCTAATCTAAAAGTTTCATAAATTTGATGATACTGCAGCCAGTCGGTTACTTCTTCTTTCATTTGATCATAACTTTTCAGCTTAAACGTCTCACCTTCTTGCTGCAGTATATCTACATATCTTGGCCATTTTGCAGACATGTTAGGTCTTTTATAGGCCTTGGCCTCTACAGGTGAAATCCATCTAGGAGTCTTTCTCTCCAACAAATCTTTATTTCTCATCCAAACCTGAAAAAGGGCTTTTCTAACTATATGATTTTTAAAGGCTTTATCATACCAAAGATAAGCATGTCATCCAAACACGTTATCAAACCCTTCCAAGTCCAACACATCAGTATTATCCAGTTTGAACCAATCCTTCAACCAGCAAAAGGCTGCTGCCTCAAAATAAATCCGTAAATCTGGCAGGGCAAAGCCTCCTCTCTCCTTAGAATCCGTTAATATTTTAAATTTAATTCTTGGCTTCTTCCCCTGCCAGATAAATTTCGTCAAATCCTTTTGCCATATCTTAAAACAATCTAGTTTATCTAAAATTGGTAACACTTGGAATAAAAACAGCATCCTTGGTAATACGTTCATTTTAACGGCAGCTATTCTGCCCGTCAATGAAAGTTTCAATCTTGTCCACGTTTCTAAGTCTCTTTTTATCTCTGCCCATATTTTTTTCATAATTGTCCTTAAACAGGTTTAGGTTCTTTGCGGTTAAATTAACTCCTAAATACTTTACTTTTTAAACAAAATTAAGGCCAGTACAGTCCTGTAACTTCTGTATCTGCACAGGGTTCATATTTTTGGTCAATACTTTGGTCTTCACCTTATTTAATTTAAAGCCGGCTACACGTCCAAAGAGTTCAATTATTTCTAAGGCTTTGGGGACACTGCTTTCAGGTTCTTGTAGGGATAACATCAGATCATCTGCATAGGCTTGTAGTTTATATTCCTTCTCCCCCACCTTTATTCCTCTAATCTGTTTCTCCTCTCGTATCATATTTAAAAGGACCTCCAGGACCGTGATAAACAACAAAGGGGAGATAGGGCACCCTTGTCTTGTTCCCTTTTCAACTCTAATTTCCTCCGATATCACACTGTTAATTATAATTTTTGCTTTTTGTTCTGTATAAATGGCATTAATGCCATTAAGAAATCGTTGACCAACTGCCATCTTTTCTAGGTTTTTCTTCCAAGATATATTATCAAAGGCTTTTTCTGCATCTATAAACATTAATGCTGAGTCCGTATTTATGTTTTTTTCCAGTTTTTCTAAAATATCAACAATAATTCTCGTGTTATTGCTTATTTGTCTTCCTGGTAAAAAACCTGCTTGATCCTTATGAATATAGTCTTTCAGCACTCTTCTGAATCTCGTAGCCATGACATTAGCAAATATTTTATAATCCACATTCAAAAGCGAAATCGGACGGTAGTTTTTCATCATAGTCTTATCTGAATCAGGTTTCAAAATCAGTGTGATATAGGCCTCTTTCCATGTCTCCGGTGCCCTACCTCCTTCTAATAAGTCATTGCAAACATCTTTCAAAGGCTGTGACAGCCAATCTTTTAATGATTTATAGTACTTTGCAGTTAATCCATCTGGTACTGGTGCCTTTCCTAGCTGCATATTGTTAATTGCGTCTTCTATCTCTTGCATTGTAATCGGGTGGTTGAGCATGTTTATTTTATCCTCTGGGACTTTATGTAATCCATTTTTTTCTAGAAACTGGTTCATTTCAGATTCTTCTATTTCATCTTCCTTATACAGTTGTTTATAATATCTTTGAAAACACCATCTAATTTCCTCTGGATCTCTTCTGGCAGATCTTGAGCCTGGAGGAAATCTTGGGCTTTATTTGCTTGTCAGATACTGACTGAGCTCTCACCGTGACGAAGGTGGTCCAGCTTGTCAAACGATGTTCATTGTCAATGTAACTTACTGAATTGAACTCCTTTAGAATTGGTAAACATTTGATCCTTGCGGTAACTTGGTTTTGCATTGAGCAGCTGTGTTCCTTTCCCTGGCTGTGTTTCCTTCCCTGATTTCTAGCGCCTGACCATCTTGACCGATCCATAGTGGGATATAACACATGTACAAGTGTGTGGTCTGAGCATGTCCTATCTCGGTGAGGTCACATGGTGAAAGAGAATGAACAAAGGAGGAAAATTAACTTCCTTCCAGGTGACCTAGCTGAGTCTAGGAATACAGTTGTGTGGTCTCAACCTTTTTGTCCATTAACTAGTCTTAAACTTGCTAGTTATATTTGACTACAGTTTCCCACACTTAATTTCATTGGTTAATTTCATAAAATGTATACACCGCTTGATTGTGAGAGAAAGCCACAAAGTGGTTTACAAAAAATATAAAACAATAAAATTGTTCATTAAAAAACCAGTCATGTAAAACATTCAAAACATTAAAATCAACCTAAAACTAAAAACATATTAAAACATGTTTCAGCATCACTTTAAATATTGGGGCAGGCTTATGTAAACAAAAGTAGGCGCCCAAAAGGATACAATGAAGGCACCTCAATTCTGTTGTGTCATGCTATTTGTAGTTCAGTAGGTTGAAGTGGTTGCCGTGTGGCAACTGAATGCTAGCAACAGGCTTTTAAAGGCAGCAGGGAAAGGCAGAAAATGAGTTCCCTCCTTTCCCTGGAACTGTACTAAATGATGCTGTGCCTCTTCGGTTCTTAAAAGTTGAAAATAGACACCGCTGGATAAAGGAGGCAAGTGGTCATTCACAAGCAACAAAAAGACCTGTGTGCTCTTCTCAGTGATAGCCCTCTAGGTGCAGAAATGCACCTTTGAATGCTTTAAATGGCCTTTAAAAGTCCTCAAACTGCATATTTTCAGTCAGTAAAATCTTGTCTTAAAATGCATTTGGCTCGCTTTAAGGGAGAAAGTAATTCATAGGGTTTAATCGCCATCTTCCAATATCTAAAGCAGGCATGTCCAACAGGTAGACCACTGGACGTCTGCGGTACATCACTGGCTTCCCCCAAAGAAGCCGAGCAACTGTGGCTCCCCTAAAAAAGCTCAACATTTTACCTCGTCCCTGAAAAAACTCGGAACAACTTTCACCCGACCCCCCCCCAAATGGGCCTTCCTCCTTCCTAAAAAAAGCTCAAGAACTTAGACCTGAACCCCCAAAAAGGAGGTAGATCACTGCCAGTTTTTAACTGTGAGCAAGTCACAGTCTCTTGGGAGTTGGCCACCCCTGATCTAAAGGGCTGTCTGTCACATGGAAGATGGAGCAAGCTTGTTTTTTGCTGCTCTGGAGAGTAGGACCCCAAAAAATTGATTCAAGTTAACAAGAGGAGATTCTGAATTAACATCAGGAAGAACTTTCTGATGGTAAGCACTGTGGAAGGGAATTCCTCAGAAAGTTAAGGACTCCTTCCTTGGAGGTTTTTAAGCAGAGGTTGTTTGGGCTCTTGTCAGGGATTCTTTAATTGAGATTACTGCATTGCAGGGGGTTGGACTAGATGACCCTTGAATGTACCTTCCAACTCTACAATTCTATGATTCTGTGCTGTGTGCCTGGGGTGTGGGAATGGAGTATCCTAAAACTAGGTTAGAACACTGAACAGAAAGCAATGCAGTGTTTTATTGTGTGTCCACCTTGGAAAATCCAACAAGTAACTGCTAAATGTTTCTTTAAAAAGTCTTGTTTCTGATCTGGGGTTTATGCTGTAACTATGGTGGATATTTAAAGATCTTCTAATCTAATCCATGAATTTATGGTGGACTTCTTTAAACTAAATAATATTAATTTAGGCCACAAGGTGGCAGCAAAATTGTGCAGCTGTAATCTGTGGTTTAAACAACTGTGCCGCTTGGACTTGCGGTTCAAAGGTTGGCAGTTCGAGGCCTCGCGACGGGGTGAGCTCCCGTTGTTTGGTCCCTGCTCCTGCCCACCTAGTAGTTCGAAAGCACGTCAAAGTGCAAGTAGATAAATAGGTACCGCGGGAAGGTAAATGGTGTTTCCATGTGCTGCTCTGGTTTGCCACAAGCGGCTTAGTCATGCTGGCCACATGACCCAGACGCTGTACGCCGGCTCCCTCGGCCAGTAAATTGAGATGACCACGCAACCCCAGAGTCGTCCGTGACTGGACTTAACTGCCAGGGGTCTCTTTAACTTTAAGCACAATATTGCATGGGTCTAGAGGTGAATTTGCTCATGCTCTGCATTCCTAAGAAGACTAACCCAATTCTAACTTCCCTGACTGATCGGCAGATTGAAACATACATATATACTTCAGATTTTGCATTTATCTGAATTTTATGGTGCAGTACTTGACTTAAAATACCAAAACAGATACGATAATAGTTACAGATAGTACTGTATTAGTATTATTCATTGGTATTACCCAAAGATCTCCAAGGATCTTAGAACACATTAAAAAAATGTAAAATATGTTTAGAAATGCATACGTTGAGGTAAAACACGTTTGATTATTTTGTGGTAATATTCAGGAATAGTGTGGTTTAGTGGTTATTGCGTTGGGCTAGGATGGGGCCCCCCGAAATTAGCGCTGCTGTTTCTCCATAAAGCACAGTGGGTGGCCATGGGCCAGTGTCTCTTTCACTGCTTAATCCTCCTCACCATCTTTCTTTGAGGAGAAGTGAGGGGGGGAGGACAAAGGAGGCCACTGAGCTCCTTGTAGGAAATGCCAGATAGAGGTGCAGCACTTGATTCCTGTATGGATAAAGTCACTCTGTCTCTGTATGGATAATGTCTCTGTATGGATAAAGTCACTCTCATTCCAAATGCCACAAAGCCGAAAGGACGCTCGGTTGCGGATATGCCTGGAAGCGAAAGGAAAGTCCAATGCTGTAAAGAAAAGTATTGCATAGGAACCTGGAATGTAAGAACCATGAACCTTGGTAAGCTGGATGTGGTCAAAAATGAGATGGCAAGAATAAACATTGACATCCTAGGCATCAGTGAACTAAAATGGACGGGAATGGGCGAATTCAGTTCAGATGACTATCATATCTACTACTGCGGGCAGGAATCCCGTAAAAGAAATGGAGTGGCTCTCATAGTCAACAAAAGAGTGGCGAAAGCTGTACTGGGATGCAATTTCAAAAATGATAGATTGATCTCGATACGAATCCAAGGCAGTCCTTTTAACATCACAGTAATCCAAGTTTATGCACCAACTTCCAGTGCTGAAGAAACTGAAATTGACCAATTCTATGAAGACTTACAACACCTTATAGAAATGACACCAAAGAAGGATGTTCTTCTCATTATAGGGGATTGGAATGCTAAAGTAGGGAGTCAAGAGATAAAAGGAACAACCGGCAAGTTTGGCCTTGGAGTTCAAAATGAAGCAGGGCAAAGGCTAATAGAGTTCTGTCAAGAGAACAAGCTGGTCATCACAAACACTCTTTTCCAACAACACAAGAGACGACTCTACACATGGACATCACCAGATGGGCAACATCGAAATCAGATTGATTATATTCTCTGCAGCCAAAGATGGAGAAGCTCTATACACTCAGCAAAAACAAGACCTGGAGCTGACTGTGGCTCTGATCATCAGCTTCTTATAGCAAAATTCCAGCTTAAACTGAAGAAAGTAGGAAAAACCACTGGGCCAGTAAGATACAATCTAAATCAAATTCCTTATGAATACACAGTTGAAGTGAAAAACAGGTTTAAGGACTTAGATTTGGTGGATAGAGTGCCTGAAGAACTGTGGATGGAGGCTCGTAACATTATACAGGAGGCAGCAACGAAAACCATCCCAATGAAAAAGAAATGCAAGAAAGCAAAGTGGCTGTCCAATGAGGCCTTAAAAATAGCGGGGGAGAGAAGGCAAGCAAAATGCGAGGGAGATAGTGAAAGATACAGGAAATTGAATGCAGATTTCCAAAGAATAGCAAGGAGAGACAAGAGGGCCTTTCTAAACGAACAATGCAAAGAAATAGAGGAAAATAACAGAATGGGAAAAACCAGAGATCTGTTCAAGAAAATTGGAGATATGAAAGGAACATTTCGTACAAAGATTACCACAATTAAGGACAAAAGTGGAAAGGACCTAACAGAAGCAGAAGACATCAAGAAGAGGTGGCAAGAATACACAGAGGAACTATACCAGAAAGATATAGAGGTCTCATACACCCCAGGTAGTGTGGTTGCTGACCTTGAGCCAGACATCCTGGAGAGTGAAGTCAAATGGGCCTTAGAAAGCCTTGCTAACAACAAGGCCAGTGGAAGTGATGATATTCCAGCTGAACTATTTAAAATCCTAAAAGATGATGCTGTTAAGGTGCTACACTCAATATGCCAACAAGTTTGGAAAACTCAGCAGTGGCCAGAGGATTGGAGAAGATCAGTTTACATCCCAATCCCAAAGAAGGGCAGTGCCAAAGAATGCTCTAACTACCGCACAATTGCACTCATTTCACACGCTAGCAAGGTTATGCTTAAAATTCTACAAGGCAGGCTTAAGCAGTACGTGGACCGAGAACTCCCAGAAGTGCAAGCTGGATTTCGAAGGGGCAGAGGAACCAGAGACCAAATTGCAAACATGCGCTGGATTATGGAGAAAGCTAGAGAGTTCCAGAAAAACATCTACTTCTGCTTCATTGACTACGCAAAAGCATTTGACTGTGTCGACCACAGCAAACTATGGCAAGTTCTTAAAGAAATGGGAGTGCCTGATCACCTCATCCGTCTCCTGAGAAATCTGTATGTGGGACAAGAAGCTACAGTTAGAACTGGATATGGAATAACTGATTGGTTCAAAATTGGGAAAGGAGTACGACAAGGCTGTATATTGTCCCCCTGCTTATTTAACTTATATGCAGAATTCATCATGCGAAAGGCTGGGCTGGATGAACCCCAAACCGGAATTAAGATTGCCGGAAAAAATATCAACAACCTCAGATATGCTGATGATACAACCTTGATGGCAGAAAGTGAGGAGGAATTGAAGAACCTTTTAATGAGGGTGAAAGAGGAAAGCGCAAAATATGGTCTGAAGCTCAACATCAAAAAAACTAAGATCATGGCCACTGGCCCCATCACCTCCTGGCAAATAGAAGGGGAAGAAATGGAGGCAGTGAGAGATTTCACTTTCTTGGGTTCCATGATCACTGCAGATGGTGACAGCAGTCACGAAATTAGAAGACGCCTGCTTCTTGGGAGAAAAGCAATGACAAACCTAGACAGCATCTTAAAAGCAAAGACATCACCTTGCCGACAAAGGTCCGTATAGTTAAAGCTATGGTTTTTCCAGTAGTAATGTACGGAAGTGAGAGCTGGACCATCAAGAAGGCTGATCGCCGAAGAATTGATGCTTTTGAATTATGGTGCTGGAGGAGACTCTTGAGAGTCCCATGGACTGCAAGAAGATCAAACCTATCCATTCTCAAGGAAATCGGCCCTGAGTGCTCACTAGAAGGACAGATCCTGAAGTTGAGGCTCCAGTACTTTGGCCACCTCATGAGAAGAGAAGACTCCCTGGAAAAGACCCTGATGTTGGGAAAGATTGAGGGCACAAGGAGAAGGGGACGACAGAGGATGAGATGGTTGGACAGTATTCTCGAAGCTACTAACATGAGTTTGGCCAAACTGCGGGAGGCAGTGAAGGATAGGCGTGCCTGGCGTGCTCTGGTCCATGGGGTCACGAAGAGTCGGACACGACTGAACGACTGAACAACAACAACACTTGATTCCTTAGATAAATAAGCACACATTGCTGGGGGATGTTGCACTGCTCTCAGCAAAGTGGTTTTTAATTAATTATACAATTCCCAATTAAAACAATTCCAATTATGCCAAATTTTTATAATTTTTGGACTTCCCATGTCTCGGACTCCAGAGCGATCTTCACATCTCTTTCAGTTGCATTCACAGTCCAATACTTTCACAGCCTCTGATATATGCCAGCAAGCAGACGCGATTATAATAAATAATGTCTCTGTATGGATAAAGTCACTCTCATTCCAAATGCCACATTCCGGTCAGCGCCATCTTCTCCGTATCCTGTCTCCACACAATCCTTTCTGCACTGCTGTATCACTTTACAAACGAAACTCCAGTTATCAGAAGAGGAAAAAGCGCCGCACACAAATGTATAAGGACCCTACCAGTTCCCCATCACCCCTCCTTGCATCCTTATGGTCCCTTCTGACCCCAGAGCGGACTGTACCATGCATCAGGTTTCCAGAGGGGGGGAGGAGATGGTAAATCTAGGGCAAGGGTTTAATTCTATTAAAGGGGCATTTAAGAGAGAGACCAGGGTTCGAATCTCGCTACTAAGCTCGCCGAGTGACCCTGGGCCAGCCTGAGCTACAACACAGGCTGGGACAAACCAGACGTCAGCCTGGGGTACAAATAATAATAATAATAATAATAATAATAATAATTAAATGAGATGGAGGGAACCATTTATACCCACTTGAACTCCTTGGAGAAAATGGGGGCCTACATATGCTATGAGCAGCCTCACACTACAAACCTCCTGAGGAGCCGCCTTTCACACACAAAAACCTGGGGTTGCTGTGGTTTTTGAAATGTCTTTGTAATGCTTAGGTGTAATGTTGAGTTTATGTTAGGTTAGGTTTTTGTGTGTGAAAGGCAGCTCCTCAGGAGGTTTGTAGGCCCCCTTTTTCTCCAGGGAGTTTAAGTGGGTATAAATGGTTCCCTGCACCTCATTTAATAATAAGAATTATAATAAGAATTATTTTATTATTTGTACCCCGGGCTTACGTCTGGTTTGTCCCAGCCACAATAACCCTATGTTGTAGCTCAGGCTGGCCCAGGGTCACTCGGTGAGCTTCGAACCCTGGTCTCTCTTAAATGCGTGCCTGCCCCTTTAATAGAATTAAACCCTTGCCCTAGATTTACCATCTCCTCCCCCCCAAAAAAGCTGATGCATGATACAGTCCGCTCTGGCATTGAGCCTGGGGTCAGAAGGGACCATAACAATGCAAGAAGGGGTGATGGGGAACTGGTAGGGTCCTTATACATTTGTGTGTGGTGCTTTTTCCTCTTCTGATAACTGGAGTTTTGTTTGTAAAGCGATACAGCAGTTCAGAAAGGATTGTGTGTGGAGACAGGATAGGGAGTGAAGCATAGTTGCTGAGCTTTCTCATCCTACACCCCCCCCCCCCGCCATAAGGAATGGTATGGCCCGGGCCTAAAAACCTCCTGCCCGGAGCCAAAACTACTAAGGAGAGTTTAGGCCTTCCTCTTAACTGTTTTCTGAGTGCCCCCTTGGCAGAGGCTGGGGCTAGGGAGATTAATGGGGGCTGTCCCTGCTCTCATTTCCTCTGGTGGTTGCACACAGGAAAATGGAGGACTGAGGTGAAGGAGGTTTTTTGGTCTGCGCACAGTCTGTGATGCTGCCCTGCCATGAGCCTTTCTATTGGTTGTTGCTCAAAGTCTTCAGTTCTGTTGCCGGTGACACATAATGAGGGCGCCATTTTTTTTGGCCTTTATTCTATATTTTAGGCATGATAGGTGTGTTTTGTTTTAATTTTTATTATGCCAGATCCTTCCTTGATGGTCATGTTACGCTGTGTCCTAAATTTGATGCACTTTGGTCCAGTGGTTACGGAGAACATTGGTTTCCGGCGTACACGCAGTGGGAACATTTACAAATATATATAGATTAGAAAAGACCCAAAAATAAGAGGCATTAGCATAGGCAATCTATATATATATATCTATATGTATCTATATATATCTGTATATATATTCCCATTGCGTGCGCGCAGGACAGAACCGTGCTCCGTAACTGCTGGACCAAATTGCATCGAATTAGTAGAAAGCGTAACATGACCATCAAGGAAGGATCTGGCATCATAAAAATTCAAAAAATACCACACCTGATATACCTAAAATAAAGAATAAACGCAAAAAAAGTGGCGCACACATTAGACATCACCAGCAAAACAGTGCCCTCTAGCGACGGCTATACTGGTACTGCAGCCACAAAAGCTAACATGGGCACCACTATTATATGTCACAACTGGTATTGCAGCTAATACAGCTTCCCCCTGGCAGAGCTTCCTTAGCCATTTGCAATATCGCAAACCGGTAATTGAAAAGGGCCCCAAAATAGGGTAATTGAAAATGGGGGGTGCCGCAAAGAGGGTATTTGAAAAGGGGGTGTGTGGCCGCAAAGAGGGTAATTGAAAAGGGCCCCCCGAAAAGAGATTAATACAAAATGGGGATAGGGGAATGGAAAAGAGGGTAATTGAAAACGGAGGGGGGGAGAGAGAAGGGGTAGACAGAAGTTGAACAGAGGAACTTCTTCAGTTTCACAAAATCATTGAAAGTGGGGACAGAAAAGAGGGTAATTGAAAACAGGGATCAGAGAAGGGGCAGGTGGAAGTTGAACAGGGGAACTTCTTCAATTTCACTAAATCAATACAGTCATAAAAAACCATTAAAAAAACCACAGCAACGTGTGGCCGGGTCAGCTAGTTGTTTATAAAAATTGCTCTAAATCGGATTTTGCTCATCTTTCTGAAATAAAACAAGTCATAAGAGGCTTTTACTTTCCCCTGCATCCCATTCCCCCATTTTATTTCCCAGGTGTCTGAAGAAAACTATTCTCGTGGATTTTTATGGGCCTTCACATTCATGTTTCATGCCTGTTTGAAAACATTAACGGTATGTAACATGTGCACCAACTCCATGGAGCCGAGGTGTCTTTGGCCCCCTCAAAATCTGTTGGGAGGGGGCCAGGCCTCCTCAATGTTGAGGGGGTGGAGGCGGCAAAGCATGAAGCCAAATGAGGTGCGGCTTCAGTGGCAGGCTCCTGAGCGAGAGAGAGGAGGAGCTGCTAGCCATCGAAGCTGGGCTGGGCTGGGCTTCTCACTGGGATCCTCCTGGCGATGCGACTTTGCACGTGCAACGCGTGTCACGTGCATGACCTCATATGAGCATAATGTGTTCTGAGTGCGCGATGTCACACACATGCTGGGCCGCCTTGATCTTGGGCACAAGTTGACACTTCTGGTATGTAACACGTCTGGTCTAAGAGAGAAAAGGTTTTGGGACATATTAAGGCTGGAATCTCCTGATGGAGGGCTATGGAATTATATTGGATAGCAATGGTAGGTAAACCTTCAGAAGAATTTCCTAAGGATTGATACGTGACCTATATAGCAGATTACTGAGACTGACAACTTACTTGATATGGGATTGTGGGGATAACCAACTTCTGGGATAACCAGTAATCCTGGAGAGCCTGTTCCCACTGGTTATGATGGGTCCGCTGGTTATGAGGTTTTACTGAAGGTCGTGAGAAGTTTTCTGGAGTTCTGAAGGTTGTTGCTGAAGTTCCGAAGAGGAAAAGATAGGAAGCGAAAAGAATAGCAAAAGGTGCGGCCAAAAGCAGGAAAGCGGCCAAATAAATATAAGAAATAAAGAATAAGAGACTGCAGTCGTTTGTTGGGGTGCGCTCTCCCAACTACTCTCTGTGCGCGTTCTTTCTTTTTAGTTTCTCTTTCGTTTCTCTCTGTGCTTGTCCCGCATGCTTGTTCTCTCTTTGCTTGTCTCGTGTTTCTGCACACCGCTACAGAGAGCAGGGGCCATTTATTAACAAACTGAACAGTATCATAACATTAGCATAAACCAATCAGAGCATTGCAACAGTCTGTATTTCCGGGCGGCAAACAAGCTTTCGGCTGTTACCGAGAGGCTTCCTGGTGCGCTTTCTAGCAAGCGCGGAGCGATCCAGGCAGCAGTCAGCAGCCGGAACTACTTTCTTCCGTGCAGTAGCGCGGAAGGTTTTTGTGAAGCGGCAAAGCGCGGGAAGTCCCAAAAACGTATTCCCACATGGGATGGACCAGGTGGTCTGTTAATGCACTTTCTGTGCTACTCTTCTGTGATTTTCCCCTGCCCACATAGTATCTTCAAGTAATTTCTGTTTTGAAATTGTTGAAGCCATTTAGTTGGGAAATCGTATGTAGCTCTTGCCGTTAAGTTCCAAACATCCTCTAGTTTTGTTAGTGAATGAGGTCACATCAATAGTGCTTGTAGCACATCTTCATTGTCAAATACATTGTTTTATAAGACAATCCTTTACCTAATTACTTGGAAGTAAGTCACATTGAATTGAATGGAGATTGCTGCCTAGTATCTCTGCATATCGTTGTAGTGTAAATTATCTTATTTTTCTAACGGCTTAATTAAATTACATTTGATAAGTGGCTAGAATGCATTAAAATCACATGGGTTTTCAATTGAAAATGCTTGTTTGCATGGTTGGTTTAGAGTGGGATGTAAAGCTTTCTAAATTCAAAAGCTGTAGTGCGTTGAAACACATATGAAATAACTTTCAGTTGACAAGTGTGTAAAACCCCCAACCCCTTTGTTAAAACAAGTTGTTAGTGAGGAAAAAACCTAAACCGTTGTGTTTTTCAAACAATTTACTTACAGGCAGTAGAACCATTTTAGAAAGTAGATTAAAAATAAATGTAATCTAATTTTTGTGTGTTTAACTTTCAGCTTTGTGGTGTTCTTGGAAAATTTTGCACCTTTTGTGAATTCTCTGAACCTTGGCATTGCCAGCCCACTCCTGTTGGGCCCTCCTCCTCCTCCTTTGCAGCTTGCTCAGATTAAGACACAATTGGCTTTTCACCAGTTGAACTCGGTAGCTTCAACCCATTCTATAGCATCTTATGCTTTGTTAAATGAAGCATTTCTAGAGGAAACATGCCTCCAAAGCCGAGGGGACCTAATGCACCTGGTCAATTGCCGCATGGCCCTTTTCCGGGGCCGGGACCTGGACCGGATGGTCATCAAAGGCAACACCCGTCTGCCCCTCCCAGAATGCCTCAAAGGGTCATGGAACCAGAAATGAGGGCAAGATTCCCAAGGCCAAATGTTCAGGTCACACAACATGGAATGAATCCTAGACAAGAGCGGCACCAGAAGAAAGGGAGACGTGCTACTCGCTGGGACAATCCATTGCCGCCTGTAAATAGTAGCCAGATGACTTCAGGAAAGTTTGCAGAAGAAGCCACACGTATCCAGAACCGTTATACAATTGAGAATGCTTCGGGGATCTTAGCAAGCTTTGGCTTATCTGATGAAGACTTGGAGGAACTTAGTCGGTATCCGGATGATCAGCTGACGTCAGAAAACATGCCTTTAATTTTGAGGGACATCCGAATGCGCAAAATGACTCATCAGTTACCAAGTTTACCTTCTCAGAGCACAGAAAAGGAAATGTTTCACAGTGACGATGGTTGTGGTACCATGGTGAAGTGCAAGGTAATCGATTACGGGCATAAAAGCAAGTTTGAATATACTGAAACTCCTCTTGAGGTCAAAGACTACAATTCTGATGCATCAACTGAGGGGAGCGTGAAAGGATTTTCCAACACAGTGTCTTCGGCGCTCTCCGGTTTAACCAGTAGTCAAATGAATGCGGTAGAAGAGCTGATACGAAAGATGGGATTCCAGAGAAGCACATCAAGTACACAGTCCTTTCCCCCCATGGATGCTTCCAACAAGGGGCCAGGGGAAGGCCTCCCTCCAGCAGGAGCCGGGATGCCTCCTCCTTTTGGTGTGGTGAAAGCCTCTTGGCTACCAGTTATTTCACAGGCAGATGCCCAGAAGCTGAAGAAATTGCCAACTCCGTCGATGATGCATGATTACTATGCTGCATCTCCAAGAATATTTCCACATGTGTGTTCTCTCTGTAATGTAGAATGTGGACATTTGAAGGTGAGTCACTCCCCACCCACCCCCATGATTACACACATTTGTACACAACATGTTCTATGTACTGGGTTTAATTGACTTCTGGATATCTGTCGATTTTATTCCCGTAATATGTCCAACAATCAAGAATCTTGGGAATAAATACTGTGTGTGTGTCTGATTTGCACAATGTGTCTGGCTATTTCTGCAGGTTTCACCCATAAAAGCTGCCTTATGATAGACATGTTCGCATTTCGCTTTGGATTCCCAGTACCCTCTACTGCTTCCTCTGTCTAAAATTAAACTTGCTCTAGTAGCTTCTGGGATCAAAGGAAGTTGGACTTAAAGTAGACAGTGGATTAAGGTTGAAGTCTAGTGAGAAACATTGGTAAAGAAAGCATTTATTATAGTGTTAGAATGATAGAAGACTCTGTCTTATCTAACTTTGAACTGCTGTTGTCTATTTGAATATTAAATGCATTGCACAATATTGAACATTGTCCAGTATTAAATTCATACACAGGATTGAAGGGTGGATGATGAGTGTGTAGTTCTATTCTGCTGTAGAAACTCTGATATATAAGCTAGGTGACAAATGGCTCCTTAAACCAAGGTTGCACTTGCCAAATGGAATGTGCAGTTGCCATTTTGGGGCCAGGTGGATGTAAGGAGGGGTCCCCAAACTAAGGCCCGGGGGCCGGATGCGGCCCAATTGCCTTCTACAGGTGAAACTCGAAAAATTAGAATATAATGAAAAGGTTCATTTCTTTCAGTAATTCAACTTGAAAGGTGAAACTAATATATGAGATAGACTCATGACATGCCAAGCGAGATATGGCAAGCCTTTATTTGTTAAAATTGTGATGATTATGGCGTACAGCTGATGAGAACCCCAAATTAACAATTTCAACTTTGGGGTTTTTATTAGCTGTACGCCATAATCATCACAATTATAACAGATTATAATTTGGTGGGAGAAGCAGCAGCAGAGGAGGGCCTTTCTTTGGGTTTCTCAGAAGCATCAGGCTGACTGCCGCAGGAGATGGGATGCTGGACTAGGTGACGCTTTGTTCTCATCTAGCAGTCAGGCTTTTTTTGTGTTCTCATCCTGATTTCTTCCCTCCCTCCCTGTAGGAGTGGAATCTGCACGTGGGCACTACTGCACACTCCGAGAAATGTGATCAGCTACGCCAGCAGTAAGGCCTTTCATTTTAATTTATTGGGAATAGGTTGAGGATTTGAAATGGTTTGACAATGACTGCCTGGGTACCTCAGGATTTTGCTAAAAGCAGCAAAGTCATTGCTTACATGCATTGCCACAAACCTCAGCAAGGAAGTTGTGGGAGCTCAACTTTGAAGGAACGGTGCGTGCTCTAGGTTCTGTTCATGTATAAGTGATCTGTGGGCCAATTATGGAGCTGAACCAGGAAGAAGGCTGAAGCTCAGTGGCATCTCATCTGTGTTCTGTGACTTTAGATGCCTGTGGAGCATGAGCAGTGTTTTAGGAGGTGTGGCTTCAGGACGAACCAGTTCTTGGAGGAGCTGGAGCCTGAGTCTCTTTCCATTCTCTGGGTCAAAGAGTCAGGGAACCCTTGTGGAATCACTTTTAAACTGCCCCAGAAGATCAGTAGTAAGACATCAATAATTTGGACACAAGGGAGAGAATAATTGACAGTTTTAGAAACTTGCCTGAATGAGAATTGAATGGAGTACATGTACTGTGTCAATCAATAACACAGCTCTTTTGCTGGCTTTTCTTGAACAGGATCCTGACTGGAATGCAGAAGACTGCTCTTTGTTACAGAGGTAACCTTTAATCTCCACATGAATACTCAGTAATGAGAATTAGGCTGCAGTAATCTCAATTCCCTGTTGTCCCCGATGGTTTGGGTTTTTGGAGACATTTTGAATGGGAAATATGCATCAGGACATGCTGCACTGGGACATTTTCTGATGCCCCAGAAAGTGATCTGTGAGCTAATTCTGGTCTTTCATTGTATTGAGTAGAGAAAACTGTAAAGTGAAAACTTTCAAGTATCTGCAGTTGGCCCCGTTCACTGCTGCTTAGGAACTATGTAGGAAGAACAACCTTCTGCAGAAAAAGTAACACAACACCCACCACACCCAGGATAATATTTTCTGGCCCAGGTTACCCACTGACCCAGTACAATGTAGGAGCTCCTTAATCAGACTGCAGGCCTTTGTGTCTTAGTTCCAAGGCCCTGATGCAGGAATAGGCAAAACTCAGGCCCTCCGATGTGTGGGACTACAATTCCCATCATCCCTGACCGCTGGTCATGTTAGCTAGGGATGATGGGAATTGTAGTCCCAGCATCTGGAGTGCCAGAGTTTGCCTATGCCTGCTCTAGGGGCCAGAGGGCTGAGCAGCTGTGGGTTGCACCGGAGCTAAGCCACTAGCAGGCAGGTAGCCATTCCCTGTGCAGGTGGCAGCCATGATTTTCTGGTATGAAGCTGGGCATTGTGTGGCCAGCATCTGAGTTCCTTTAGTCATTGGATGCTGCAGGCTCATGAGCTTGGGACAGTCGAAGTGCAGAGATGATTTTTGGGGGGGTGGGGTTTGGGTTCTTTCCAAGTTGCCTCTCTCTGTTTTTTTAACTTTAAGGAGTTACGGTAATTGGTTACTAAACACTGCAGCCTTATTTTGTAGGCTTTTGATGCTTTTAGCTTTAACTCTAAGAGTTCCTACTTCTAGTTGATTTCCGTTTGCAAAAATAACATCTTGGCAGATGTTTTCTGCTTTTACATTTGAAAAAGAAAAGTCATTCAAATCCTGTTTTTTCTGCCGCTTGCAGACATGAAGGTGACAAGAAGGAAAAACATATTGCCATGCAAGGTCTGCCAGTTCAACCCGAACGGTTTCACAACACACACGTCACCTGGCCATGCCCTCAAGTCAAACACGGTCACAATGTAGGAGCCCTGGGTCCCACAGCAGAAAACGGTCACGATCTAGGAGTTCTGAAGCTTTCAGAGAGACAACGATCACGATCTAGGAGTTTTGAACTTTGCAGGAGAAAACGGTCACGATCTAGGAGTTTCTGAACGTTGCCAGGAGAAAAGGTCACACTTAGGAGTTCTGAACGTTGCAGGAGAAAACGGTCACGATCTAGGAGTTCTGAAACGTTGCAGGAGAAAACGGTCACCTCTAGGAGTTCTGAAACGTTGCAGGAGGAAATAGGTCACAACTAGGAGTTCTGAAACGTTGCAGGAGAAAACGGTCCCATCTAGGTGGTCCCAGATGTAATTCCAGGTCTTCAAAGCAACCAAGCTCCCCCGCTCGAGTTCTCAAAGCTCTTCTAGCCGGAAGAGAGAACTGAGAAGATCAACTAGATCTCCAGGGTAAGGTGGATGTTAAGACACTTCAGTTTTTTTGTAAACAGGATTATGTGTGTGATAATGGCAGGCGTGTTGCAGTGGCTTTGGCTCAGTGAATAGTTTGTTCTGTTTTGCGGGGTCGTCCCCCACCCCCCGGCTTTGTCATTGTGTCAATATAATGCCTGCCAAGAAGAGCAAGCTGTGTTCCTATATTGGCTTTTGTGAGTGATGCTGCAACCCATTTCAAAAGGGGATGTTGGTTGATCTCAGCCATTTCCATGCTCTAGAGTTTCCCACCCCAACTTCATAGTTTTTACAGTTGCTTAGTACAGTCATGCCTCATGTTGGGAACGCTGCAGGTTACATGTATTCGGGTTGTGCTCCACGCCGAACCCGGCAGTAATGGAACCGGTACCTGCGGGTTTCGGCGCATGCGCAGAAGCGCTATATCGTGCTGCGCGCTTCTGCAGATTCACGTGCTTCAGATTGCGGACTTTCAGTTTGCAAACGGGGCTTCGGAATGCATCCCGTTGCACCAGGGGTTGCCATTGTATTGTTGCCAAAAGTAGAGCTGTAGTGTGGCAATAGAGCGTTGATGAATTTTAGGGAGGTTGGGGTATTGGTTGTATTTTGTTCTTGTTTTTATTTTGTATCTTTTGGGATTTTCATCTGTATTTTTATGTCTGAACCACCATGAGATGTATGGATGGAGGGCGGTATACCAATTTAATAAATACTAATGCTAATATAATAGTAATGATGAGCCATTGCTTTTTCTCCCCCTCTTTAGCGTTGTCTGCAGAAGCTGGAAGCTCCAGGCAACCTCCAGCCAAATCTGATGTGGCAGAAAGAATCACCCAAGAAGTGTGGATGCCCAGAAGCTGAAGACTTTGCCAACTCCGTCGATTGATGAATGACTACTATGCTGCATGTCCAAGAATATATCCACATGTGTGTTCTCTCTGTAATATAAATGTAGACATTTGAAGGTGAGTCACTTCCCACCCCCACCCCATGATTACATACATTGTACACAAGTGTGCTATGTACTGGGTTTAATTGACTTTTGGCTAATCTGTCGATTTTATTCCCGTAGATTTCCAACAATCAAGAAGCTTGGGAATAACTACTGTGTGTGTCTGATTTGCACAATGTGTCTGGCTATTCTGCAGGTTTCACCCGTAAAGCTGGCTTATGATAGATATGTCTCATTTCACTTTGGATCCAGTTCCCTAGCTGCTTCCTCTGTCTATAATTAAACTTACTCTAGTAGCTTCTAGGGATCAAAGGAAGTTGGAGTTAAAGTAGACATTGGATTAAGTTGAAACGAGTCCATAACATTGGTAAGAAAGCATTTATTATTGCTTTAGATTGTACGTAGAATGATAGAAGACTCCTGTCTATCTAACTTTGAGCTGCTGTTGTCTTCTGAATATTAAATGCATTGCACAATATTGAACATTGTCCAGTATTAAACTCATACACAGGATTGAAGGGTGGGTGAGTGTGTAGTTCTACTCTGCTGTGAAAGTCTGATATATAAAGCTAGGTGACAGATGGCTCCTTAAACCAAGGTTGCAGTGGCCAAAACAGAATGTCCAGTTGCCATTTTGGGGCCAGGTGGATCTAAAGTCTTATTTTTAAAAAGGTGGGCTGACTGATTGATTCTCAGTTAAACATCCGGCTAGCTCAAGTAACAACCTTGAGCCAGGTTCAGAACTTTGAGAACTTAAAGAAGAAAAATCACTTGATGCAGGGACAGTCCACATATATACCAGCCTATTGCTACCTCTTTTTCTGAATGGTGTCATGGGCCAAAATATAACTGATAGAATTCTACAAGGTGTGGTGTTAGTGTGTTAAAAACCATTGTGATCCAAGGATCCCCAGGCAGGCACCTCCAGGTTGTGGAGACGTCAGCTGCCATCCTGGCATCCGGGCATCTCCACTTGGTTGTAAGTGTCTGATAGCCAGGTGCAAAATGTTCTTGGCACCTGGCTGGTTTTGGACACTGCCACGGACGCTCTTGACCTTAAATGACGAGATTATGCACTTTTATAGACGGAAGCCCCATCAATGGGTATTGGGCATATCACTAAGTGGAACTTAGTGTTTTATTTTTATATAAAATATGTATATAATGCTAGTAGTTATTTTAAAACAGTTGCTGGTGGGAGAAGCAGCAGCAGAGGAGAGCCCTTCTGTGGGTTTCTCAGAAGCATCTGGCTGACTGCCGCAGGAGATGGGATGCTGGACTAGGTGGCACTTGGTTCTCATCTAGCAGCCAGGTTTTTTGTGTTCTCATCCTGATTTCTTCCCTCCCTCCCTGTAGGAGTGGAATCTGCACGTGGGCACTACTGCACACTCTGAGAAATGTGATCAGCTACGCCAACAGTAAGGCCTTTCATTTTAATTTATTGGGAATAGATTGAGGATTTGAAATGGTTTGACAATGACTGCCTGGGTATCTCAGGATTTTGCTAAAAGCAGCAGAGCCATTGCTTACATGCCTTGTCACAAACCTAAGCCAAGGAAGTTGTGGGAGTTTACCTTTGAAGGAACGGTTCCTGCTCTGGGTTCTGTTTTATGTATAAGTGGTCTGTAGGCCGATTATGGAGCTGAACCAGGGAAGAAGGCTGAAGTTCAGTGGCATCTCATCTTGTGTTCTGTGGCTTTTAGATGCCTGTGGAGCATGAGCAGAGTTTAAGGAGGTGTGGCTTGAGGACAAACTAGTTCTTTGAGGAGCTGGAACCTGATTCTCATTCCAGGGAGCTTTCGGAATTCTGGGTCAAAGAGTCAGGGAACCCTTGTGGAATCACTTTTAAACTGCCCCAGAAGATCAGTAGTAAGAGATCAATTATTTGGACAAAAGGGAGAGAAATAATTGACAGTTTTAGAAACTTGCCTGAATGAGAATTGAATGGAGGACATGTACTGTGTCAAATGAATAACACAGCTGTTTTGCTGGCTTTTCTTGAAACAGGCATCCTGACTGGAATGCAGAAGACAGCTCTTTGTTACAGAGGTAACCTTTTAATCTCCACATGATACTCAGTAATGAGAATTAGGCTGCAGTAATCTCAATTCCCTGTTGTCCCCGATGGTGTGGGTTTTTGGAGACATTTTGAAAGGGAAATATGCACCAGGACATGCTGCACTGGGACATTTTCTGATGCCCCAGAAAGTGATCTGTGAGCTAATTTTGGTCTTTCAATGTATTTAGTAGAGAAAACTGAAAAGTGTAAAACTGTCAAGTATCTGCAGTTGGCCCCGTTCACTGCTGCATAGGGACTATGCAACAAAAAACACTTCTGCAGAAAATGTAACACAACACCCACACACCCCCGGATAATATTTTCCGCCCCAGGTTACTGGTTGTCACTGACCAGTACATGTAGGAGCTGCTTAACTCAGATTGCAGGCCTTTGTGTCTTCGTTCCAAGGCTCCGGGGCAGGCATAGGCAAACTCCGGCCCTCCAGATGTGTGGGACTACAATTCCCATCATCCCTGACCCCTGGATGATGGGAAATGTAGTCTCCAACATCTGGAGGGCCAGAGTTTGCCTATGCCTGCTCTAGGGGCCAGCGGGCTGAGCAGCTGTGGATTCCACTGGAGCTAAGCCACTAGCAGGCAGGTAGCCATTCCCTGTGCAGGTGGCAGCCATAATTTTCTGGTATGAAACTGGGCATTCTGTTACCACCATACAAGTTTTTTTAGCCATTAGATGCTGCAGGCCCATGGGCTTGGAGCAATCAAAGTGCAGAGATGCTTTTTTCGGGGGGAAAGAGAGCTTACCAAGTGCCCCTCTCTCTTTGTTTTTTAATCTTTAAGGGATTAAATGTTTATTAAACAGTGCTACTGTATTTTGTAGGCTTTTGATGCTTTTAGCTTTAACTCTGTGAGTTCCTACTTCTAGTTGATTTCCGTTTGCAAAAATAACATCTTGGCAGATCTGATTTCTCCTTTTACATTTGCAAAAGAAAAGTCGTTCAAATCCTGTTTTTTCTGCCTCTTGCAGACATGAAGGTGACAAGAAGGAAAAACATATTGCAATGCCATGCTCTGGCAGTTCTAACCCGAACGGTTCACAACACACAGTCCCTGGCCATGCCTCAAGTCAAACGCAGTCACGATGTAGGAGCCCTGGGTCCCACAGCAGAAAACGGTCACGATCTAGGAGTTCTGAACGTTGCAGGAGAAAACGGTCACGATCTAGGAGTTCTGAACGTTGCAGGAGAAAACGGTCACCATCTAGGAGTTCTGAACGTTGCAGGAGAAAACGGTCACCATCTAGGAGTTCTGAACGTTGCAGGAGAAAACGGTCACCATCTAGGGGTCCCAGATGTAATTCCAGGTCTTCAAAGCAACCAAGCTCCCCCCGCTCGAGTTCTCAAAGCTCTTCTAGCCGGAAGAGAGAACCGAGAAGATCAACTAGATCTCCAGGTGAGGTGGATGTTACAGACACTTCAGTTTTTTGTAAACAGGATTATATGTGTGATAATGGCAGGCGTGTTGCAGTGGCTTTGGCTCAGTGAATAGTTTGTTCTGTTCTGGGGGTCGTCCCCCCACCCCCGGCTTTGTCATTGTGTCAATATAATGCCTGCCAAGAAGAGCAAGCTTGTTCCTATATTGGATTTTGTGAGTGACGCTGCAACCCATTTCAAAAGGGGATGTTGGTTGATCTCAGCCATTTCCCTGCTGTAGAGTTTCCCACCCCAACTTCATAGTTTTTACAGTTGCTTAGTACAGTCATGCCTCATGTTGCGAACGCTGCAGGTTACATGTATTCGGGTTGTGCTCCACGCCGAACCCGGCAGTACTGGAACTGGTTACCTGCGGGTTTCGCCGCATGCGCAGAAGCGCTACATCGTGCTGCACGCTTGTGCAGATTCGGTGCTTCAGATTGCGGACCATTCAGTTTGCAAACGGGGCTTCGGAATGCATCCCGTTTGCAACCAGGGGTTCCATTGTATT
The DNA here is from genome assembly GCF_009819535.1 of Lacerta agilis. Lineage (NCBI taxonomy): Eukaryota > Metazoa > Chordata > Lepidosauria > Squamata > Lacertidae > Lacerta > Lacerta agilis. The sequence goes on from NC_046320.1 coordinate 72,836,003, forward strand.
GTTGCCAAAAGTAGAGCTGTAGTTGTGGCAATAGAGCGTTGATGAATTTTAGGGAGGTTGGGGGTATTGATTCCATTTTGTTCTCGTTTTTATTTTGTATCTTACGGGTTTTTCATCTTGTATTTTTATGTTGTGAACCACCATGAGATGTATGGATGGAGGGCGGTATACCAATTTAATAAATACTAATGCTAATAATAATAGTAATGATGAGCCATTGCTTTTTCTCCCCCTCTTTAGCGTTGTCTGCAGAAGCTGGAAGCTCCAGGCAACCTCCAGCCAAATCTGATGTGGCAGAAGAACCACCCAAGAAGTTGGATGCCCAGAAGCTGAAGACATTGCCAACTCCGTCGATGATGAATGACTACTATGCTGCATCTCCGAGAATATTTCCACATGTGTGTTCTCTCTGTAATATTAAATGTAGACATTTGAAGGTGAGTCACTTCCCACCCACCCCCATGATTACATATATTTGTACACAATGTGTGCTATGTACTGGGTTTAATTGACTTTTGGATATCTGTCGATTTTATTCCCGTAAGATTTCCAACAATCAAGAAGCTTGGGAATAAATACTGTGTGTGTCTGATTTGCACAATGTGTCTGGCTATTTCTGCAGGTTTCACCTGTAAAAGCTGGCTTATGATAGATATGTTCTCATTTCACTTTGGATTCCCAGTTCCCTATGCTGCTTCCTCTGTCTATAATTAAACTTACTCTAGTAGCTTCTAGGATCAAAGGAAGTTGGAGTTAAAGTAGACATTGGATTAAGGTTGAAATCGAGTCATAAACATTGGTAAAGAAAGCATTTATTATTGCTTAAGATTGTAACGTAAGAATGATAGAAGACTCTGTCTTATCTAACTTTGAGCTGCTGTTGTCTATCTGAATATTAAATGCATTGCACAATATTGAACATTGTCCAGTATTAAACTCATACACAGGATTGAAGGGTGGGTGAGTGTGTAGTTCTACTCTGCTGTTGAAAGTCTGATATATAAGCTAGGTGACAGATGGCTCCTTAAACCAAGGTTGCAGTGGCCAAAACAGAATGTCCAGTTGCCATTTTGGGGCCAAGTGGATCTAAAGTCTTATTTTTAAAAAGGTGGGCTGACTGATTGATTCTCAGTTAAACATCTGGCTAGTTCAAGTAACAACCTTGAGCCAGGTTCAGAACTTTGAGAACTTAAAGGAGAAACATCACTTGATGCAGGAACAGTCCACATATATACAAGCCTATTCCTACCTCCTTTTCTGAATGGTGTCATGGACCAAAATATAACTGATTAGAATTCTACAGGATGTGGAGTTAGTGTGCAAAAACCATTGTGATCAAAGGATCCCCAGGCAGGCACCTCCAGGTTGTGGAGACGTCAGCTGCCATCCTGGCATCCGGGCATCTCCACTTGGTTGTAAGTGTCTGATAGCCAGGTGCAAAATGTGCTTGGCACCTGGCTGGTTTTGAACACGTCCACAGACTCTCATGACCTTAAATGACGAGATTATGCACTTTTATAGACGGAAGCCCCATCAATGGGTATTGGGCATATCACTAAGTGGAACTTAGTGTTTTATTTTTATAAAAAAATGTATATACTGCTAGGAGATTTTTTTAAAAAGTTGCTGGTGGGAGAAGCAGCAGCAGAGGAGAGCCCTTCTGTGGGTTTCTCAGAAGCATCAGGCTTTGTTCTCATCTAGCAGCCAGGCTTTTTTGTGTTTTCATCCTGATTTCTTCCCTCCTTCCATGTAGGGCTGGAATCTGCACGTGGGCACTACTGCACACTCTGAGAAATGTGATCAGCTACGCCAGCAGTAAGGCCTTTCATTTTAATTTATTGGGAATTGATTGAGGATTTGAAATGGTTTGAAATTGACTGCCTGGGTACCTCAGGCTGAAGCTCAGTTGCATCTCATCTTGTGTTCTGTGGCTTTTAGATGCCTGTGGAGCATGAGCAGAGTTTTAGGAGGTGTGGCTTCAGGACAAACTAGTTCTTTGAGGAGCTGGAACCTGATTCTCATTCCAGGGAGCTTTTGGAAATCTGGGTCAAAGAGTCAGGGAACCCTTGTGGAATGACTTTTAAACTGCCCCAGAAGATCAGTAGTAAGAGACCAGTAATTTGGACAAAAGGGAGAGAAGTAATTGACAGTTTTAGAAACTTGCCTGAATGAGAATTGAATGGAGTACATGTACTGTGTCAAATGAATAACACAGCTGTTTTGCTGGCTTTTCTTGAAACAGGCATCCTGACTGGAATGCAGAAGACTGTTCTTTGTTACAGAGGTAACCTTTTAATCTCCACATGAATACTCAGTAATGAGAATTAGGCTGCAGTAAACTCAATTCCCTGTTGTCCCCGATGGTGTGGGGTTTTGGAGACATTTTGAATGGGAAATATGCATCAGGGCATGCTGCACTGGGACATTTTCTAATGCCCAAGACAGTGATCTGTGAGCTAATTCTGGTCTTTCATTGTATTCAGTAGAGAAAACTGTAAAGTGAAAAACTGTCAAGTATCTGCAGTTGGCCCCTTTCACTGCTGCTTATGGACTATGTAACAAGAAACACTTCTGCAGAAAAAGTAACACAACACCCCCCCCCCTGGATATTTTCCGTCCCAGGTTACTGGTTGTCACTGACCAGTACATGTAGGAGCTGCTTAACTCAGACTGCAGGCCTTTGTGTCTTCGTTCTAAGCCTCTGGGGCAGGGATAAGCAAACTCTGGCCCTCCAGGTGTGTGGGACTACAATTCCCATCATCCCTGACAGCTGGTCCTGTTAGCTAGGGATGATGGGAATTGTAGTCCCCAACATCTGGAGGGCCAGAGTTTGCCTATGCCTGCTCTAGGGGCCAGAGGGCTGAGCAGCTGTGGGTTGCACTGGAGCTACCGGTAAGCCACTAGCAGGCAGGTAGCTATTCCCAGGGCAGGTGGCAGCCATGATTTTCTGGTATGAAGCTGGGCATTGTGTGGCCAGCATCTGAGTTCCTTTAGTCATTGGATGCTGCAGGCTCATGAGCTTGGGACAGTCAAAGTGCAGAGATGATTTTTTGGGGGGTGCGTGGGCTTTCCAAGTTTCCTCTCTCTGTGTTTTTTTTTTTAAGGAGTTAAATGGTTACTAAACACTGCAGCCGTATTTTGTAGGCTTTTGATGCTTTTAGCTTTAACGCTGAAGGTTCCTATTTCTAGTTGACTTCTGTTTACAAAAAATAACATCTTGGCATATTTGATTTCTGCTTTTACATTTGAAAAATAAAAGTCATTCAAATCCTGTTTTTTTTCTGCTTCTTGCAGACATGAAGGTGACAAGAAGGAAAAACATATTCCACTGCCATGCTCTACCAGTTCTAAACTGAACAGTTCACAACCACCTAACAAGTCAGAAAATCCACTGCAGACAAATCACGGCCATCAGGAGCTGGAAAAGAAGGAGGCAGCAACCCAGGAACAAGGAGACCGGCAACATGAAGATCGGTTGAGCTTGGCATTGAGGCCTCTTGCAGAACAAAGTGTCATGCAGGCCCTGTCGCTGCTCCAGTCTGAAGGCACAGTGGGTGCTGGACTCGCCGAAGGAACGAGCTCGCCCCCACTTCCTTCTGTGCAGATCAATTCAGCATCCCTATCCCTTGTATCCATGATTCAGCTGGTTGCAACACAGGTGGTGCAAGCTGCATTAGCCTCCAAGGAGACCTCAGGTGTGCAGGAAAGCCCAAGTGCGGCTGGCCCAAGCTCCCCGTTAAGTATTGCTGCAGGAAGTGAAGAAAAGAAGCAGGAGAGCAGTCAGGAAGTGGTGCCAGGAGTTGCTCCTTCTTGCTCAGGTGAGGAATTGTTGGGAAAGGGGCTGAGGGTGGGTCTGGCTGTAGAGGGAAGTTGTTCTGTGTTGGAGGTCTCCGTCAAGATTTGCATTGGTGATATAATGGAAGAGAAGCTTGCATGTGTAGCACAAATCCTGCTCAAGTTGAGGACTGCCCTGAGATCCATCCGGCTTCTCTGGTAGTGGTGAACACACCTGTGCTGTTGCTTCTAGGGTGCAGGAATCTTGTCTGCAGTCTGTTGGTCCGGCCAACTGGTTCCTTTTGTGGCATACAAAATACACAATGGTATGTGATTTTACTGATTTATGGCTACATTTCTATCCTCCAATGAGCTCAAGGTGGCATACATGGTTCTCCCCCTCCTCATTTCACCCCACAACAACCCTGAGAGACTGTGACTGGCCCAACATCAGCCACTGAGTTTAAAGCTGAGTGGGGATTTGAACTTGGGTCTCCCTGGCCCTAGTCCAGCACTCTCACCACTACACCACGCTGGTTCTCGGGCCAGTTAGGAAAAATGCTACTTGAGGCTTCAAGAGCTGTGCCAGGAGAGCTGGCGCATTGCTGTTTATGTGTTCTCATTGCTGTGGATGGATCTTTTGTGCTTCAAATACAGCTTGATGGAGAAGCAAGCGATTCTCAAGGAAACGGAAGTATTGAAGTCAGATGAAGGTTGTGTCAGAGCACATGTTGCTTATATTGTGGTTTGAGGTTTTGCTGAACAGGAAGCTACAGGTGTTCAAGTATGGTAACTGAGTAAGGAAAGGCTTGCGAGAATTTCTAATCCTCCCGTGCTCTTTAGCAGATATTTTGTGGATAGTTTCAAATCTAGACACTTTGCTGAGGGTCAGGGGTGATGGGAGCTGGGAGTCCTGCATTGCAGGGGTTGGACTAGAGGACTCTTGGGGACTTCTCCAACTCTACAATTCTATGCACCTGGATGGCCCCAGGATCCTCTATTCTTGACCTAGTCCAACACAGCCATGGACATGGGGTGAGTCAGAGATTTGCTTGCAGAGAATTGTAAATGCACCAGAATGTTCTCTTTATTCAGTCATTTGGGGTAGGGAGAGCATTAATAGAATCACAGAACCTTTGAATTGTGGAGTTGGAAGGGAGCCAAAGGGTCATCTAGTTCAATCTCCTGAAATTCAGGACTTGCATGGACGCTTTATAGGTCTCATTTTTTGAGGCAGCTGGGGGTGGGGCTCCCAAAAGCCAGTAGCACAGCCCCAGAGAGGTGCTAGTCATTTCCCTATAATTATAGAATCATAGAATTGTAGAGTTGGAAGGGACCACAAGAGTCATTTAGTCCAGCCTGCTGCAATGCAGGAATCTTGCCCAACTTGGGACTTGAACCCATGTCCCTGAGATCAAGAGCCTCATGGCCTACCAACTGAGCTACATAGGCTGTACTCAAAGGGGTACTTGGAGGCATCAGTGGTGGCATCACATTGACTTTATTTCTGTTTAGTTGCAGCCCCTGCCCGTAAAGTTTTCTGGACACAGTTTTGTGCTGTGCAAGGAAGCGCATGCGGCCGTCTGGGAGAGGATTCCACCTTGGGCTGGGTCACAGGCTGCATGTCGTGTGGCTGGGTTAGGAGGACATGAATTGGGAGCGACTGGTGCCCCTGCTTTGGCAGCAGGCAGCGGCCCTCCAGATGTTATTCTCCTGCATCTGGGCAATAATAACTTGGGCACCCAGAAAGGCATAGATATCACCTGAAACATACAGAGGGACTTTGAGCCCAGCCATCATGGCCAACTATTGCCCAATCTCAAATCTTCCATTCTTGGGCAAGGTGATTGAGCAGGTGGTTGCTGAACAACTCCAGGCACATCTGAAGGATGTGGAGCATTTGGATCCCTTCCAATCAGGATTCAGGCCTTATGGGACTGAAACTGCCTTGGTTGCACTGGTCAATGATCTCCTGTGAGATCGGGACAAAGGTGAGAGCTGTTTCCTAGTTCTGCTGGATCTCTCAGCGGCTTTGATACCATCAACCATGAAATCCTTCTGGACTGTCTAGAGGAGCTGGGGGCACTGTTATACAGTGGTTCCGCTCCTTCCTCCTGGGGCAGTCCAGAAAGTGGTGTTGGAAGATGAGTGATCGGATCCATATGTGCTCACTTGTCGGGTGCCTCTTGGCTCTGCCTCTCCCTTGCTTTTCAACATGTATATGAAGCTGCTGGGAGAAATCATCAGGGGGTTTGGGCTGGGTGTTCATCAGTATGCGGATGATACCCAGCTCTACCTCTCCTTCAAATTAGAACCACTGAAAGCAGTGAATGTCCCGTGTGAGTGTCTGGGGGTGGTTGGAGGATGGGTAGCGGCTAACAGGATTCAACCTCAATCTGTTAGCTGCCATCCATCCTCCAACTGCCTCTCGGCACTCACCCAGGACATTCACCACCTTCACTGTTTGTGATCTGATTTAAAAGAGAGGGAGAGTTGGGTGCCTCACAAGAGTGGTGCATGCTCTGGTTATCTCCCACTTAGACTACGGCAATGCACTCTACATGGGGCTACCTTTGAGGGTGACTCAGAAACTACAACTAATCCAGACTGCGACAGCTAGACAGTTGAGTGGGAGCCGCCGCCAAGGCCATATAACACCGGTCCTGAAAGACCCACATTGGCTCCCAATACACTTCAAAGCACAAAGTTTTAGTGCTGAACTTCAAAGCCCTAAACAAGCTCAGCCCAGTATACTTGAAGGAGCGTCTCCAGCGCCACGGCCCTTCTGGTGGTTCCCTCACTGAGAGAAATGAGGTTACAGGAAACCAAGCAGGGGCTTTCTCAGTAGTGGCACCTGCTCTGTGGAACTCCCTCCCACCAGATGTCGAGGAGATAAAGAACTATGTATTTTCTAAGACATCTGTATAGGGAAGCTTTTAAAGTTGGTTCATTTACTAAGTTTTTATGTATTCTGGAAGCCTCCCAGAATGGCTGGGGAAACCTAGTCAGATGGACAAGGTACAAATAAATTATGGTTGCTATAACATGAAATGGGGAGGCTTTACCACTGCCACTCCTGTGAATTCTGAGATCGCACATCCATGGCTACCAGGTTCCAGCGAGAGATCCTAAGAGGTCTGTGAGATCCCTGGAATCCGGAAGCCACAGCCGCTTCTCGTTGCTTTTCTGGTAGCATTGACTTATGGCTGAAGAACATCTGTTCTGGTCTCTTGGAGCTGCTATAGCTTCCATTGGTGAGGCCTCAGCCCAGCTTGGACGTTGGCAAGAACTATAGTGGTGCTGCTGGGTATTGTGCATTTGTTGTTGTTGTTCAGTCGTGTCCGACTCTTGTGCATAGGGTACCTAAAGATGCCAAGGGAGAAGGATGCTTCCCTAAGGAGCCGTGGCACTTTGAGTACTCAGCTGGTCAGCACTGGAGCCTTAGCTTGGTGGCTGCAGGCACATTGAACAGTCCACATTGTCTGCTGCTTTGAGCTACTCCTCAGGTTATCCATCAGTCATTTTTGTTTCTTGCCAGCAGCCGTCTCTGGACCTTCAGTTCCCTCATCTTAATTTTCATCACGTGAGGAAGAGCTGGGATTTGTGTGCTAGCCTCCCTTCCTCCGTTGCATCCTCTTACTGCCCTGCTGCACTTCCATGCGTTGGGAAAGTGAACAGCCGCAGTGAGGGAAGTCTGATCCAAACAAAGCTAATATTTGGGCTGCCCCTGTCCAGTAAACTGGGTAGTCCACTTTAAACTGGCAAAAAGTCCAGCACGCTCCTGCTGTGCCACTTTGCTTTCCCCCCAGTTCCCTGGGCTGTTAGCAGAGATTCTACTCACGCAGCAAGAAGCAGGTCTGTTGTGTAAGGCATCCTTAATAAAGCTCTCTGCAGCGGTCTTCGTTCTTATCTCTGTTAAAGCGTTTATTTACAGAAAAAATACAACTCCTGGGAAGGCATGCTTGCTCCCAGTACTGAAGAACATAACAGAAAGAAAAAAACCACGCCCCAAACTCCCCAAACTCCAGGAAGCAACAGAAACCCATTTATAGGCACACCCAGATTACAGCACGTCACGTGACCAGAGCAGCTTAACAGTAAACAGTTTAACCCTGTAGGTTCTGGAATATATCACTGTCTAGGAAGCTGCAAACGAGAAAAACATGGCCTGTTCCAACCCAGCTGTGTGCATGGATTCCTGGAGTTGGTGCGAAAGGTAGCAAAAACTGAAGACCTCAGAACAGAAAATTCACAGGATGGCAGGAGAACATGCTATCTCCTTGGAGAGTACCGATCAACACAAGGCTTTGTGTCATGGCAACCTTGCCTTTGTTGTTGCTGTAAGTAACAGCCGGCTCGGATTTCTGGTTTCAAAAGCATTTATTTCGTCCTTGTTAATTACAGAGTCATAAATCACGTCTGCTCCCTTTCGCTGCAAACGTCCTAACTGCTGTCTTCCGCTTCGCGCCCTTTCCAGCATAAGAATTTCCGGGTGGCTCGGAAATGACGTGTAAATTTCTTTTTCCCTCTTTTGCTCCCCTCCCCCTGTTTATTACTGACATCAGTATTTCCCCTTTCTTCTGGTGATGTCTGCAAGAAAGGGCTGTCACTATCGGACGTATCTGTTGATATTAATGGAGCCTGTTCTCTATACCCAGCCTCCTCCCCCTGCCTGTCTGCTTTCCAGCTTTCACTCCCTGTTCCTCCTCCCACGCTCCTTTCCCGATCCAGGTTTGTCTCCGTGACATCCACTCCCTCCTCCAGGCCCCCTTCCTCCCCGGAGTCGCTGGACTCAAGCGGATGGTGTATGAACGTGCTAACCTTCTCCTCCCCGTTCCCGTGCTGCCACCGTTCCGTGCGCGGTGGAGTGACAAACCCCAGGAAGTCTGTATCCTCATTTTCATCCGACTCAAATACCGTCTTCCACTGTTCCGTCGTAAATGGTGCGAACGACACGACCTCGTCAACCTCCTCATCCGACCAGTCTGAATGGGGTCCCTCTGCCTCCTCCCTTCCTCTGGATCCTTGGTCCCCCATCCCCTCCTCCTGATATCCCTGCCAACATTCATACCCCGGTGGGGCCGGCTTTTGTGGGTATAGCGCATGGAATTCAGCCTTGAGGTACTCCTCCTGAATTGTATCATGGCGCATCCATGTGTTGTTCTTGGCGTCCTCCCCTTCCCATGCCACCAAGTACTCTACCTGCCCTTCCCTCCACCTGGAATCGAGGATCTCAGTGACCTCGTTGCCGGCCCCCACTGCCTCCACTGAAGGCCCGGGTGTCACCCCCCTTCCCCTTGATAAGGGTGCCCTTCCCTGTAGGGTGTTAACAGCGCTCTGTGAAACACGGGGTGAATTCTCATGTCCTCCGGCAGCCTCAGCTTGAAGGCTACAGGATTGACCTGGCCCACTACCTCGAAGGGACCCAAACGTTTGTGCTCTAACTTCCTGCACCTGCTTCTGGTGGGCAGCCCCCTAGATGACAACCACACCCTGTCCCCCACCCTGATGACCTCCCCCTCCCTCCGATGCTGATCCGAAGCCCTCTTATAGGCTTCTTTGGCCCTGTCCAACGTGCTCTTGAGTTGCTCGTGCAGCTGGAGCATCTCCTCCGCCAAATTCTCTGCCGCCGGCACGCTCGGGCCCCGATCCTCTCCCCTCGGGAATGACTTCGGATGCCCTCCATAGTTCGCCAGGAAGGGTGTCATTCCTGTGGAAACATTAACTGAGTTATTATAGGCAAATTCCGCTAAGGCTAGGAACTTTGGCCAGTCCGTCTGTCGTTGGTTAACATAACAACGTAGGTACTGCTGCAGAATGGCATTGGCCCTCTCTGCCTTCCATTCGTCTGCGGGTGCCTGGCCGTCGACAAATTGAGTTCCACGCCCAGAAGCTCCATGAGCTTGCGCCAGAACCGCGACGTAAATTGACGGCCTCTGTCGCTCACGACCCTCGATGGTACACCATGCAGCTTGAAAACGTCTACAAACTGGCGGTCTCCTCTGCCGACACCGCCCTAGGACACGCCACAAAATGGCACATTTTGGTGAGCATGTCCACTATGATTAGCACTGCCGTCTTGCCCTTAGACGCCGGCAGATCTGTGAGAAAGTCAATAGACACCATCTCCCACGGCCTCCCGGAGTGGGCATGGGATGCAACAGTCCGGCAGGGGGTCTATTGTCACTCTTGACCCGTTGACACAAGTCACAAGCTTGCACGTAGCCTTTGACGTCCTCCTGCACCCCTGGCCACCAGAAATCCCTGGTAACCAACTGCAAGGTCTTTTGCTGTCCCGGGTGCCCTGCCGAAGGGCTGTCGTGTAGTTGCCTGAGAACTTTCGCCCTCAAATGATCCCCCGGGACATATAGTGCTCCCTTGTAGAACAACAGTTCATCCTTGGCTATGAATCCATCTTCCACCCCTGTGTGTTGAAGGTCTTTGAATTTCTGCTGCGCAAACGCATCTTCCCTAGTGAGACGGCGTATGAGAGACTCTTGGTCCCTGGCTCCAGCGCATTGCCATCTGCCGGGTGGCACCACATGTCTCTCTTCCGGCAATCCCTCATCCTCCAGGTACTGCGGCTTGCGAGACAAGGCGTCTGCCCTTGCGTTCTTGTCACCAGGGACGTAATGGATCCTGAAATCAAAGTCCGCGAAGAATTCCGCCCATCTGAGTTGTCTCTGGTTGAGCACTCTGGCTGTTCTCCAGTACTCCAGATTCTTGTGGTCCGTGTAGATCTGGATCTGGTGGCGGGCTCCGATCAAGAAATGCCGCCACTTCTTGAGCGCCGCTACAATGGCCAACAGCTCCTTGTCCCATATGGTGTAGTTGCGTTCCGATTTACTGAGCTTTCTTGAGAAAAACGCACAGGGTCGCCAGTCTCCTTCTGCATCCTGTTGCAACAGTACTGCTCCAACCGCCCTGTCCGACGCATCAGTTTCCAGGCGTATGGGCCGCGCCGTGTCGAGGTGCAACAATTGTTCCTCCGAGGCGAATACCTGTCGCAGCTGCGCAAACGCCTCCTGCGCCTCTGGAGTCCACCGAAATTTCTTCTTAGTACTCAGCGTGTCGGTTATCAGGCTGGTGAGCTGTGCAAAATTCCTGATGAACTTGCAGTAGAAATTGCTGAAACCAATGAAGCGTTGTACATCTTTTCTGGTTTTGGGTGTCTTCCAATCCAACACTGCCTTTACCTTCTCCCCATCCATTGCCAGGCCTTTGTCGGACACCCTGAACCCCAGAAAGTCAACTTGCTGGACGTGAAATTGGCATTTTTCCAGCTTCGCATACAGGTGATGCTGTTTCAATTTCTGCAACACCTGTCTGACATGCTGCTCATGCTGCTTCTCATTGTCAGAATAAATCAAGATATCGTCCAAAAAACATACACAGTTCCGGTACAACAATGGGCCCAGCACATGGTGCATAAAGGCTTGAAAGGTGTGGGAGCCCGCCTGGAGCCCAAAAGGCATCACTCGGTATTCGTAGGTGCCCAACGGGGTAAACCTGGCTGTTTTCCACTCATCTCCTTCTCTGATTCTTATGAGATTGTAAGCTCCTCGTAAATCCAACTTCGTAAAAATTTTCCCCTTTCGCACTGCCGTCAACAAGTCGTCGATTCTTGGCATCGGGAAGGCGGTTGGTTTCGTTCGCGAATTTAAGATCCTGTAATCAACTATAAGGCGTTTTTGAGCCGTGCCTTTCTTGTCCACGAAGAAAACCGGGCTTCCTCCGACTGCTTTGGATTCTGGTATGAATCCCCTTTGCAGGTTCAGTTTAATGAACTCCTTTAACTCCTGCAACTCCTGCTCCGACATGGAGTACAACTTTCCTGCAGGCAACTTCGCCCCCGGCAGTAACTCAATCTGACAATCATACGGCCTATGGGGGGGTAGTCTGTCCGCCTCCTTTTCACTGAACACTTCCTTGAAATCTTCGTATTGCGGCGGAATTCCCCTGGACTCCTCCAACCGTATCGTGGCGATCCTCCCCTCCATCTCCGACGTTCCCACCTCCATCAGGCAATTCTCCGTACAATGTGAGGACCCGAAGGTGAGTGACCTCTGGTGCCAGGCAACAACCGGATCGTGGAGATCAAGCCAGCTCATGCCCAGTATGATTGGTGCCCCTGCCAGATGGGTGACATTGAACGCCAGCACTTCCTGATGCCTCGAGACGCTCATCCTCATTGGCGGCGTCTGATGTCGCACCTGCCCACCCAGCAGTTCTCTCCCATCAATCGTGGTCACCACCAGGGGAAAGTCCAAAGGCAATAAATGAATCTGATGAGCCTTGGCAAAGCTTTCAGACATGAAGGAGGCAGAACTGCCCGAATCTAGGAGCGCTTCTACGTCAAGGGGGTACCCATTTGGCAATTCCAGCCGTACCATGAGCACAATTCCAGGTCTGGGCGTACGTGGAACCACTGCGCTCTGCCGATGTCGGGGGTTTACTTGCTTTCCGCCTGGTTGGTCTTCCCCTCTCTTGTTTCCAACCAGGCTTTGGCGTTTCCCTGCACCGGTGCTCCCTCTCTCTCCTCCTGCACCGAAGCCGCTGCCATTCCTTGCCACATTCGCTTCTGGGAACAATTCCTGGCTAGATGCCCAGGTTTGTCACATACAAAGCATTTGCGCGTGTCCTCCTTCCCTCTGCTCGGCAATTCCCTGCTAGGCGTGGCTTTGGGGCCCTCCCTCGTGTCCAAACGACCGACCTCCATCGGCTCTTCCGGGGGTAGGTGCTGCCTGTTGCCCTGCACGGGCTGGACGCTGGGGAACGGCCTCCTGTAAGCCGTGGAAGGCCTCTTGCTGGCCCCATTCCGCCTTTCCCATGCCCTTTGTTCCTCTCGAACCCCCACCTGCAGGGCCGTTTTTATGTAAGCATCAGTGTCTTTTGGGCGTGGTCCCCTGCTTATTTCATCCAAAATTTCGGGATTCAAACCCTGCTGAAACAGCGCTTCCGTTTGTGGGGCCAAAATCTCCCACCCCAATTTATGGCACAAAAGGGTAAATTTCGCCACATAATCTCTCACAGTCCCCTCTCCTTGCCTGAGGCTCATGATTTCCTGTTTGGTTATCTCGCTGTCAATGTCACTGGTGTAATGCGTCGCCATGGCACAACAACAACAAACTTTATTTATTTGCATAGCCCACAGGCCGTTGCATCATCGCCATGGCATCCAGGAAGTCCTGGAGATTCCCAAGCGCTGGGTTGTCACTTGCCAAAAGCGGTCTCACCCATTGCCTAGCTGCCCCCGACAAATGGGAAATAATGAAGGTCACTTTCTCTGCGTCAGTCTGAAAATCCTTCCCACGTATCTTAAGGGCATAATCAATCTCCGCCCTGAACCCTAGATAGTTCCTGGGGTCCCCATCGAACTTACTCACTGACGCAAGCTGTTGCCGCTGAGTCACGACAGCTGTGGCTCCTCCCCCACCGGCTTTGCGTGCCTCGTCTAGCCTTATTTGAAGATCGCGCAAATCTTCCTCCAGTTTGGCAGTTCTAAGCTCAGAACGTTTCTTTGTCTCCTCCAAATCTGCAATCCTGGCTTCTCCCTCTTGCCGAACTTTCAAAATAGCCTCTTTGGCTTGAATTTCCCAGCTGGCCCTCGCAGCCTCCAGCTTCTCTTCAAGCCCCTGCATTTTTGCCGCTATAACGCCTCACAGCAACGCAGTGGAGTTAGGACGTGTTGTCATGGCAACCTTGCCTTTTTGTTGCTGTAAGTAACAGCCGGCTCGGATTTCTGGTTTCAAAAGCATTTATTTCGTCCTTGTTAATTACAGAGTCATAAATCACGTCTGCTCCCTTTCGCTGCAAACGTCCTAACTGCTGTCTTCCGCTTCGCGCCTTTCCAGCATAAGAATTTCCGGGTGGCTCGGAAATGACGTGTAAATTTCTTTTTCCCTCTTTTGCTCCCCTCCCCCTGTTTATTACTGACATCAGTATTTCCCCTTTCTTCTGGTGATGTCTGCAAGAAAGGGCTGTCACTATCGGACGTATCTGTTGATATTAATGGAGCCTGTTCTCTATACCCAGCCTCCTCCCCTGCCTGTCTGCTTTCCAGCTTTCACTCCCTGTTCCTCCTCCCACGCTCCTTTCCCGATCCAGGTTTGTCTCCGTGACACTTTGCATCTGAGAAAGTGGATTTCTGACTGTGGAATGAGCGCAAATAGTGTAGGCATTGCTGTTTAACCTCTTGGAGTTCTGTCGGTAGATACAGAAATTAGTCCAATTCTTGGTTTGGAAACCGTATAACCCAGGAAATAGTTCACCCTTCCCTTTGACTTTTTGGTATACAGCCTTAGAATGTGCCCCGAAATTTTTGGGGCTGTGTTTTATTGGGCAGCTCAATAATCAGAAATTTCTCCAAGCATGTAGACAAGGAAGCTTGTGAATAAAGAGCCAGGGAAGAACCCCCACCCCCCACCTAGAGGTGCAAAGAAGACCCTCAAGTAATGCTGCAGTTCTTCTAATGCAGTTGAAGAGGGTTTTGGTTCTTTACATTATAGATTATTCTTTGCACACTGACCTTCCCAAAGCTCACCCATTCGGCGGTGGGCACAATTTGCGGCCTGGCGTGTGGTACCCCTACCCTTGGCGAGGCATGCCAGGTTGTTGGAGCTGGGCCTGCCCTCTTTGCCATGGAGCGATGTGGTGCATGCCAAAATCTCAGTTCAAATAGATAAATTGGCGTCATGGGGGGGGGTGGCCAGAGGAGTAGACTGAGAGAGAGCGGGCTTCACTCCAGTCTGCTCTGCGGCCTTAAAAGCAGGGCAGAGCCAGCGATGGACGCGCATTCAGCTAGGGAATCCGATGTGCTGAAATATATAGTTTATCTTAAACGGAAAGGCCTGCCCTTTAATACCATGAGCCTTCACAGGGCAGCTGTCTCTTATTTCAGGGAATGTTTTCGGCGCCCTGACTCAAAATATTGTGGTCGCAGCTACTGCCGCGATGTCTGTGGTGTGGTACCAACTGGTACCAACTGCCCAGCTGGCACTGAGAAGGCCAGGAGGCGTGTCCAGACTGTAGTGGCCAAGAAGGTTCTGTCCTTGGGTGGGACAGTGAAAGATGGAGAGCACAAGGAGAAGGTGACGACAGAGGACGAGATGGTTGAACAGTGTTCTTGAAGCTACCAACATGAGTCTAACCAAACTGAGGGAGGCAGTGGAAAACAGGAGTGCCTGGCGTGCTCTGGTCCATTGGGTCACGAAGAGTCGGACACGACTAAACAACAACAAATTCTGCCTTGTTCAGACCATACCTGGAATACTGTGTCCTATTCTGGGCACCCCAGTTTAAGAAACATGATTGATAATCTGGAAAGTGTTCAGAGAAGGGTGACCAAGATGATCAAAGATCTAGAAGCCTAAGGCTTACAGGGTAGGTATAGTGAAGCACAAAGAGCAATGGCTTTCAGCTTTGCAAGAAAAGAAAGAAAGTTGGAATGAAGCAATGATTTTAAACCACCAGGAGGTAGATTTAAATATGAAGGAAGAAGTGAAGTGAAGTTTCTAGTAAATACACACACATACATACATACATACACACATATGAATCAGAGAGAGACAGAGAGTATACGCACTCCACTTTGGGAGAACTGAAGCAGGACCGTGAAAAAGTTATGTACAGTGGTACTGGCTGCGGACACGATCCGTTCCGGGGTGCCGTTCGCACCCCAAAAAGTCCGCAACAAGAGTGGCACTTTTGCACATGCATGAAACCATGATAAAGTGCTGCTGCGCATGCGCGAAGCGCGCAAAACGCTTCTGCGCATGCACGCAGGGTGAAACCT
Organism: Lacerta agilis; assembly: GCF_009819535.1. Taxonomy (NCBI): domain Eukaryota; kingdom Metazoa; phylum Chordata; class Lepidosauria; order Squamata; family Lacertidae; genus Lacerta; species Lacerta agilis. The sequence continues at coordinate 72,851,571 of NC_046320.1, forward strand.
TAACATCAAATTCTTCTTAACATGAAAAAACGCAGCCTGAAGCGGTCGTAACCGGAGGTATGACTGTATTATCCAAGTAAAAACTGAGTAATGACTGCATAATGGAAGGGATGTTTGTGTTGAGAGCCAGTGTGGTGTAGTGGTTAAGAGCGATGGACTCTTAATTTGGTGAACCGGGTTCACTTCCCCCTCCTCCCCATGCAGCTGCTGGGTGACCTTGGGCCAGTCACACTTCTCTGAAGTCTCTCAGCCTCACTCACCTCACAGAGTGTTTGTTGTGGGGGAGAAAGGGAAAGGAGATGGTTAGCCACTTTGAGACTCCTTAGGGTAGTGATAAAGCGGGATATCAAATCCAAACTCTTCCTCCTCCTCCTCCTCCTCCTCCTTCTCCCTCTTCTTTTTCAGTTTTTTAATAGAACAGATTGCTAACGTAGGAAGTGTGTGAAGTGTCCTCTGAAGCTTTCAGAAGGGTTTAGCAAGGATTGTGAAGTGGAGCCCATCTCAAACTTACCCTTCCAAAAGAGCTGCCTTCTCCCAGTTCTGCTTGTGCCTCTCCTTGCACACAGGGGTCTTCTTTCTGTCATTGCTCAGTAGCAGAAGGCAAGCTTTGCACATGCAAGGTCCCAGTGCTCATCACTGCCATTTCCCTGGGTTGCAGTGAAAAGGCCAGTTGCTGGCCAGACAAGGGACTGCAGAAAAACCTGTGTTGACTGTGTCCTCTCAGCCGTCTTGACTGTGAAGTCTAGGCCAAGGTGTTGCATGGTGAGCTATAGCTCAGGTGACAACAGATGCAGGCATTTCATTGGGGTCCTGTGGCCTAAGCCTGGCTTCCTACAGTCAAAGCCCACTGAGCATAAAACACAAGGAGTTGCTCCTGTACAAGCCCCACTGAAATGGGCTTGGGTATTTCACCAGGACATGCATTGGACCCTATTTCTTGGGCACTAGAAAGGAAGGGAACAAGAACGAGCAGGTTTAGGAGGGCAGCTGTGCCCTCGGTGATACCATAGGAGGGAGATGACTCGGCAGGATTCTGCTGTGATATTGAGAAGCCCCTGATTTGAGATCCTCCCTGGAGGTCATGCGCAGGGTTTTGTTGCCCTCCCTTCTCCAAGCTCAGTGCATTCTCCAACCTTTGAACAGCTTTCGAAGATGTGCTGCTCCACTGTCAGAGGCACCATGCCTCTGAATACCACTTTGCTGGGAATCCTAGGTGGGCAGGGTGCTGTTGTGCCTCTGTCTACCTTGCAGGCTTCTCATCAGCCTCTGGTCCGTCACTTTGAGAACAAGATGCTGGCCTAGATGGGCCCAATATTGGCTTGATCCATCAGGCTCGTCATGTTCTTATGAATTAAGGAACCATATTTTCCGACATATAAGACGACCCCCAACTTTTCCAGTTAAAATATACAGTTTGAGATATACTCGACCGCAGATTCTCCACCTGGCATATAAGACGACCCCCGACTTTTGAGACTATTTTCCTGGATTAAAAGGTAGTCTTATACGCCAGAATATACAGTACTTTTGATAAATAAATGCATTAGCCTGGGGCTAGTTGCCCACAGCCTGACATTTTACCAATCATTCAGCAATAACATACATTAGAAAAAGAAACCAAAATATACTGATTGTAAAACAAGTGAAGGAGTTTATTTGAAAAGATCCAAGGTGAGATATGGCTGAGGATAAATATTAAGGGATTTGTTAACTGAAATGATGACTGTACTCTAAATTTCAAGGCACGTCCTTAAGGCAATCTTTTTCTAATGGATTAAGATGCTGTTGGTTTCATAGCACAGTATTTACGATGGTGGAGGGAGGCAAGGGAGGTCCAGGAGAAAGCTGGTTGCTATCCTTTCACAATCCAAGTATTTCTTGCAAAATGTCATGGAGAAGCTGAAGTGCAGCCCTCAGCACCTCCACTTTGGAACTCCCTGCCAAGTGATACCATGCATGTGCCTTCGCTGTGCTTTCCCCCCAGTAGGCTAAAATAATCTTTGCATATAGGCAAGCCTACCTGGATGTTCATAAAGATGGTGCGAGTTTAAATTTGTTTCCGTTTGAGATTTCTTAAATTGTTAGTAATTCTTCTTACTGATCATTTTATCATTTTAGCTTTTTCCGCTGTGTTTATTGGTTCATACAATCGGACGGTGTGTAAATTTTATGAAACAAGCAAATAATGAATAGATTGTGGGGTAGGTGTTACTGGGGAGAAGTGTGTCTGACCAAAAAGCAGCAGCAAAGGAAGTTCTTGAGCAGATTTTATGTCAGACCCAAAAATTGTCATGGGCAGACGTGTTGCTGAGCTGAGGGGGACGGAGTCAGAGTTGTGAATGACAACCCTGAACTGTAGCCCAGTGTGGCTCTTCTGTTGTGTTCCCATTGTAGTGGCATTGCACATTTGGACCAAGGAGTTCAGGAACCGTCGGGTCTGCTTCTGGTCCGATAACCAGGAAGTGGTGAGCGTTTTGGCAAAACAGTCTTCACGCTCCAGCAGAGTCTCGGCCCTCTTACGCGTTTTCGTTCTGCACTGCTTAAGGTTCCATATTGTGTTTTCTGCCCGGTTCCTTCTGGGAGCTTCTGATGACATTGTTGATGCTCTGTCCCGTTTTCATCTGGAGCGCTTCAGCACCCTGCCTCCGGATCCACAGCAGCTGCCGGAGTTTCCACCCAGATCATCTATGGAACCTTTGTAGCATTTAGTTTTACAGGCAGTAGCAGCTTCTGTTTCTCCTTCTACACTTAGGTCTTATAAGAAGGCCTGGACTGACTTCCTAGCCTTTCGGCCGCAGTGCTTGGCTGTCGATAGGAGTTTGTCCCCTGCTGCAGCTTGATCGTGCCATTAAGACTATCAGGAATCAGTCTGCTGTAATTTCGTTTTTTAGCAAATCACTATTTTCTAAAGATCCTTGCGCTAACTTTATCGTGCGCAAAGCCTTGGAGGGCTGGAGTAAGTTCCAACCTCCCAGAGCGTTAGGGAGGAAGTCTGTCACCTTTGACCTTCTGTGCAGCATTCGCAGTAAATTAAGACTTATCTGCTGGGCAAAATACGAGGCTAGACTTTTTTCAGCTGCATATTCCATTGCATTTTTCGGAGCACTACGGGTTGGTGAAGTGGTGCTGGAATCTGCCCAGGGTCGAGTTTCCAGAGGTCTATTGCTGCAGGATGTATCATTATCAGCAGCGGAACTCATCATTACTGTCAGGAATTCCAAGACTGACCAATTGGGCAGAGGCGCCACGGATAGGCTGCCTGCTACTGGTAGGGAAGGCCCTTCCCTGTTAAGGATACCAGGAAATATATGGCTCTTCGTCCCTCTGGGGCTGGCCCATTCTTAGTGCATGAGAATGGGACCCCGTTAGCTAGGCATCCGTTTTTGTGGGTGATGCGTAAAGCTATTTCAGCCTGTGGCTTGTCAGCCGCTGAATATGCGTCTCATTCTTATTGCATAGGCACTGCCACAACAGCAGCACATTGGGGCCTGTCGGTTGACAGGATAAAAAATATGGGACGCTGGAGGTCTGACGCTTCAAGGATTATGTCAGGAAGCGTCACCAGCAGTGTGTGTTCTGATGCCTGCTTATTATTCCCATCTCAGGTCTAGCAGCCGTGCGTATTTGGATTGTCGGCAACAACATTGTGCACTTTGCCAGGCTGCGGGCTGTGAACTCGGATGGGGAGCCGTTTGGCCTTCCTGACACGTGAGCGATCCTGGATGTACAGACGTGGAATGCGAGGATGAATTTCTCCCAATGGTGCGGGCGAAGGTGTCCTGTGAAGGACCTCCCACAGCAATGGTGGTGCATCTGGGCGAAAATGATTTGGTGTTGGTGCACAGCTTAAGTTTGCGTTCCAGTATTAAAGAGGACTTGGAAGAGCTGGTGGCCGCTCACCCCGGACTCAAAATCTTTTGGTCGCAATTGCTACAGCGACGTGTGTGGCTTGGTAGCCACTGCCCAACTGCCATCGAAAGGGCCAGGAAGCGGATGGATAGTTTCGTGTCCGATGTGGTTCTTGAACTGGGAGGCGCTCTTATCCACCATCCGGGCATTACCTTAAAGGATCCTGCCTTGTACAAGCCAGATGGTGTCAATCTTTCCATTGCTGGAAATGATGTTTGGCTGAGCGAGGTGTCTGTGGGGTTGAAGGGTTGGTTGCAGGTGTGAGTGGTTTGGTGGCGAGCGCGGGTGTTCGTGTGGCAGTTAGGCATTGGTTCAAGGTGTGGTCGAGGGAGGTTGTCACACCGGCCCCTCCCAATGTGCAAAGGGGTATTCTGTTAAAGGAATCCAGGGGCTTGCCTTGCTTTGGTCCGATCCTCTTTCAGGGGATAGTGCCACGCCAGAGCCCCTGGGAGCATTAGGGGAGAGCTTGAGACTGCCTGGTCCAATGCTTCCCCAGGATGTTTACCCCTACTGACCTGTGGTGTGGTTCAGTATCAATGCTGCCCTCCCCAGGTGCCTGGGTAGTTAGTCGGGAACCCAGTGCCTAAGCAAACCAGTCACGTTCTGTAATCAGTGAAGTTGTGGCCGATACTATGCCAATAACTAACCTTAAACTAAAATTGGTCTCAATTGTGTCTTTATTTGGGAGGTGTTGGGGGGTCTTAACATGCAATTCAATTGTTTCTGATTACATGGTGCTATCCAAACCCTTTCTTGGTAAGCTTTCATCAGCCTTTGTCCCTGCATGTGACAGAAAGTTGGTTGTTTACTGTGTGATCTTCAGCAGGGCAAATCCACGCTGGAAATGTCACTTCAAACATGACCTGTGGGTTACTAGGAGAAAGGATCAAATGACCTCTTATAGTCAACAGGTGCAAGCATTTGGGCGCTTGACAACCATTGTTCTCTTCGAAATGCAGACATTGTCCACCATTGAAGAAAGAGAAGATACTGTACAATGGAGAAGCTATCTTTTGATGTGTGTCACTTCCAAGGGTTTTATTGCACTGGGGTAATTACTTGCCGGGACCCAGGTGGCGCTGTGGGTTAAACCACAGAGTCTAGGGCTTGCTGATCAGAAGGTCGGCGGTTCGAATCCCTGCCACGGGGTGAGCTCCCGTTGCTCGGTCCCAGCTCCTGCCCACCTAGCAGTTCGAAAGCACATCAAAGTGCAAGCAGATAAATAGGGACCGCTCCAGCGGGAAGGTAAACGGCGTTTCTGTGCACTGCTCTGGTTCGCCAGAAGCGGCTTTGTCATGCTGGCCACATGACCCGGAAGCTGTCTGTGGACAAACGCCGGCTCCCTTGGCCTATAGAGTGAGATGAGCGCCGCAACCCAGGTCGGACACGACTGGACCTGATGGTCAGGGGTACCTTTACCTTTAATTACTTGCCAAACTTCAGTTTCTGATAACCTTTAAAATACTGTGATAGATAGGTGGTATTTAGAACACTGTGGTTGAGATCTTCTGCTGGCAGACATTCCATCTCTTCAAGCTGTGAGATGGAGCACTGAGCTCACCTTGAGGATCCTCCAATTATACCCTGTTAGCGGTAAAGCTATGAAGGCCAGATATACCCATTTTAGCACAGAAATTTGATCTTTTATTTCTAGCTTTCCTGCTGGCTTAACCAATACATTCAGATGCCTACCAAGCCATCAGATAATGGTGGAGTGCCTCTTCAACACTTGAGATACCCATTGGCACAAGTAACTATTGGCCAGGACATTCATAGTCATTGATTGATTGATATTATACTTACACATTATTTTAAAAATATGATTTTATCAGCTTCAAACAACATGGTATTTCAGTTTGCTGATGAATGGTCCTTTCTTTTTTATCTATACTGCACCTTCTTCGCTGATGGAACTCAAGGCGGTTACAGATAAAATCAGGAACTGCTTATAACCCATTCACAGTCAGTCAGTGGATATTGAATGTACGTTGGCAATGAGGAGAGAGATCACATGCATTATCCATGTCAAATCTGCACACATTCATTTGAATGGGAGAACAGTCGGTTGTGTTCAGTCATTCAGGCGTGTCCGACTCTTCGTGACTCCATGGACCAGAGCATGCCAGGGCACTCCTGTCTTCCACTGCCTCCCTCAGTTTGGTCAGACTCATGTTGGTAGCTTCAAGAACACTGTCCAACACCTCGTCTTCTGTCATCCGCTTCTTCTTGTGTCCTCCATCTTTCCCAACATCTTTCCATCTTTCCCAACATCAGGGTCTTTTCCAGGGAGTCTTCTCCTTCTCATGAGGTGGCCAAAGTATTGGAGCCTCAGCTTCAGGATCTGTCCTTCCAGTGAGCACTCAGGGCTGATTCCTTCAGAATGGAGAGGTTAGATCTTCTTGCAGTCCATGGGACTCTCAAGAATTTCCTCCAGCACCATAATTCAAAAGCATCAACTTCTTCAGCAATCAGCCTTCTTTATGACCAGCTCTCACTTCCATACATCACTACGGGGAAACCATAGCTTTAACTATACGTCAGCAAGGTGATGTCACATTCATTGAATGGGAGAACATCTACATCATACAAATCTGTGTGTCAGGGGAGCTAGCCTTTTATTTCCCAGGAACAAGAATATTGCTACACTCAAGTGCGCTAATTCGATAGCAAGGAGTATGGCTTCAACAAATAGAGGTGCGGTTTTTCTTTTGTTAAATCCATCTATCTGTCTACGATGGATCCTCGGGTTATGTTACCGTCGGGTACGTTAATCTTCAGGTTGCAAACACGGCAAACCTGGAAGTGAGTTTGCTGCATGCACAGAACAGGCACCTCCACTTACAAAGATTTTGGGAGACGGCTGGGCCTCTGGAACGGATCTCTGTTTCTATGACTATCATCTATCTACTTGTATATCAAAACAAAGGATCAGACAAGTTAAAAGTAACTAAAGATTTAGCACTAAAGAGTGAGATGGGAAAACACCATCCCTAGCTAATACTACCTAGAGCAAAGTCAGACGTATGAGAGGGTAGAACATATGGAGAATTCTGCTAACTGATATTTAACTGATATTAGCATGAGCCTCCTATGCATAAACCATCATCCTTCACTTGACTTGGTCTCTTGATTATAGCTACAGCTTGCCTCTTGAGCACGTAGTAGCTACTATTCTTAGAAGTGGTTGTGTAATGGGACCTAAAAGTGTAGCAAATTCAGTTATATATTTCAAGCTCCACACTTTGGCTCCATATGCAATGATTCCATGTCCAGTGCGCTCAAGATTTTCAAATACTTGATTTGCAGTATGTTAAGAACCAGGTGAAATAATTTTAACTTTCCCTCAACTCCTTCGTTACATTGTGCTTCAGTTAGACCCCCGAGTTGGACAGCACTTATTTCTGGGTAATGGCAAACTAGTGTACCTTTCCCTGGACTTCAGCTCAATAGACATTCTTCCATTAGACTGTGCTGATTTCTTTATACTTTCAACTGTATTCAAACTCCCACTGCAACAGTTTTATGTGAATTTAGAGCTAACAGAGTGTAAAGTTATTGCTGTCCACTGTTATCTGCTCTGGGGTAATTTAACATGAATTATAGAGATGATGTGCAGTGTCCTCCCACCTGTTCTTGTTAACAAGGTGCTCAGAAATTCATACTTGATCTTCCATTCACGTGTTTAACCGGCATTTGCCCTCAGCCCTTTGTGCAGGCCAAGATGAAACAAAGGCTTTAAATTGTATCATTACTCTGTAAGCCAGGTTTTGTGGAAAGTTTATGAACATCACAATACAATCTGCACAATACAATTGAAGGTTTTGCGTGGACACATACGGATCAACAGCTCATATGCGTGGACACATACGGATCAACAGCTCATACGGATCAATGGTTTTCTTCTGGAAGATCATTAAAGCAGGTAGGTGGCACTTATTAATTTTGTACATTAAAAACCCTATTGTCCTGCAACTTAAAAAGGTTTTGTAAGGAAAGTAGAGCCAAAAACTATTCCGCTTGCTTTGCTTTTAAGTCACAAAAAACACCTGTTTTCCATCATTTTTGGGAGGAAGTACATGAAAGTGATTCAGTGAAGTTAATTATAGGCCGGAGAGGTTGGAGGGAGTCTGGGAAAACAGTCTCGGTGGTGAGTGGAAAAGCATATTTCCAGCAACTGGCATTCGGAAGCATTTCTGCCTCCAGCCGTGGAGGCAGAGCCACCTTGGTTAGTAGCTGTCAACAGCCCTCTCCTCCTCAAGAGGGAGGTCTTCCACCTGACCCTGCAAGGCTCTCTTTATGGTGTGAGGCTAAGGCTGCAATCCTGACTGCACTCGGAAGGGTATATTTCTGCCTCCACGTGGCGAGAATCACATGGTATGTTTTGAAGCGAACAACGCGTCTTGAGTGTGCTCAGTTTCGGACGAGGCTGGCAAGCGCTGGTTTTTTGTATAGGAGCAATGAAGACATCCGAAACCAGGGCTGCTGTCACAACAGTACGGTCACTTCTTGCAGAGCTGACCTTTGGCATCATGTGTCTGCTGCACACCAGCTGCCTTGGCGAAACACAACATAATCTCCCTGCTCCTGCTGGCAACCATGGACTGGGAGCAGAGGCTTGGGAGAGGGGACCAGGATGGATTGGAGACATTGATGGGTGAGGGGGCGATGTGCTTTGCAGCATGTTAGAGAGCCACACCCTGAGATCCACATAATGGTCACCGCCTTGGCCAGAAAGTGCCGGACCACTGCCAGCATGCATTGAGCACAGTTATGCTCTTTCTTGGAGGTGGCGCTCTTGAGGAGCTGCCAGCCTGCCCACAATCTCCAAATGCCTGCAATTCAGTACCCTGGAGATGTATTAGATGGTCCTGCCGCCCTCCTGCCACCTTCATTTATGGCTCTGCAAAACAGACAGCTAAAATAGCCAGTGGCTGGCGGGTGATGAAACTGTAATTGCTCATTGCATGAAATGCCAGGGTATTCTGCTGAACGCACCTCGGTTCAAGACCCGGGGAAACGATTTAGAGGGAAGGGTTTGCAATAGGACGAGGCGTCTGGCCCCTGCTGGGTAATTTTAAGGCATAGCCAAGCAGGCGGCCCCGTCAAAGAAGCTGAGACGGCCTGGGTCTGGAGACTCCCAGGTTGGTCACAGTGTTGAGTTCTTCCGCAAAGCTGCCTTTTAAGTTTTTGGTTTTAAGCCGAAACTAAAGCAAAACGCGGAACAAGGCATTCTTCACCTGCAGTTTTTGAATCCCTCTGCAGGCAGCTAGGTAAATTGCATGTTAGATTAGCATCCAGGAGACAGTGGAGGGGGTGAGGTCAAACTGTTGGCAGGTTGCAGCATCTTCTGTGGTTGTAGAAGCCGATGCAGGAGAGACATGTTTTGTTGCAGCTGGGGCAGGTGAAGGCATCTGGCAGATGCACCAGGGTGTGTCTTCTCTCTGCTCCTCCCAGTGGTCATTCCTCCTCTGGTCACTGCTTTGGATACACTACTGCCTGTCTCCAGTCACTGGAGTTGGGGAATCTGTTCTTTGTTCTGCAACACGCAAAGCCCTCTGTGTCCTTGGAGATAAGGGGGTTGGGGAGCTGTGTTGGAAACGCTCTGGGGGTTCCTGCAAGTCCCCGGAACTCCGAACATCCTCTGGTATGCACAGCTCTGGAAAAGGCATCTCCCTTTTGGAGATTCATTCCCTGTGTCTGCAGTCATGGGATTGTTATCTATCTCATGACGGTGTGTGTTTTCATTCCACAGAGTGGGAAGTGATGGAGACAGGATGTTTGTGTTACTGTGTTCCGTGAAGTGGGACTATTGTCCTTTGTTCTTTCTCTTTGCTGTATGATGCTAGAGAGAGAGGGAGCCATGTTGCAGTGCTCCATGTGTGTTTATATGTAAATAAAGTAGATTAGCCACAATGCTGAGTTGCTGAGGTCTGTTTACGCATGCTGTGAAGAGTCTGCAGATCCCTAAGTAAGGCTGATGCTTTTTGGCATTAGTCGCTGTGATGTTCAGGCAGAAGAAAGCTTTTGAAGCTCCTGAAGAATCGACCAGGAGGGAGAGAACATGCCATCCGGGCATGTGTCTCTGCCAGGGTCCTACATGAGAGTAGGACGCTCCTGATAACATTCCCTTCTCTTCCAGTGCGCTTCTAGCGACATACATCATAATGATATATGTACACTGAGCTTCTGGCAAAACACAGCAAGAAGCGTGAGACATCGTAGAGCTAATCTACTATTTATTTACACACTATAGTACAGACAAAAGCATAATGGTGTCCATTCTCTTCAGCTCCAAGAGAACAACAGGAACTAGTAAAAGTGAAAGTACATTACAAAGTACATACAGCGGAAGAGATAAGACTGTCCTGTTCTCACACTCTTCTCAGACAGGCATGTGATTTATACCAATCACAAACGCAGCATCAGAGGAGTGAAATTGCTAACACTTAGTCCAGTAAGAAGGGCAAGCTCCTGAGATGCTTCTGCAGCCTCTGTCCTCTCCTCCTCTGCAACATTTGCTGAGTCTGAACCGCTTTATGCACCTAGCTCTTCCAGCTCGAGAAAGCCTGTTGCCTCTTCAGCACCCAACCATTCCTCTCCTCCTTTCCCCTCTGACCTGTGCTTGTGCCCCACCAAAACTCCCCAGGCTTTGAGCCTTCCTCCTCTCCCACCACTGCTCATCAGCTAACACCCCACATCACCACAAATTGGGGCTTACCAGCAGATAGGATTAATTCCCTCAGGAGATGGCATTTCAAGGCACACACCATAGGGACCTTGGGGGTGCCACAATTTGATGTATGGTTTATTCTTAGGAGGCTCCCTGAAGACAGGCAGGAGTCAGGATATAGTCTGGTTTCACCCATTGCCTAAGCCAAACCGCTCACATGTGCAACCAATAAAGTTGCGGCCCATTTTACTCCATTAACCTAAATATTTGTGTCCGTGTGTCTGTTATATAAGGGGGCTGCAGGGCCTGGGGCCTCAGCACGCAGTGAGACCAGGCTTGATTTGTGTTTGAATCCAAGACCATTGTAGGCAGTAGCCCCCAGGCTGTTGGGTCATCCTGGGCTCCTCTTGCCCATGGGGAAGGCCACTTCATCCTTGGTCCTGCACGTGCTTCCTCTCTTCACAAACAACACCTTCTGGGTTTCTAGCACTTTAATGGTCTTTATTTACAATGGTCATCAACAGTTCATTATCATTCATCAGTCACTCAGTTCAGCTACTGGTAGAGGCCTCAGCTTATGCTGCAACACCTCATAAAATGCAGGAATTTATCCGTTGCCTTCACGTTTCCTCCTGTCCATATGCCTGATCCAGAAGTTAACCATTGCTGTCCCAAGTGGAGCTGTTGGCTCGCTTGCAGCCTCATCCTGTCCCTCTATGCCTGAAGGACACTGCCCTTCTTCGCCAGCTCCCTCCACCTCGGGCACAGCGTCCTCTTCTTCTAACCTGAGTTCTCCTCCCACATCCGGGGAATCAAATGTACTTTGTACTGACTCAGCCCTTGAGAATTCTGCTGCTCCCAGCACTACCTGGAGGATGAGCTGAGACAGCCGAGGCCCCTGGGAGTGTTACAGGACTCGCTTTCCTTTGCAATGTTTTGTTTTGTTTTTTTAAGTGGAGATGGAATTAGTATGTTGTGATTTTTGAAGGTGGGTGGGTTTCATTTGGCTTGGTGAAGCACCATGTCACCTGGAAGAGCTCCTCTTCTCTTCCTGGCCTCGGGGTGGGAGGGTGGGATGGCTTGCGGAGGGAGCCTCAGCTGGTGCATGGAGGTCAGGAAGGGGGAGAAGGTGCAGCCAAAGGGCACTGTGGGGCTGTCTGCTGCTGCTGCTGCTACTCAGTGCAGGAGAGCTTCCTGGGCCTAGTCCTCACTCAGCTGCTGTTTCTCCTCCTTCTGCACTCACCCCCACCCTGTGGTGAGGCACCATGAGAGTCTTTATGCTGATGTTGTCATTCCTGCATGGCCAGGGGTTGGACTGGATGACCCGTGGGTCCCTTCCAACTATTCAATTCTGTGATTTTATGACAATGAGAAGCAAGACCTTCTGGGCGTTTATGCTGTGAGCCCCTCCATTGTAGGATTGGGGTGTGTGTGTGTGTGTGTGTGTGTACATATATATATACACACACACACACACAGAGAGAGAGAGAGAGAGAGACCTTGGTTTACAAACTTAAATCTGTTCCAGAAGTCCATTCTTAAACCAAACCATTCTTAAACAAAGGCACGCTTTTCCTAATGAAGCTTCCAGCCGCCGGTGCCCTTCCACTGTTCGGATTCCGTTCTTAAACCAAGACAATATTTCCCGTTTTGCGGAGTTTGTAAACCAAATCATTCTTAAACCGGACTGTTCTTAAACCGAGGTACGCTGTATGTTTGTATGTAAATAAACCATATATCCTAAAGACACCACAGTCTCTGCTGTGCCTCATTTCCAAAGGAAACGCGAACTCTGGGGAAGCACCTGGAAACTTACAACGCTCGGAGATTGGTGAGGCATGCTGCATACTAATATACTTTTAAAAAGGAGTATTAATACTCGTATATCCGCTTTGATACATATTGTGAAATGTGTCTCCAGACACCTTCTTTGGACCTTCTCGAAAGTACCAACGTGGGGAAAGGAGTGCCTCTTAGTGCCACTTTTTATAGTTATTTCAATCCCCCCCCACACACAAATGTAGGCACTTCGGGTGTGCAGCTCACACCGCAATGTGCCTCTTTGGGCAAGATGACAATCTCGATGGCTTTGAAAGACGACTGGAGGAACGGACGGAGGAGATGGCTCTTTGCCAGGATGCTTGGAGGCAGCAAGGCTTCTGAATGCCGGTTGCTGGAAGCCGCAGGAGGAGAGAGGGCTCTTGCCCTCACGCCCCGTTTGCCGGTTGGCCCCTGCGAGAACAGGATGCTGCACTGAATGGGCCACTGACATGACCCAGCAGTGTCTCTGACTTCACCCCCAGAGGCGCACTCCATTGTCTCTTGAGACACAAGATGTCAATAACTATGAATGAAGATCAGGGGAAACAAATCCTGATGTTGAAGGTGGGAAGGGGACCGAGGAAGAGCGTGTGCCGCGAGGATTCAAAGTGTTCCTTCATCTAAGGTGAGCCTGACGTTATCGTTCCTGACTATCCATGTTCAGCAGCTGCTGAGCTAAGCCTCTTAACCTTGGCATTTAGCAGGCAGAGAGAAGGCAGAGAGAAAACAACTGAGTGGATCTAACCTTGGCGCGGTTTATATTTTAGGAACATTTTATGTTGCAGTTCACAAAGCCTCCCTTTCTCCATTTAAAAATACATGCATACGTGCCTGAAGCTATAAAAGCAGCAGGTTAGGCTACAAATAAACCAATGAGTAAAATGGAATAAAACAATCCGGTGGTGGGCACAATTTGCAGCCAGGCATGCAGTAACCCCAACCTTAGGCCAGGCACGCCAGGTTGTTGGAGCTGGGACTGCCCTCTGTGCCACGGAGTGATGTGCTGCCTGCCAAAACCCCAGTTCAAATAGACAAATTGGCATCAGGGCGGGGGGCACGGCCAGAGGATCATAGAATCATAGAGTTGGAAGAGACCCCAAGGGCCATCCAGTCCAACCCCCTGCTAAGCAGGAAACACCATCAAAGCATTCCTGACAGATGGCTGTCAAGCCTCCGCTTAAAGACCTCAAAAGAAGGAGACTCCACCACACTCCTTGGTAGCAAATTCCACTGCCGAACAGCTCTCACTGTCAGGAAGTTCTTCCTAATGTTTAGGTGGAATCTTCTTTGTTATAGTTTGAATCCATTGCTCCGTGTCCGCTTTTCCGGAGCAGCAGAAAACAACCTTTCACCCTCCTCTATATGATATTCGAGAGTTTCACTCTCAGACCGGGCTTCACTCCGGTCTGCTCTGTGGCTTAAAAGGAGGGTGGAGCCAGTGCTGGACACGCATTCAGCTAGGTAATCCAATGTGCTGAAATATATGGTTTATCTTAAACGGAAAGGCCTGGCCCTTAGTACCACGAGCCTCCACAGGGCAGCTGTCTCTTATTTCAGCAAATGTTTTTGGCACCCCGACCCCTGCAACACCTTCCATGTTAAAAATTGCCGGATGGTGACATGCAGACCCGATAAGTAGTGATGTGAGGTGAGGATATTCTCCAGAGAATATTCTCGACAATTGAGCATAGCTAGACACAAGGAAGCCTATTACTGTAGATACATTGTGGGCTGTTCAATTTCGTGCACAGCTCTTGAAGCCTTCAGTACCCTTTTAGACTGAGCATTGTGTCCCTAGACTGCTTGAGGGGCGTTGTCCCATTACCTAAATGATTTTTTGCTGATTTCTTTAGCAAATTCTATTGATTACCTGCTATTGTTGAAGGCATTAAGTGCCTTAACCACTGAACTGGGTGTCCCATTGGCAGCAGATAAAACCGAGGGCGCTTTTAAAAGGGATACGATTGCACAAACATCCTCCTTGCCGGAGGAAAAATTGTCTGCCCTCTGTGACATTGATTTTCTGCCCCGGGAAAAGATTACCCTTAGGCAAATGTAGTCCCTGCTGGGTCACTTGAATTTTGCCTGTAGAGTGGCCGCTCCAGGTCGCTCATTTTGTGCCCGTTTGTCCAGGCTTTCAGCTGGCCTGAGGTCTCCACATCACAGGGTTCACTTGCCTAGCGAGGTCAAGGCAGACCTCAAGATTTGGCTGGAATTCCTTATGGAATTTAATGGGGTATCCTTGTGGCAGGATACTTTGAACTTGAGGTGCGATTCTGATGCAGCTGGATCCTTGGGTTTGGGGCTCTATTTCCGGGGCCAGTGACATGCTCAGCCTTGGCCGAAGGCTTAGCTGATATTCCTGCATTGCAGGGTTGGACTAGTTGGCTCTTGGGGTCCCTTCCAACTCTACTATTATATGGTTCCATCAGTTCTCAATGTTCAGATTAGGATAGTGGTGGTAACATATATGAATTATACCTGTTGAGCAACTTGGGGAGTAGAAGATGCATATTAGGCACCAGAACTGCGAGTTGGAATGTTAAGTGGTAAGAGGTCTCCTTGTATTTTTCGGTTCCGGCAAAAGTGCTTGCAGATGTGTCCCAGGTTTGCAGACACTCAAACTCAGGACGCAGGGGAGAAAATTGCTAAGCATGCTTGGCAAATCCACACCGTGATCAACTCCTTCCCAGAAGCCAATGTTCCCACTGTGGATCCAGAATTGGCCTCCACAGTCATTGTTAAAACCGTGTTTATGGAAGGCAATCTTACTTGGCTAAGAGTGATCACTAAAGAAGAAGTACTGTAGGTGCTCCCAATTAAGTTTCCCCCCTGCTTCCTCCTGAGTTAACCCTGTCACTTCCCCTTCTCGTAACCTGATCTCACATCACTCAGCCTTCTGTGTAGCAGCCTTATCAGCTCTCCTGGCTGGACGCTTCCTGGCGAAGGGGAGTCTGTTATCTCTCTCTCTTCCTTTTCTGCTCTTCCTAGCTGTTCCCCACTCAGCTCTGCCCAGCTGTTGTTTTCCAAACTATGTCCCTCTGCAAACCAAGTCTCTAAATCTATACTGCTCCACTGTTCCTGGGCTGCTTCAGGATCCTGATCAGGAGCAGGAAGTGTGGGAGGTTCCCACCATTTCTCCTCAGAGGTGTAATCCTCAGTCTGGTCTCTGACAATTACTTTCTTAAATTGTACCCAAAATTGGACTCAGTATTCCAGGTGTGATCTGACCAAGGGAGAATAGAGCAGGACTATTCCTTCCCTTGATTTGGACACTAAACTTCTGTTGATGCAGCCTAGAAGAGCATCGTTGATGAATTTATGTTAGCTTGCCATTGTTTGCTGCCTGGAACTGCAGGAATGGTTGCTCATGCCCTACATACAGTTCGCATTTAGGTCAGACAAGCAGGCTGAAGTCCTGACCTTGCCTCTTGGATGTGACTGATTCCGACGCTAAGAAAACAAACCTGACTCTGTGTGTGCCAGCGAACCTCCCCCAAGATTCTTGGCCTCATGTTCAGCCAGCTGGACTTGAGTGACAGGCCGCTCTGCCTTTGGACAGCGCATTCCAGGGACTGTTAATGAGACCCTCTTGGCACAGGCAGACAGCTGAGTACAGCGTGTCCCTTGCCCAGAGGTGGCTGAGCTGTCATTTCCCCCTTCTGCCATGTGGAGAACATGGGACGCTTCTCCCCAGTGGATGGTCCCAGCCAGTGTCATAAAGAGGAGAAGGATGGGAGACGGCAAGAGGCAGGCAAGGTCCAAGGGCGACCCGGACCTTTAAGGAGTTGTGGGGGGAGAAGGACTTGGTGTTCCCTGCGCCCTTGTGAAAGGACAGCCTCCTGTGTCCTCTCCATCTTCCAGCATCTTGGAAGGAGGACCTGTTCTCAGCAAAAGCCACCCTTTGGCCAAGAAGTTTCTCTCCCCCGTTCGTAGAGGAGCAGAGGCCAATGTTGACCGAAGGATCGGCTTGGATTGGATACCCTTGAGTCAAATATCTCATGCTTAGCCTGCAGCCTTTTGCACTTCTCCCAAGAAGCCCTGGGGGGAGGAAGTTTCTGCCTAGGTTCCTGCCGACCTCGCTGATGGGAAGATGCAAGACGGGCGGAAAGCAGCAAGCACCAAAGGGAACCGGGCGCCGTCCGATGAAGCAGCTGCTCAGCACCCTCTAGATCCACTGAGACGGTAAGTCTATGCAGGACCAAGGCGGTCTAGTCTGGAGTCAGTGTTAGTAGCCCAGAGATAAGCTTTCCGCCCATCCATTGTCAGACTTCGGAAAGGATTTCGAGGGTCATCTCGTTCAAGCTCATAATACCATGACCGTAATGCCTGGATACCGGTCCAACATTTCTTGGTTCCAGGGACAGAGACCCTCCCTGTTTCTGGGACGCTTTGATCCCTTGTTAATTCATGCTTTTGTGAAAGGACTGGTTGGTTCTCTTACCTGGGTTAGCAAGGGCTTTTAAGTTGACAGACCTCCAGAGGATGTGCTCTGTAAAGAAGAATGGAAGGATCTAGGTATAGTGAAGCACAAAGAGCAATGGCTTTCAGCTGTGCAAGAAAAGAGAGAAAGTTGGAATGAAGCAATGATTTTAAACCACCAGGAGGAAGATTTAAATATGAAGGAAGAAATGAAGTCTTTCTAGGTTAGATGCACACATACATACATACATACATATACATGAATCAGAGAGAGTGAGAGAGAGTATACACACTCCATTTTGGGAGAACTGAAGCAGGACCAGTTACAGGTGGGTAGCCGTGTTGGTCTGCCATAGTCGAAACAAAATAGAAAAAAAATTTCAGTAGCACCTTAGAGACCAACTGTGTTTGTTCTTGGTATGAGCTTTCGTGTGCATGCACACTTCTTCAGATACACTGAAACAGAAGTCACCAGATCCTTAAATATAGTGAGGGAGTAGGGAGGGGTATTACTCAGAAGGGTGGTGGGAATGGGTGATCATCTGATAGGTGTGGAAAACCTGTTGTCTTGCAGGGAAAGGCAAGGGGTGAGATGGCTAAAGATAGCTATGTTATGTATAATGAGATAAGAATCCAATGTCTTTGTTCAGACCAGGTTTCTCCATGGTTTTAAGTTTGGTGATTAGTTGCAATTCAGCCACTTCTCTTTCCAGTCTATTTCTGAAATTTCTTTGTATTAAGACAGCTACTTTGAGATCTTTTATAGAATGTCTCCTACTGGTTTCTCTGTCTTGTGATTCCTGATATCAGATTTATGTCCATTTATCCTTTGGCGTAGGGTTTGGCCTGTTTGTCCAATATAGAGAGATGAAGGGCACTGTTGGCATTTGATTGCATACACAATGTTGGAAGATGAGCAATTAAATAGTCCTGAGATGGTATGTTTGATGTTGTTGGGACCAGTAATGGTGTTGTCCGGAGCACCTTAGAGACCAACTGTGTTTGTTCTTGGTATGAGCTTTCGTGTGCATGCACACTTCTTCAGATACACTGAAACAGATCCTTAAATATAGTGAGGGAGTGGGGAGGGGTATTACTCAGAAGGGTGGTGGGAATGGGTGATCAGCTGATAGGTGTGGAAAACCTGCAGGACCATGAATTAAGTTATGTATAATATCCAAGTAAAGACTGAGTAATGACTGCATAATGGAAGGGATGTTTGTGTTGAGAGCCGGTGTGGTGTAGTGGTTAAGAGCGGTGGACTCGTAATCTGGTGAACTGGGTTCGATTGTCGGCCACAGCACTGGGCCAGTTTGCAGGCTGCGGAGTCTGGACTGGGGAGCCGTCTTGGCCTTCCCAACCATGTGAGCATATCCTGGATGTCCAGATGAGGAATGCGATGGGATAAATTTCTCCAAATGGTGCGGGCGAAGGTGTCCTGTGAAGGACCTCCCACAGCAATGGTGGTGCAGCTGGGCGAAAATGATTTGGCGTTGGTGCACAGCTTCATCACATTTGGGCTCTGCCACATGCCATTGTGACCCTGTTCTCCCCTCTCCATCCTCTCACACATTTAACGTTGCTGGAATGTTTATCTGTAAAGGGGTTAAAGTTTTATATAATGTGATCCCTGATATGAGAATCCAGGATTTGACACATACGGATCAACAGTTTGTATGGATCAATGGTTTTCTTCTGGAAGATCATTAAAGCAGGTAGGTGGCACTTATTAATTTTGTACATTAAAAACCCTATTGTCCTGCAACTTAAAAAAGGTTGTAAGGAAAGTGGAGCAAAAACTATTCCCCTTGCTTTGCTTTTAAGTCACAAAAAACACCTGTTTTCCATCATTTTTGGGAGGAAGTACATGAAAGTGATTCAGTGAAGTTAATTATGGGCCGGAGAGGTTGGAGGGAGTCTGGGAAAACAGTCTTGGTGGTGAGTGGAAAAGCATATTTCCAGCAACTGGCATTCGGAAGCATTTCTGCCTCCAGCCGTGGAGGCAGAGCCATCTTGGTTAGTAGCTGTCAACAGCTGTCTCCTCCTCAAGAGGGAGGACTTCCACCTGACCCTGCAAGGCTCTCTTTATGGTGTGAGGCTAAGGCTGCAATCCTCACCGCACTCGGCAGGGTTTATTTCTGCCTCCACGTGGCGAGAATCACATGGTATGTTTTGAAGCGAACAACGCGTCTTGAGTGCGCTCAGTTTCGGACGAGGCTGGCAAGCGCTGGTTTTTTGTATAGGAGCAAATGAAGACATCCGAAACCAGGGCTGCTGTCACAACAGTACGGTCACTTCTTGCAGAGCTGACCTTTGGCATCATGTGTCTGCTGCACACCAGCTGCCTTGGCGAAACACAACATAATCTCCCTGCTCCTGCTGGCAACCATGGACTGGGAGCAGAGGCTTGGGAGAGGGGACCAGGATGGATTGGAGACATTGATGGGTGAGGGGGCGATGTGCATGTTAGAGAGCCACACCCAGAGATCCACATAATGGTCACCGCCTTGGCCAGAAAGTGCCGGACCACTGCCAGCATGCATTGAGCACAGTTATGCTCTTTCTTGGAGGTGGCGCTCTTGAGGAGCTGCCAGCCTGCCCACGATCTCCAAATGCCTGCAATTCAGTACCCTGGAGATGTATTAGATGGTCCTGCCGCCCTCCTGCCACCTTCATTTATGGCTCTGCAAAACAGACAGCTAAAAATAGCCAGGGGCTGGTGGTGATGAAACTAATTGCTCATTGCATGAAATGCCAGGGTATTCTGCCAAGGTGCTGAGCGCCCCTCGGTTCAAGACCCGGGAAAACAATTTAGAGTGAAGGGTTTGCAATAGGACAAGGCGTCCGGCCCCTGTTGGGTTATTTTAAGGCATAGCCAAGCAGGCGGCCCTGTCAAAGAAGCTGAGACGGCCTGGGTCTGGAGACTCCCAGGATGGTCACAATGTTGAGTTCTTCCGCAAAGCTGCCTTTTAAGTTTTTGGTTTTAATCCGAAACTAAAGCAAAACGCGGAACAAGGCATTCTTCACCTGCAGTTTTTGAACCCCTCTGCAGGCAGCTAGGTAAATTGCATGCTAGATTAGCATCCAGGAGACAGTGGAGGGGGTGAGGTTAAACTGTTGGCAGGTTGCAGCATCTGCTGTGGTTGTAGAAGCCGATGCAGGAGAGACATGTTTTGTTGCAGCTGGGGCAGGTGAAGGCATCTGGCAGATGCACCAGGGTGTGTCTTCTCTCTCTGCTTCTCCCAGTGGTCATTCCTCCTCTGGTCACTGCTTTGGATACACTACTGCCTGTCTCCAGTCACTGCAGTTGTATCTCTGATGGTGGCAACTCAAGGAACTCCGCGGGCTTCCTCCTGGTGGGTGGGTGGGAATCGGGGAGGTGGGTAATTTGTGTTCTTTGTTCTGCTACATGCAAAGCCCTCTGTGTTCTTGGAGATAAGGGGGGTGGGGAGCTTACTCCAGTAAGAAGGGCAAGCTCCTGAGATGCTTCTGCAGCCTCTGTCCTCTCCTCTGCAACATTTGTTGAGTCTGAACCGCTTTCTGCACCTGGCTCTTCCAGCTCGAGAAAGCCTGTTGTCACCCAACCATTCCTCTCCTCCTTTTCCCTCTGACCTGTGCTCTTTGCCCCGCCACCACTTCCCAAGCTCTGAAGAAGAGGAAGAAGTGTTTGGATTTGATATCCCGCTTTATCACTACCCGAAGGAGTCTCCAAGCGGCTAACATTCTCCTTTCCCTTCCTCCCCCACAACAAACACTCTGTGAGGTGAGTGGGGCTGAGAGACGTCAAAGAAGTGTGACTAGCCCAAGGTCACCCAGCAGCTGAGCCTTCCTCCTCTGCCCGGCTAGTGCCTCCCACCGCTGCTCATCAGCCAACCCTCCACATCACCACTAATTGGGGCTTACCAGCAGATAGAATTAAGTCCTTCAGGAGGTGGCATTCCAAGGCACACCTGCGCCCCTGAACTCACACTGTCTTGTTGATTTTCTTGGTTTTTTGAGGATTGGCCACCAAGAAGGTATGGATTTGCGGGCACAGTGTTGTGTATTGGGCCGTATCTGCGCAGTTTCGTCCACCTGGGGCAGCAGCCTGGGCTTCCCCCTCAAATATAGAGGCCCAGGTGGGGGCTAGGGCCACAGCACTCCCCAGGTACAGTCCCCAGGTACAGTTCATCTAAGGTGAGCCTGCCTGCCTATCTCCATATTCAGCAGCTGCTGAGCTCGGCCTCTTAACCTTGGTATTTAGCAGGCAGCGAGAAGGCA
The DNA here is from genome assembly GCF_009819535.1 of Lacerta agilis. Classification (NCBI taxonomy): domain Eukaryota; kingdom Metazoa; phylum Chordata; class Lepidosauria; order Squamata; family Lacertidae; genus Lacerta; species Lacerta agilis. Next base: position 72,872,653 of record NC_046320.1, read on the forward strand.
GAGAGAAAACAACTGAGTGGATCTAACCTTGGCGCAGTTTATATTTTAGGAACATTTTATGTTGCAGTTCACAAAGTCTCCCTTTCTCCATTTAAAAATACATGCATACGTGCCTGAAGCTATAAAAGCAACAGTATGGCTACAAATAAACCAATGAGTAAAATGGAAGGCTTTTTAAAAAACAAAACAATCCGTTTGGAATTGGCGTCTTAGGGGTCCGGCATGCCAAGCGGGTTTTTCATTCTGCTCTGCTTGAGCATTCTGAAGGAGACCTTGGGCTCCCTTGGCATCTGCTCTCCAGGTCCCCAAACCACCTGCTGCTTACAAATTCCCTGACTTTGCTGCAAGGTGTCTTGCATGGAAACAGAGGTGGGGTGAGGGGCTTTAGCTAAGCGCCCATCCCTGTCGAGGAGCATGACAAAGGCATGGTTGCCCCCCTGATGCCACGGCACTCCTGTGTTTTGGAAATAGGCAAGTGACCTGTTTGGGATGCGGTCACACTCACTCTGAAGGAGCAGGCTTGCTGGTACACCTTTGTCACTAGGATCCAATGAGTTTTCAAGAGTTCTGCCTTCTGATTCCTGGAGCCAAGAAAGAAGCAAAAGGAGCGCGAAAGGAAAGGGGACTTCATTGTTTGGGAATAAGTGGAGGCCGACTCCCTTCAGCACCAGGCTGGCAAAACCAAGAAAATGCTAGAAAGTGTTGTTTTGTCGACTTCTCTGAATCACGCTGGGGAGAAAAGAAAAGAAGAAGAGTTTGGATTTGATATCCCGCTTTTCACTACCCGAAGGAGTCTCAAAGTGGCTAACATTCTCCTTTCCCTTCTTCCTCCCCCACAACAAACACTCTGTGAGGTGAGTGGGGCTGAGAGACTTCAAAGAAGTGTGACTAGCCCAGGGTCACCCAGCAGCTGCATGTGGAGGAGTGGAGACACGAACCCGGTTCCCCAGATTACGAGTCTACCACTCTTAACCACTACACCACACTGAGCTGCGCAGGCAGAGCAAAGCCAGCTTAAGATATCCAAGATGCAAACGCTCTCAGAGACACTCTCTATTTACTTTCTAGCCAACGCAAGTTTTGCACAGCCAGCACTTTGACCTTAAGGAAGCACCCAGCCATTTGGGAAGCATAATATTCAAAAGGTTGAACGTTACAAACTAGGACAGCGCCTTAACAGATTTTAACTTTTGTAATCTGTTGTGGCAGATGCGCTTTATAACACTAAAAACAGGGTGTTGATGTGCAGAGATCTTTCCTATTCTTATTAATTCAGGAGGGTACTGGAAGCTTCTGTATGAAAGAAACAAGCAGAAGGTTCCTGATGTTTGGGTTATTGCTTCAGAGAAGCTGAGTACAGCTGGCTTAAACTGGGCCTGTTATCTCTTCAAGGTAATGCTGACTATAAAAGTAAGGCCAGAAGGAGCCTGGGTTTTGCTCTTTTCAATCTTTCCTTCTGGTGTGGTGTTCTTTATATCTTGTTATGGTTTTTGTCTTATTATAAGTTATTGTAAGTTTAAGTCTGCTGCAACTGGACTTCTTATGGACACTGCTAATCCTGAATGTAAGGGATTTGTGACCATTATGCTCATTTGCCTTCAGTAGCAGTAAAGCTCTCTTGGATGAAATATTCATTGCCTCTGGTCTGTTTTTTGGGAATCCTGCAACATGCTTACATTTTTACTCTGCTAACTATACGTTGGAGTTCTGCTCTGGATCAATACTGAGTAGAATTCATGACACTCTTTGGTAAGAGAACAGCAATTTAAAATCACAAAACACACAGCAAAATAAAGCATGGAAATATAGGCTGCTGGGCCTTTTAAATATGGCTTTGTGAGTTGCAAAACTTCACAACACCTTAGCATGTTTGTTGAGTTAGAAATGGTTTACTTGCAAACTCTCCAATGGTCAGATTCATGTGCTTTTCCATACAGCATTCAGAAAACACGAGGCAGCAAAACTTGTCTTAGTTATTATTATTATTATTATTATTATTATTATTATTATTATTATTATTATTATTATTTGTACCCAGCCACTCTGGGCGGCCTCCAACAGATATTAAAATACATTAAAATATCACAGGTTAAAAACTTCCCTAAACAGGGCTGCCTTCAGGTATTTTCTGAATGTCAGATAGTTATTTATCTCTGATGGGAGGGCATTCCACAGGGCGAGAGAAGGCCCTCTGCCTAGTTCCCTGTAGCTTTGCTTCTTGCAGGGAGGGAACCGCCAGAAGGCCCTTGGCGCTGGATCTCAGTGTCGGGGCTGAATGATGGGGGTGGAGACGCTCCTTCAGGTATACAGGACCTGGTGAAAGTGGTGAAAGTTGCTAAATTAATGGTATAGGAACACAAGAATGACTTTTGGTCTGAGCTTCAATAACCAGCTCAAAACCTCTTTACATGTTGAGCTGCTCTGGTGCACTGAAAAGGAACAAAAGCTTGGATTACCTAATCCCTCCTGAGGGGAGCTAGGCCTGGCAGGACAGTTGACTCTCTGGCATTAATCCCTTTGTGCATTAATTAGATTAAAGCATGTTGGTTAGATGAAGCTGGACGGTTCCCAAAGCTCCTATAGAAAGCAATAGCCTGCCTTTCAGCGTTGTTACTGAAAGCTCTTTAAAGCTGCACCATCTAAAAACAACATATTTCTTAGTCTTGTGCAAATAGATGTACATATAATTGGTTGATCAATTGAAACCCCTTTGTTTAATAGATGGAGCCTTCTTTGCGCAGGTGGCCTTCGACCCCTCATTTAGATTTGTAGATTTTGGATGTGTTTATTTCCACGTACAAATCGTGTCGCCTTGACCATGCGGGGAACATCTTTTCCTTGTCATGTTAAGAAAAGAATGCCCCCACCCCGCCCAATATATTTGGTGAGGACAAATGGAGTCTGCCTTTCATCTCCGGGTGAGAAACAGGGCATGGGATTTGCAGGAGGCTCAGTTGGGAGCTGCGCAGGTGTCCTTTGCTTATTTCCTTGCGTTTAGAAGAGAAACCTTTGCAAACCTAGATTTAGGTAGGTTGCCGTGTTGGTCTGACGCAGTAGAAATAAAAAAATTAAAATTGTCCAGTAGCACCTTAGAGACTAACTAAGTTTGTTCTTGGTACCCTGAAAGGTATCTGAAGAAGTGTGCATGCACACGGAAGCTCATACCAAGAACAAACTTAGTTGGTCTCTAAGGGACACGGGTGGCAAAAGGGACGCTTAAACCACTGTGCCTAGGGCTTGCTGATCAGAAGGTCGGCGGTTCTAATCCCTGCAATGGGGTGAGTTCCCGTTGTTCGGTCCAAGCTCCTGCCCACTTAGCAGTTTGAAAGCACGTCAAAGTGCAAGTAGATAAATAAGGACCGCTGCGGCGGGAAGGTAAACGGCGTTTCCGTGCGCTGCTCTGGTTCGCCAGAAGTGGCTTTGTCATGCTGGCCACGACCCGGAAGCTGTACGCTGGCTCCCTCGGCCAATAAAGCAATATGAGCACTGCAACCCCAGAGTCGGACACGACTGGACCTAATGGTCAGGGGTCCCTTTACCTTTACCTTTAAGGTGCCACTGGAAGGTTTTGTTTTTCCCCCCTCAATATTTCATCCTAATTTAGTATGGGGTATGAAAGATGATGGGATTTGGCTGCAAACCCGGGGCAGGGTGATTGTTAATGATTGGATCAGAGGCAGGGAGCTTTCTCCCATATAAGCAAAAAGCTCCCGTTTGGTCCCACAGAGAAAAACCCATCTACATCTGGGGACCAGAGAGCCAAGGACACCAGAAGAACTCTAACCCTGCACTGACCCTTGATATATCCGGATCCAGAGCTCACATTAAGCCTAAACACCTTCACAGAAGACTTACTGATGTTGGTATGAGATACCCTGACAGGTATCTGAAGAAGTGTGCATGCACACGAAAGCTCATACCAAGAATAAACTTAGTTGGTATCTAAGGTGCTACTGGACTATATATATATATATATATATATTCCTTTGCATACCGCTGAGCCATAAGAAACACATATCGGAGCAACACCAATCCTTGCAGCGAAAGCCCTACGAAGTTAAAAGGCGGCGTTGGACTTGACCCCTGACGAAGAGACCTGCGGGACCCGGAAGCTTGCACGCTTCGCCGGGCGAATTCTCTGGGGCGGCCTTGCGGCGTTTCCGCCTGCGCATGCGTGGCTTTCTACCGCGCATGCTCGGTCCCTTTCCCGCCGCCGTCCGGCTGCTGCGTTCTCCCTTCCTGCCGCGCATGCGCAAAGGCTCTCGGCCTCGCCAGGCTTTCCCTCGTTCCGATCCGGGAACTCCCGGGCGCGCATGCGCAGCGCGTCGCTGCCGCCGTCCGTGTCGCTTTTTCCCCTCAGAATAGCGGCCGTGGTGTCGGGGGCGAGGCAGGAGGAGGCGGAGGAGCAGCGCGGCCTTCGCTGGAGCCTCTCTCTCGCCCTCTCCCTCCGCGCAGGCGGGACCCGAGGCCCAGCGCGGCGACCGGCGGAGGTAAAGCGGCGCCTGCGAGGGGGCGGCGGGCGGGACGGGGGCGCCCAGGGGAGACAGGCCTCGGAAGGCCCCGCAGGCCTCAGGCAGGGGGGGGGGGAAAGGCAGGCCAGTCGTGGTAATAAAATAGTCACAAATAACAACGCAGGGCCGGATTGAGGTTGGATGCGGCCCTCAGCTCCTGAAGGGCCTTTGCCGTCAACAAATTGCCGCCGTGTTTTGTGTTGGAATAGATGCTCTGTGGTAATTTATGGACCTAAGAGGGGTCTAGAGGAGCCGACAAAGCACAAAACACTGGCGCTGCGTGTAGGTCGTATTTTATTTGTTTTTATCTTATATCTTGGAAATGGACATCCAGTTTTCCCCCCTTCATATTTTTTTGGGGTGGGGGGGGGAGTGGGGCTTAAGCTGTAGCTTGTTTAGTTTATTACGTAAATCCGACACTGACTCTAAACACGTTGTGAATCTGAGTTTGGCCTCATTGAGGGGCAGTATTTCAATATGAGTGGGGAAATGAGAGTATTCCTAAACATATTTTCAGGGGAAAAGCACTGAATTTCCTTGAATTTTGAAGATTAAAACCTTTGGGTAGGGACAGCCCGTTATTTTTTGCAATGTGCCCCCCCCGAGAATAGGGCCCTAAATGAGAGTACCCCCTAAACATTTTTTTTTTGAAAGGCACTGATGATGATGATTGGCTTCCATCCTTGCCTCGCCATTGCGGCTTCCTCTGGTTCTGCGTTTATTCTCACACTGTACACACCCCCAATCCGTCTCCCCTTTGCAGGCTTTGTTTTGGGCACCCGTGACATGAACTCCCTAGCCAGGATCCTTGCCTATCCTGCAGAAAAGGCAAAGAAAAAATTATGACTCTTGCCCCTCCTGAATGTTGCCTGTCACCTATGGGGCCTGGGGGAAGGTGGCAGCTGGGGAAAGGCAGCTTGGGGAGAAGGAAGCCAGGCGGGAGAGGGAAATCTCTGGGCTCCTTGGTCCTTCCTTCCATATGTTGCCTGCCTGGGAATCGTGAGGGGGGAGAGTCGCCTCTGCTTCTTCTTCCAGGTCCTGCCTGTGGGTTTCTTCCCATTGGGGCATCGAGTGGAGAGCTTGAGGCTGACCGGGATGGGGCCCCTTTGGCTGCTTTTCATTAAATTTATGTACCGCCCTCCATCCAAAGATCACGGGGCAGTTTGTTCAGCTCTTATTGTGTCCCTAATTTCCATCACGCTGGTATTTCCAGGGACGAGTCTAGAGTCCACTCGCCCTGCATGCTGATACTCTGCACAAACTGGACGGTGTTTGTAACTTCTTCCCCCCCTAGGTATTTAGCCCTCACCCTTCTGCCAAAACAGCTCCCGGGCCAGCTTTCACAAATCAGGACTCTTACCTGTAGTTTGAAGTGGCAAGAGCTGCTCTACTGCTTCTTTGGCCTAGGCTCATCTTAAACACAGTAAACACTACTGAGCTTCGGTGGTTTTTCTGTAGTTCCTTCAATATGTGTGACATTTTACAGCAAACTTGTAAGCTGTCTTAGTTTTGTACGTTAAGGAAGTTGCGAGGTTTGTTTTTGACAGGACAGAACAGGACCGGCTTAGGTTATCAATAGAGATGTGAAGGCCTGGGAAAAATTCAGAAAAAAACTGTTGTCGTCCCCGTCCCCCCGTTTTTTTTCCTGAAGCCTTTTTTGTTTTTTCCCTGAAAAATTGAAAAAATAAAAAATAGATTATCCCTGAAAAATTGAAAAAATAAAAAATAGATTATCCCTGAAAAATTGAAAAAATAAAAAATAGATTATGGAATGTTTTATTTTAACATGATGAATAATTTTTTTTAAGATAAGGGGTTCAAATATTTTATAAATCATTTCTAAAAAATATGTATGGTATCAGATTATTCTAATTTCTGTGAGGACAAGCAAGTCCTAGGTTACAAACTGAACTCTCCAATGCAAGAACAAGATACATTTCTTCCTTTAGGAGGTGCTGTTGTCACCAGAAAAGAAAAAGGTTTCAGTTTTGTTTTTGTAGGCCTATGCATGTGGTATGCATTGGTTCTGTTCCTCTTCACTAGGCCTCAGAGCACTGAAATAAAATACAGTGGTGCCCCGCTAGACGAATGCCTCGCTAGACGAAAAACTCGCTAGACGAAAGGCATTCGCTGGCGGAAGGCTGCCCCGCAAGACGAAATTGTCAATGGGGCTGCCTCGCAAGATGAAAAAAAAAATTTTTTTCGTCGCGCGAAAACCGCTATTTGCATTGGTGCTTCGCTAGACGAAAAAATCGCTAGACGACACTCGCAGAACGAATTATTTTCGTCTAGTGAGGCACCACTGTATAGAGCAACAAAAAGGGCCTGAAAGTATATACTTAATTACAGCTCAGAAAATGATTCTGATTAAATTTCAAGCCCATTCATCAAAACTTAGTCCCACTTCCTTCTTCAGTTCTTTTTATGAGAATGTTTTTTTAAATACTGTCGAGAGGAAATATAATTGTTACTTCTGGATTTTAAAAAACTAGTAAACAGTTCAGGAGATTGTTGCTCCATTTGTTACAAATACAAATAAATATTATTTTAAAAGTAAATTCTGTTTGTAATAATTGTTTGGATACACTATATTTTTAATATGCTAGTTGTGATAATTTTATGCCCATTAAAATTGTCCATAGTTATATTTTATGTTTCTAAAGTAACAGAATGACTTTCAATCTGGAAAAGAAAAAAGAAATGATAATATAGCAAATTTCCAAAAATTTCCGTTTCCCCCCGGAAAAAAACGAGGTTTTTTTTTTTCTGAGCTTCAAAATTTCCAGAAATTTTACATCTCTAGTTACCAGCATGGGTCTGGTGCTCCTAGTACCCCGTTTACTCTTTAGTATATTATACTGTACAGAAGGGCCATAGCTTAGGGGTAGAGCATCTGCCTTGTATATCCCTGGTATCTCAAGATAGGGCAGGAAGATAGCCCTGGGGAGCCATTGCCAGTTATTATATGCAATACTGCACTAGATGTATCAGCTCTCTTGACTCTGTATAATTTACTATGTTCATAGTACAGTCTTGCAAAATCTGCCAAGCTAAGTTAAGAGCCCACAAAATCTGTGAAGAAATTTCCTGTGGCTTCCAGGGTGTAACTGAATGTTTCAGTTCTTGGCATGTGGTTTGCACTCCCCAGATCAAAATCTCATTCGCTAGTGGAAAAGGGCCTCACATGCTCCCCCCCCTCCCCCGTTGCATTTCTACATGTTGAAATTTTATTATCGTGGTGGCAACATCTCATGCACAGAGGTGAGGGAGGCTGGAGGGTGGACTTTTTGGTGTGGGAGCTGCTGGCTGGCTGCTTCTGGGTTGAGGCTGTGGCGCTCAAGGGGTTTCTCTCGCCAATTCTATGCTTTGAGCCAGGTACTACTGCAAAAAATGGCATCCTGCAGTGCTACTTCTACACCTGCCTGGTTATATGTTCCTGAAGCACATGTGCTTTCACCTTCTGTGTAGACCAGGAGAAGCAACCTTACCATGGCTCTGCATCTGAGACATGCAGAGCAAAACAAAATGTGAAGTCACCTGGTGAACTTGAGGCCAGACAAGAAGCCAGAGTTCATGCCCTCTTCCGGCAGATCTTGAGCCTGGGGGAAATCTTGGGCTTTCTTTGCTTGTCAGATCCTGACTGAGCTCTCACCGTGACAGAGGTGGTCCAGCTTGTCAAACGATATTCATTGTCAGTGTAACTTACTGAATTGAACTTCTTTAGAATTGGTAAACATTTGATCCTTGCGGTAACTTGGTTTTGCATTGAGCAGCTGTGTTCCTTTCCCTGGCTGTGTTTCCTTCCCTGATTTCTAGCGCCTGACTGTCTTGACCGATCCATAGTGGGATATAACACAGGTAGAAAATGTGTGGTCTGAGCATGTCCTATCTCGGTGAGGTCACATGGTGAAAGAGAATGAACAAAGGAGGAAAATTAACTTCCTTCCAGGTGACCTAGCTCAGTCTAGGAATACAGTTGTGTGGTCTCAACCTTTTTGTCCATTAACTAGTCTTAAACTTGCTAGTTATATTTGACTGCAGTTTCCCACACTTAATTTCATTGGTTATTTCATTAAAATTATTATTATTATTATTAGTACCCCCCCCCCCAATCTGGCTGGGTTTCCCCAGCCACTCTGAGTGGCTTCCAACAAATATTAAAATACATTAAAATGTCACAGATTAAAAACTTCCCTAAACAGGGCTGCCATCAGGTATTTTCTAAATGTCAGGTAGTTTATCTCTTTGACCTCTGATGGGAGGGCATTCCACAGGGCGGGCGCAACTACTGAGAAAGCCTTCTGCCTGGTTCCCTGTAGCTTTGCTTCTCGCAGTGAGGGATCTGCCGGAAGGCCCTTGGCACTGGATCTCAGTGTCCGGGCAGAACGATGGGGGTGGAGACGTTCCTTCAGGTATACAGGACTGAAGC